>NW_025401068.1:4364636-4454706 GCF_015345945.1 Tribolium madens
TTATATGTTAAAATCTTTATGCTAGTTAAAAAAGAATAAACTCTTGTTGAATAATCGTTTCCATTGGTTATCATGTAAAGAAAATACATTATTGACTAAACAAAAATTTAAATAGATTTATTAACTATTAAATTATTACTTATTTATTACGATCTATAGTTTACATACTAAATAACAATACCGTAAAGAATATTTTGTTCAATAATAATAAATCAATAACTTAATGGAAAATCCGACATGTTATTTTCCAATGTTGGTTATTGCTTGAGAACATACATGGATTAGTATTAAACTTTTCTTAATCAAACTAATCTATCATTTAGCTGTTACTATTCATTTTTCTCAGTGTAATATTTGCGAACTTTTTCGAAATAATCTAAAAAAAACGTACGAATATTTTTTTTCGTTATCCTATTGTGTAGAGCATCTCTTTATTAGTTGAAATCTAAATTTTTAAAAGTACGAGTATATACCGAGTATCTTTCAAGATATGATTTTTTGAAGTTAAGATTTGCTAATCTAACATTGTCCTATATAGGAGAAATGCATGTTAATCTTATTTACAATTGCATTTTTATAAAAGTATTTGTTTTTTAAGACTTTGCTTTTGCTTAAAAATAGTCAATTTTACTTTGTTTATTCTATGTAGCATAAACAAAAACCGTTTATTTACTTAAAACAAACAAAGTGTACCTGTGTACTAATTAAAGCAAAGAGTTTATTTGTTCTAAAAATGACCAGTGATTATTGAGCAGTGTAAAGAGGATCTAGAAGTTTAAGACACTAGTCTTAATAAATATAAGGGCAAATCTTTTTCAAATCAAATCACTTTCCATTTAAATTTCGACTTATTCACTTTAATCTAGCTTTCTGAACTTTTTTTTGAAAATGTTTTCAGTAAATGCAAACAGTTTTTATTTATTCTAATTAGAACGAAGAAGGTGAAATTGACCATTTTTTAATTAAGATTTTAAGTAAGATTAACATGCATTTTTCCTATATGGCGCAATGTTGGATTAGCAAACCTTAACTTAAAAAAATCATATTTTGAAAACTACAAGTTCTGATTCTAGCTAATAAAGAGATGCTCTACACGATGATAATAATGGAAAAAAATAACTCGTAGATTTTTTCTTAGATTATTTCGATTTACTTCGAACTTTTTCGAACACTGCTCGAGAAAAAAGTTGGCAAATATTAAATTTTAAATTGTATATCATTTTAAAAGGCAAGTCCATCTTTTTAGAATGGTCTTTATTTGAAGGAAATCGGTCTAATAGTTATTGAGTAATGATTTTTTGAAGTTAAATTATTTTAAATTAATTTAAATTAGAAAAATAAATTTGTCCAAAGTTTATGGACTTTTAGAAAATTTTTTTAGTTCATTATTTGATTTGTCTTACTGAGACAAACAAAATGATATACAATATGTCAAGTTTTCACGACATGCCTTTTTTTGTGTTATTGTTTGATGAAATTTGTTTATACCGGGTGAGTCTTAACTTATACGCGTAATTTTAGAGTATGATAGGTTATGCCAAATAATAACTAATAGTGAAAAAAAATCTAACAAAAGATTCTTATGGTTACGAAGATGCTGCTGGGGTTAAGAGATATTTTTTATTGATATTTGACAAAAATAAAAAAGTTTTTTGTTATACCTGCACCATAATCCTAAATTAAAACACGCTGCAGCGTGCGTAATTTGGCCTTTATAGCACGCTGAAATTTTAAAGTTGTCTAGGTAACAAGAAATAGTGAAATGTCTGGACCAATTACAACGTGAAAAAATGTGCTTAATAACGTAAACTAGTAACCGTCTCTACGAAAACGATTCACAAACAACCTTTGATAATTTTATTGTGTAAATTCACATTTTTTCAMTGCTCATAAAAGATCGTAAATGGGCAGGAATTATAAAAAATAGCGTATAACACTCGTTTATAAGTTCTTATATAAGGCTTGCTTATAAACTAGTATTATAATATACTATTATCTAACTTATTTTTTATTTTTTTACTTGTTATTGATCATAATTATAACCTTTCAATTTTTTATAAGTTAATATTCACCCTGTACAGGTGTACATCGTGATTCAAAAATGTGTGGCATAATGAAAAAAAAATTACAGCTTTTTAAAAATCGGTATGAAAAAATGATTTTCTGAATATATTTTTGTTATCATTTATATTGACAATAAATGTGACAGCATTAACAGCGATGTCATCATCACTTTATATTCGCCTTTTATATCTATTGCCATTTTTTTTAGTTTATGAATTGTTGCTTTTGAATATTAGCTATATCATGTATTATTTATTTAATTTAATAATTTGTTTAAAACTTTTTCTCATTTAAATAGTGTTAATTTTTGAAAAAAGTTATTTTTTTTATGAACTAGAGTTAAAACTGCGAGTATAATGGCGATAAAAACGAGCTTTTGTAGCTTATACGCTCCTTGTAACAAAATCCAATAAAACAGCATCGTATCACATTACCTCCTGAAGGTTTGCTCACTGAGGTCAGCTCTTTCAAGCAATAATTGGGCACAGGAGTGTGCCAACCGCTTTTACAAGTACGTATGAGAAAAGATTCTACCCCTGTGACCTGTTACAGATCCGTATCCATACAGGATTCACACATGGTTTTGTTCGCTTTGCTCCCACAACTTGCGATTCAAACCAGAAAGAGAAGACCGAATCTTTGTGTAGTTTGGTGTATTGGATGCAGTCGAGAGACATTAATGTTTTTGGTTACTATTACGTTTAAATGTTTATCGTTAAGCGTAATTTGTTTGGAAAATGTTGCTTTTGCAAGTCAGTTGATGTAGCTTACAAAAAACATTCGTTTTGTTACACTAGTACAATTATTACGACGCGACGAGGAAAAAGTTTAAACAGACAATGGGGATATCAGGAGGTATAATTATGAAAAATGTGTTTCTTGCGGAAAATCTATTCGTTGCGTGCGAATGTCCAGTTTGTCGTTGATACAAGTTTAGCCCACTTGGAGCAGTCATGTGCCGGTCTAACTTACATAACTCACAATCTCTACATTTTAATATTTTATTAGGTGTTGTTTTTGAGTTGGGCATGTTTTCGTGTCTCTCTGTAATTGTTTGCACGCTATAAAATGTTGATGCGAGAGATAATTTTTGCTTTAGAATTCCGCTATTCATTCTCGAAACTACAATCAAGTTAAAGACAAGTTTGCATATTCAAAATGATCGAAATTGAATCGGCTCCGACTTCGCTTGTCTGGAACACACTTAAGAACATTGATCTTGTTCTCGATTCACAGTTGGTGCTCACGATTCCGCTTGCGAGAATCGAATTTTTCGAAACACGGAGAAGAGATGGAAATGTTGCAGGTTGTTAATGTAAAAGTGACTTCGAGAGCTGACAAGGGGCGGGACAGATCAAAACTCCCCTTTTATTTCCCCAGATCGCAAGAACACCGCGGAGACAGATCGCCGTTCACTATTCTCAAATTGTATTACCACAACTCCGGCTGTACGTGAGCCTATTGTCAAATAAATAAATAAAATTTGGATAATGTTACATTTTAAAATACACTTTGCATAATGCACTCTACGTCTAACGTTTTACAGAGAATGTGATCTGCTTTACAAACGGCTTTATAATGTCACACGAAAGATACCATTTTACTGCCTAATACTTTTGACTATTCACAGTAACCACAACTATATTTTATTTTTCATTCAGATAAAAATGTACTCACTGTTTTCTCATATTACAAATATTTGATACTAATTTGTTTTTTTACTTCTCAGTAAATTTAACTTTTAATTGTTTTGTTTCATTTTAACAGTCATAAAATTGTAATGCTTGAATTATATTAAAAAAAATGACGTAACGTTTTACACATGTGATATGACACGCTAGTCTTCTACAAAATCGTTTCTTTTTATACTTAATAAAATGCACGTATAGTATCAATTTTTTTTTTCAAAATGAGCAAACTCATCAAATATGTTATTATTTGTTATTAGTACACCAAAAAATTAAAAATAAAAGGTGACAACTATATAGTTGAAACAATTAATCTTGAAAGAAACAATTAAAACAACGAAAAATTGTATTCAAAGTAATGTAAACATAAAAATAAAATAGACTAAAGTCTTGAAGATGATACAGAAACGCAAAATAGTTATTTATTCAATTCTTTATGTTAAAATTGAATTTTATCTACTCTTTTCTTCATGTTAAAATGAAATTTTATCGTCTAGATGATAAAAAATACATCCATTGTTCTATATTTGCGGTTGTTAGTTGCTAACGATCTTTGATATTAGATTTCATTTTTGAATTTTACATTGACATTTATAAATATTGACCAAATTGACAACAAAATTAGTGGGGATTGAATAAAATATTATATTGTACACGACGATAAAATTTTCATTATCTTTTCGAGCATATTAGCGTCTCGGCTGACGCCTCGACGCTAAATTGCTCTCAAAGATAAAATTCAATTTTATCGTCTTGTGTAATAAATAACTATTGTGTTACAAGGATGGAAAGTGTATTTTTTCATGACATTTGGAAGCCACATATGTTAATTACCGAAACTTTTTAGGATTTTTATTCGTGAAACAGGGAAGAATAAGTAATATAATGAAGAATAAGTAATAACGTTAATTTTATAATTTTTTAAGCGATTTTATAAACACTATTGACGGCTATTTCAAAACTTGCAATTTTTGGTCATATTTTTGGTTCGTTTCAACATAGTATATTATGTTATTAGGAGTAAAAATGATAGTTTATGTGGCAAAGCTGAACGTTTATTTTGCTCAACACAGTGAGGCAAATAATTCATCTGAGGCACTCTAAATAACACATACTATTTTATCCGCAAACGTATTTAAATCGAGAGTAAAAAGCAACAGCAAGTAAATGAACAAAATCACCTGGACACTTTAAAACTTTGTAAAACTTTTACTTGTGACATTTAGTCATAAAAGTGTTCACATTTGTGACGTTTGCGGATAAAATATTGTACCTACAAACGTTATGCGAAAATCATTTTCTTTTATTTTGTTTGTAAATAACTATTTACAAAATTTGTTAGAATATATACAAAAAGGCAGAGACACTATGGTAGCCCATGAAAAGCATCTGTTCAGCAGGTAGAAAGTTCTTGGTTTAAATCTGGGTTGTGTTTATGAAAATGTTTTCTTTCTCATAATAAACATTTTAAAAAATATATAAAAAAAACGTAAAAAATAAGTAAGTAGGTAATTATACAAAATGTAAGTACATAAACTTAAAAGTGTGCAATTCAGTGCAAAAAAACGGAAATTGATGTTTTTTAGAATGTAATTTGGCCTGTTAATAAGGTTTTTGAACTTGTCTTTGTCACAATTCACAATTTGATAATTGTCAGGCATCTTCCAAACTCAAGTTTTTCCATTTTGTTTTGACTATGTCTATGACACTGCACGGCAAGACCACCAAATAAGACATTTCTTTTTAGTTTTCTAACCTTTTTGGAAACAACCTCTTTCACACTATGTAAATCTCTGAAAAATTTGACAATTTTGACAATTTGTGGTTTTTTCGCACTCAAGTAGGTATATGTTTAAAACGCAAAATAAAACTAATGTGTGTACCTATTATTTGGAAAATAAAAAACGCAAACTAAGATCGTCGAAATAAAATTAAAAAGCAAGAAAATTAAAAAAAACAGTTGAGAAAAGTGTTACACAATACCTGAAATTGAATAAATTTAGGGTAAAAAAAAAGGAATTTAAGGAAAAAGTAAGTGTGTAACAAGTAGTTGTAGTTAAAAATTAAAAATTGTAGTTGTAGTTAAAARTCTCGTGCCATAACTAACGCCACTTTTGTCACTTTTTACGATATTTTTTCGGTATGAAATAGTGATACCTTTGAGCTCAAAATTTGTCAGTARAGTTCAGCTTTAACTCAGATTTTTCTCTTACACAAAAATCAAATGTTTCTGATCTATTTCACATCAAAGAAACGCAGTTGCAACATTGCCAATGTGGTGGTAGCTATGGCTTGGGATATAACAAACATAAGGTAACAGAACGCAAAAGCATAGACGTAAGAATACTCGTAATATACCATTAGAATCTAAAAAATAACTTTTTTTATGCTTAAAGGAAAAACTAAAAAACGTATTAAAAGTACCGTAAAAAGAAACATAATGTAGACTAAACAATAAAGCATTTAATAAATATTGATTTGAAAAAAATGTTTTAATGTGTTAAAGTATTTATTTTTGTGTAGATAGGTATACATAGGCTTTTTAAAAAAATATTTTTAAACATGTTTACTTTAATGTTTTAGATTTTGAGTTTTCTACTAATTACCATTGTTTTATTTAAATTTAAATTATTGTGATTTAAGTCATAGAGTGTATGTTTGAGATATTTTGCAATAAAATCAATGAATTTAGTGTTTTTGTTTATAATGCAATAAAGAGAGTCTGATGTATAATAGTCGCTTCCTTTTTAATAAAAAATTGTAATTTTTATGGTTAACTGAAATTATAAACATTTAGAAAAATGCACAATTGGTGGACGCGCTGGGATACAAATTAGCTTAACCCGGCGCATCCACCAAATTTAAAACTTTTTATTCATATAAGTTTTTTGTAATTATATACGTTTAGTTAAGTTTATGTTAAAATTATTACTAAATTAACCATTGAGACCGTTAGAAATAGTTTAACACTTTGCGTCAATTAAAAAAGATGGGTGGCTTTAATGTGTGATTCGTCGGCAGCGAGCCATTTCGGAATTGAATTTGTTTTGTTGGGTGTGCTGTGCGAGAAAACATTTAAGGGTGGTTGTTGTAATTTGCGTCGGTTGGGGGATGGATAAGCTCGCCAGTCCAGTGAATTCTGACATATAACGTCCAGTCGGCAGATTGACCGTTCGCCGACTCGCTGATTGTATTTCTCTGGAGAGATGTGTGTGCACAAAGCGAGCCCTCGATGATATGATTTGGAAAATCCTGACGAATTAGACTCTCTCTCATTTCGTTCTACATCCACGTTGCTGAAATTGCACGTTTTCAAACGTTTGAATATTTGCGAGAGAGAGCTTTTACAACCGACTCCAACTGAACTGAATCGCCAACTGCAACTCGTAAATTAAACGGCCAAAACCAAATTTCGCATCGCTTAATGACCGGATATGTTATTGACAGAGAAACGCCACTGGATACCTGCCAATCATCCAATCACACAACAAATTTGTACTTTGAGAACAGCCCAAATAAAATTTCACAAAAACGAGAGCAATTTTTTGTGAAGCTAGTAGGGAAAGTGATAACAAATTCTATAATCACAATATTTTATTTACTTTCTGGTGACAGAATAAAAGTGTGTGTTAAAACGTACACATAAGCATATTTACAGGAATTTTCACATTTACATACAAAGTGCCTTTACTTAAAATTTTATAATTTACATTATTTTATAATACATTTAACATTGACTAAAGCTATCCACAAAAATAACAGTAATGGAAAATATGTACATTCGTGTATTGTAAAATAATATCGTTGGAAAGTTGTACTTAATGGAAAGTGTAGACTGTGAATCTCAATTATAAGAATCGGATTTGGTAACAACATTTTTATTGACTAGTGTATTAGTAATGAATTTATAGTGTAACTAGAACAATATCCGATTCTGATAATAACTTTCGTTAAAATAATTACGTGTTGATAGTGTGAGATCAATAAGAGTTGCAATATGAATTAATCCCGTGTAATAGTAATAATATTCTGTACTTTAATGAATAATGAAAGTGGTCGTTATGTGAACAGACAACTCGAGACATCTGGCAATACTTTCAGCACTCTTCGCAATAAATATTTCAAGTGAAGATTTTCAAGAGCAGAGCTTTGAAAATAACAAATCTAGAATTGTTGAAGTAAAATCAGTCGTTTAAGAGAATGAAACTTGACAGTTTTGCGAGCTTGAAACAGCTTTGGTGGTGGAAAGTGGGGGTGTCGACACGACGCTGAAACCGGAAACCAGCTTTCTAGTGTCGTGATCTTCCCTACCACAGCTCTGGGAGTATGGAGTTACATGACATGACAACGCCGCATTGTGCATAATTTAATCAGGAGCCGTTAATCTGCCCCTTCCACGCGATTTTCCTGAAAAACTAGCGCAAATTCGAGTCAGTCAAAATAAACAATGCTAATGGACGTTAATTGTGACTCTGATAAATAATTCACGAGATGCTTGAAAGAATGGAATATTTTTCAATTTGCTGCGGTGCTGCGGGCAAAATCTCGCTTTTCCTCGAGACTACGATTTCAATCCGTAGTTGGAGGCAACTCTGGTTAAAAATCAAGTTGCTCAATCAAGGAAGCCTGCTTTGTATTCCTGTGGCGTTGCTCCTCTGTTGTAAATAAAGATATGGTCTCTACGAGACTTTCGAGACTAGTGATATTTTAGCTCCAACTTGCAACACTAAAATTCCGGCTTTTTTCGACTTCTAGAGCAATCACAACAACTGCATTGTCAACCGTCAATTATTAATCCATAAATTTTTATTTAGAAAAATATTTCTTTTTTCTATTGTAGGTATCTCGTCTTGTACCATTTTTCATTTTTTTTTTGAAATTATTTATTTAAACTACCATTTTGTTTATTTAATTTTTGACTTCTGAAAAAACTAGTTGGAGCTGACTAGAATACATAAGGGGACAAAATATGTAGAACCAAGCTTTCGTTTTTGGCTTTTCTAAAAGATAATCTAATATGAAAGTTTTTTTAAAATATTTAAATTTAAATAATAATTTTAATAATATAATAATACTTTTTGATCACCTGTATGAAGGTACACAGAATAAATAAATAAATTTCACACTTTTAATTTAATCGTTAATATCTGTAATATGGATTCTTAAAAAGAAACTATTTTTTGCATAGTGATTATGAAAGTTGAATTTTCATTACGATTAATCGTATAGAAAGTTATACTTTTTTAAACGATTTCTATAGTTTCTATAGAGTTCATTACAAAAAGCTCGCGATACATTACAATTTGATTTATCAAAATGTTATCTTTTTAGTCTTTGGGGTACCTGGGGATATCACTATGCAAAAAAATGTTGTGTACAACTCGTTTTAAAAGKCCTTTTATTCACTCATTTCCTTGATTAACTTGGGCAGAGCCCTCGTTAATCAACTGCAAATTCGTGAAAACAAGTATGACTTTCAAAACTAGTTGTACAAATAACTATTAAAACATTTGAATGCTATGATATCGGCTTTTAATTTATTACGTTTTATTTATTAAGTATATTATTTATTAATTATATGTTTTTTCCCAAAACGACATATTTGTCACCAAATTGATAACACCAAACTGTTTCAGAACAATCAATTGTGGATTCACGAAAATGTTTTTAATTATTATAATACAATATTTTTTATTATTTATTCTCACATAATTATATCATCAAACTGTTAGATGAATCTATAATTGTTGCGATAAACAAGTGTATTTGTTCTAGTAAAATACAATTTATTTAAAAACCTTTGTATTTATTAAAGAAATTTAAAAACTTGTTTGTATACCCACTAAAAATGCTAGAAAAGTTTAAGACAAAAAATTATTTTTAGTTTTATAAAAAAGGCTTGCATTTTTTTGTTTCTATTAAATTACGATTTTTTTTATAAACCTGAAAAAGTTTGAAGCCGCTAGTTAAGAGCTAAGTTATGCCAGACAAAAAATTATTTTTAGGATTGATTTCTATAATGAGAGAATTTTGTTTGAAGTCAATTATTTACTTTGGTGATAGGTTATTTTTATTTCCAAATTGATTAAATGAAATTTGAGGTCTAAATATTTTCAAATTTAAAAAATTGATTTGGAAATTTAAATTTTATTTTTTTTTTTTTTAGATTAGTAAATTTACATTCAGAACAACACAGAAGTGAATCAAAAAATGTTTCAGAAAGTTCTGAAAATATTGCCAGTGCTTTTGATATGTTTCCATCATCATTAATAACCGTAAAATTGCACTATGAAATAACAAATTGCACGTTAGATATTAAATATTTGGAATAACACCTAGTACAGTGACTCAAGTCGGTGCTTTCTCCCTTCGGAATCAGATTCCAAAAGGTGTTACCGCGACTCGAAACAAATACAAAAGTAGTCCAAAACTAGCACCATATCTCATATGATGTCAAAAAATCACAGATGAAACGCCTAGAGTGAATTTGGTAAGTCTTTGGTATGTTTACGACGTCCAACAAACATTAGAAAACACTGAACGTATCGGCGGCAATTGCAAATTCGAAGAACCCGCCTCAGCACTGATCAAATGATTAGCGATCGGCTGCGACGCATTTTGGTCCATCAGGGAATGCGGCCTAAACGCCGGCATCAACTTGCCTCCCTCGTCCTCCTTGGCCGGAAGCGCGGCGGTGCTTCCGGCGGTCTGGCACTATGTGACGATGGGCCTGAGCTCAGTGTGCTGCGTCTCCTTGTGCCTCCTCAAGTCCACTTTGCGCTGGAAGGCCCGGCCGCAGAGGTCGCAGGCGAAGGGCTTGAAGCCAGTGTGCTTCCTGGAGTGCGTGATGAGGTTCGAGGACTGGCTGAAGGCCTTGCCACAGACGGTGCACTTGTGCGGCTTCTCGCCTGAAAGAAAAGGAACGGTCAATCACGAGGGCTTTCAGCGACTTTATCTTTTTGCTATTCATCGAATGGCCCCGACTCCCTTATGATTCGCGAATCAGTTCGGTTCTCTTTATCTCCCCTGCGATAGCGGACGTTTTTTATCTTGCTCGAGAGTATGGGGCACGGTTCCTATAGCAACCTTAGGGCGCGGGCGGGGCCTCTCCTCAACTGACGGAACGAATCACGGCCGCCGCAAACTGATAGTAATCGATAACATCTAAGTTATAAAACTTCTTTAAGATGAAGAGGATGAGGCGGATCATAAAACAATATATTCACATAAACGAGATTTACTTCCAGCGCAGAGCTTTCAGCCCAAAGAAAATTAATTTTTAATGAACTGGATGAGCAGCAGTCAAGCTTTTCGAAGAATTTTTGATGAACACTTAAAACAGGTGCCAAACAAACAAATTCCACAACAATTTATTAAAAAAAACTTATAGGAAAAATCACAGAAATAGACTCCAAGCCACAACTGCATTATTTTTAAAGATATATACAAACAATACTTCTTATAACAAAGTTGCATACTTTATTGCCATCTATTGTTTGGAATCGATGCTCAATCAATGCTGCTTTCTGTTTCACCGGAATTGACATCAATTTCAGGTTTTTAAGTAGAACAGCCTGGATATTTTATTATTTTTCGATTTCTCGCTAAATTGTTTTTCAACAAGCTCATCAAAAAATGGTCGTATCTAGAATAAAAAAACATTTTGAAGCTTTTATGTTTTGAGATCTTTTGGCAACAAATTTTTCTGTGCTACGGTTATCACCAGACTGCGGCAGATTGATGTCGCAAGAATAGGCAACCAGTGCGTTCGGTTAAAGGCAGAAGCGTGTCAGATTTTAATGTAAATAATTATTATAGTTACTACGATGTTGCATATTTATTTTTTTACATAAATACATCTGAAATCATTGGGTTTAGTTTTCATAAATTAGAAGTATGAATTTGCGAATAATGAGCTAACCTTTGTCTATGGATAAATCGTTATTTATGTACGTATACAGTGTGCGCCAGAACACGCGCCCCAGAGAAAAATGCCGTATAAGGTAGGTTACCAAGAACATGGGAAAAATATTTTAAAAAAATTTATCGATAAAAATTTCGAAGTTTAAATTTTGCACTTTGACTCTACTTATTTCTGTTGGAAAAATAATTTTCCAAGTTTTTTTGCTACAGACTATTAGAAGAGGAAAGAAGGAAGCTGTATCCTAAATTGTAACTTTATTCAGTGATATTTGTATCTTTTATTGGCAAAACTTTTGTACCTTTATTAAATAATTGTAAAAAAAACATATAAGTACCAGATCATCAGTATCATTAAATAGACATAAATAAATGTCAAATGTTAAAAAATAAATGTCAAAATTTTTTGACAGATAGAATTTTTTAAACATTTTTTCCATGTTCCTGGTATCTTATCTTACTTGAAATTTTTCTCTGAGGCGCGAGTTCTGGCGCACCCTATATAAGGACAAAAAACGAAATTTCGGACGATTTGCTGGAAATTGAGGTGCGAGATTTATTGTTAAATTTAAATTTGAAAATTAATGAATTAATCAACCATTGCCTTTTTATTTTTGCTACCGAAAAATATTTTTCGACAAAAGAGACCGTTACCTCCTAGCAACCATGGTCTTTAACAAAATGATGGGGTTTTCGTCCAGATTTTCATTTCGAAAAATACTATATTACAATCGAATAAAAAATAAATTTTTTAAATTTCTGTATTCTTCGTAAAATTAAATAACCATTGCGAAATTTAAAAAATGTTCCAAACAATATGTGCTACTATTCAATTAATTCTTTTCTTTAAAACTTTGAGCAATCGATTCGAGAAAACCTGAAAACATTGTTCTCCCCTTCAATATTTGTGATTACGCGGTAGATCTACTAAAACAACGCAAAAAGCTACTTTTTTCTCTTTTCTTTAAACCAATACTGAGGGTAAAAAAATGTTGTTTTAAAAAATCGTAAAAGCATCTTGTAAGACATTTATTCTAGTTTTTGACAGATTTAAAAAAGCATATTAAAGCTGAATGAATAGACTATCCGGTCCATGCATTGATTTAACTAAAAAAAAAATGTCCTAGTCCATGGACTAAAAACAAAAAAATTTACAATTTCTTTCATCGGGCTATTTCTTAGGATTGCGTAACAACCGTAGCACAAAATTTGCTAAAAGATCTCAAAATTAAGAACTTAAAGCTTCAAAATGTACTTTTTTAAATCTAGAAACATGACATACAGTCTTTCAAAAATCCCTATAATATTTAGGAAACATTTTTGTTCTCTTAATTTTTTGGAATAGTGTATGCGGTACCCAAATTGTTTGAAAATACCTCAAATTGAATTAGTCACTGGTATTTCTGAATTTTTGTATGCAATTAAAGGAAAATAACATAATAGTTTTAAAAAGTAATTTTCTGCCTATTTACGTAAAATAATGTAATTAAGCGATCAATCGAATGGCCTTTTATCGAAAGTACGTCATAAAGCGCGATGTGATTCCGAGATTCGCCATAAATCAGAAGAATATCCTCCTTAAGGAGGCGACCCTCGAGGGCCCTTATTTATCTGGGCATTTCAATGTTTCGCACCTAGAACCCGAGTAGATTACTGATGTTGCCTCCTATCCCAAATAAAATTATATCATCTTCGTCCAGTGGCGTTTTATGAATCGGAGCAGGAGGGAAATATATTGTGTATAAGAGTACGTGCCGAAGTGATTTTTCGTCCAACGTCCAGCAAGAAATGTCAAATCAGCCATAAATTTTATTTGTCCTAAGGGAAAAGTCTCAGGTTCGCTGATTTTAGCGTCCTGGATGGCACATTTTCCTCGGAAGCGCACAGATTACGGACTATACGAGATTTGGATTTTTAATAATTCAAACTGGCCGTTAAAAATTACGTTTCGGTAAGTTTACGACCAACTGGACATGGAAGAAGCGAGTTTTGCAGTAATCAAATTTGAAGCAACAACAAAAAATTGTATTGTTGTAAATATTTTTTCGGGTTGGTTTTTTATTTAATTGCGGTAATTGTGTGAGTCTGGAAGAAGCGGGTAAATGTGAAGCTTGATGAAAAATCCACAATTTCTGTTCGAAGCAATCCTGCAAGGATAACACTTGACGGAGATGCTCTCGATACGACCAATCAGGCACGCCACTTCACCGACCAAATTTAGATTGGCCCCTGGCTAAATATTTTCTTTACTAACCCGGCGGGATTAAAGTTTGTATAGCGCTCTAGCAGTGCTGCATTCACGATGGATTTGTTGTTCTTTTTTTATTCCCACTCCTGCGAAGATTTCTCTCATTGCATTCGCAATTTACGCACTGCAATTAGTCGGACAGGGGTGAAGGGGCCCGCAAGGCGCAATATTAATATCCTCGCCAAGCGAGGTTACCGAGACCAATATTCTGGAGAATCCTGGACATTCCTGAGTGTTCTGTCCGCCACCCGCAATCCTCGCTCCGATCTCTGGAATGTGTCCTGTGATATTCGGAACTGAACATTATTCAAACATATGAAACCCCGGATTTACTTACGCTGAATGCTAAGCGGCTGCGTGTTTATTGCTTCCTGAAAATTGCAGACGGATTGGGCACGCAGTTTTCATTTTTCATATACAAAAAAGATAAAAAATAAAAAAAAACAGGGTGTCCCAGCGAGGTGAAAAAGTCTATTAGTGACCTTTAAATGGTAAAATTTAAAAAAATTGTATAGGAAATTGATAGATACTAATCTAGTGCATCACCTAAAATTATTTTCAACCATACAGCTCAAATATAAGTTGTGTTTTTTTAAATGAAACACCGTATGTTTATTGGCATTTTTGGATGTAGCCTTTTAAAACAATGTTTTTATGTTGAACTTTTATTAGTCGATTTCGTTTTGTTTTAGAAGTAAGACGTTTTTTTTTGACAAAAACATGCATTTTTTAAAACTTTATTACACAAAAACTAAGACAGCCACAACAAATTTTTCTTACTTCTGCAAAGAAGAAAATACAGAATTTAAAGCTGTAGCACTTTTTTAGTGTTTTGCATTTGTAAAGATTAATTAATAAATTAAGAAGTTTGTTAAAAGTTAAATAACTTAAAAAATATAAATGGAACACCTTGTTTTTTATTTTTGCATTTAATAGATTGATAAATTGTCTTTCTAAAAATATAAACTTTTAATGTCTAGAATTGATAAACAAAAAAATATTTAACATTCAATATTAATTGAACAAACAACCATGGTAATTCCACCACCCGATGATTTATCCAGAGATTGTAAAAATCGTTATAATTACTGAAATTCGAATTATTTTATTGTAAAAAAAAAGAATAACACAGTTTAACACAATTGTAATTATTAAGTGATATTTCTTCCATCTCTTGTGCAACTGTGATGCACGCTACTGAAACAATAGTAATTTGTTTTTAATGTTTAAAGTTAAATATCTTTTTTGTATACGCTCCCAAAAATAGCTATTTTGCGGACTCATTTGAGTCCCCAAAATGAGTGTTTTTCAGACTCAATAAAATAGTACGCAAAACGGTTATTTTAGGTACTGAGTCCCCAAAAACAGTTCTTGCGGACTAAAAAATAAAATTGGTTACTATGGTAAGGAAATTTTTTTAATTAGTAAGAGGTGTGAATTCGTGTTTTGGTAGCTTTAACAAAAAAATCTTGTATGCACCACGTACGTAAAAGGTTTTAGGTGAATCCTCTCATTAAAGATTCGGCTCCTACGTCGCCTCGTCATTAATTACGATTGGTCCCCTAAAACTCTATTTTGCGTACTTGATACATAAATAGCTATTTTAGTTATTGATTATAAACATCTAAAAGTAAATAATTTTAGAAAGACAATTTAATAATCTTTTAAATGCAAAAACAATAAATAGGGTGTTCCATATAATTTTTTTAAGTTATTGAACTTTTAACAAAAGCATTCATTTTTTTATCTTTGCAAATGCAACACACTAAAACCTTATAGCTTGTACCTTCTTCTTTGCGGTAGTGAAAAAAATATTTCTAGATGTCTTAGTTATTTTGTAATAAATTTTTAAAAGTGTCTTATTTTTAAAGCTAAGCAAAATCGACCAATGAAAGTTTAAACATTGTCATAAAAATCTACATCCAAAAACGCTAAGAAACATATGGTGTTTCATTAAAAAAGACACAAGTTTGTATTGTAACTTATTTTTGAGACAAGCTGTATAGTTGAAAATAATTTTAGACGATGGACTAGATTAGTAGAGCTTGTTCCAAATCTCGTAGCGAACTGACGTTGCAAAAATGACTGAGTTTTGACACTAAACATATGTTTACTATTAAAAAAAATATTGATCATTGGCGTCGTATGAAATAATATTTCAAAACCACTGTTATTCTTTAAAAAATTATAATAAGTAGGTACTCGTACATAAGATGAAGAATGATGAACAAATTATTAAATTGTTAACGCATGAAAAAAATGTTCAAAAATGATATTTATAACAATCCTTGTCTTCAAAATTTTTAGAGAAAAAAAGTACGCCGATGTATTTTTTTATCTTAACCAAGTGGGCGCATTGTATCAATGTCCTATATATATATTTTTTAATTTTACTATTTAAAGGTCACTATAGTGTCCAAATTTTACCGGTGACTTCTCTGCTTTTACAATTTTTTAGACAAACCAAAAACGGTCAGCGGTACCAAAATTATTTATCTTTAGGTGAAAATTCCTGATTTGGTGGCTGCAAGCTGCAATCCTGCAGAAATGTCAGTTAATTTCCACGGTCCGTGTAAACAGCAAAATTGGGTTCAATAAATAAAGGTCGGTCGTAAACAGGGCGCCTTGCTCAATTTCGCTTTAGAGCCCGAGACAAGAAAATCATTTCGTAGAGTGCATCGCAATATCCACTTAAACCGAGCTAAAATCTGCCGCCCTCTATGCGTTCAACCCTCTTACGGTAATAATCGTAAATTCTATTAAAACATAACCACGGCGCGAAATCTGCCGCCATTACGGCGATGGTTCCGCAGTCATCTGTTTTATATCCTGCAACCTGCGCTCGCTTTGATGGCCCAGTCTGAAGAAGGCACACAACAGCGCATATAGCACGAGTTAATACAGACCATTATCTACAGCAAGCGCTCGCTCAATCTTTCTGAAAGCTTTCCCGAAACCCATAATGTTCAATTATTAAAGTCTATAGCTCATATAAGTCGTTTTTAAGAAATGATTGCAAGGCCCAAGCCCTCCATTCTGGATCTATGTTTGATTTTGCGCCTTCTCCAACTCTTGTTTTTCGAGATTTATCGTCAAGTGTTTATGAGCACCATAAAGAACAGAAATCTTACACCCTCAACAATATTTCTCAATTATTGCCGATTGAGCTAAAGCACCAACACAAAAAAATGCGATTTTGGTTGTGGGTCTTCGTAATCAAAGCAGCAATCTTCTATTCTCATGAATCTGACACGTGAAAAGCGAAGCAATATAACTGGGCACATGTGACGGGGGCGTCGAGGCGGCGTCCGTCTCCCCGAGGAATTTCTGACAATTAGACTGCTTGTTTAGGGACCACTCTAAAATATTTCATAAAGGACAGGACGTGAGAAAACACAGTGGCGGCGAGTTAATAAATAAAAATCGTTATGGTGGTAGGAAAGTGTTAATTTTAGCGGTAGAATGCATTGTTATTTCAATGGTTGGCTAACCTGTTCAAAATAAACATCACGAAATTCAAGTGCGCACTCTTGTTTCACATCAACAAGTGCACATCTGTGCAGAGGGGACAAGAACAAAACACTACATGACCCCAGACTGCCGCATTTGGTACTGCTCTTTTGGCCAATTCGAAAATTATACAATAATACGCTGCTCTTGTCTGAGCAAAATGATTATTTTAAAAGCACAATTTGAATAAATTTGTGAAATTTAAGGGACTGTTTTCCTAGTTCCGTACACCTAATATTACTTGTTAGAACAGTATTAATTAATATAAAATTAAAAACTTAGTTCTAACTTTTTGTCAATTAAAACAAGTATACAGCTAAAATATTTGTAAAATATACCAGGTGATTAAAAAGTATGGCACCAAACTTCATTTGATAATAAAATGTTATTTTTAGTTTATGTTACTTTTTAAAATTTAAGAAGTATATCAAAACACAATCACATTTTTTATAGCACTTTTTATTAATTATTATTATAATTATTATTTTCTAAAAGCAAATGATTTAATCAAAAATTCGCTTGTTCCCAATCCATACTTTTTATTCACCTTGTATGTGCAATACAATATACAAAATCAATCTGTTAAAAACATTATATATTTTGACTTTATCAAAAACTAAAAACAAAAACCACAGTATATTAGTTTTTTTTAATTTGCAAGAAATTGTCAAATTTGTACAAATTCACAAAGGACTATTTGTTTCTTTGGTAACATAGCTAGATAATTTAAATATTTATGCATCCAACATATGGCAACTGCCATATGTTGTATGCATGAATAAGCTTATCGATTTTCTAATTCAATAAAAAATTATTAATTTTACTTATTCTTCATAGATGATCGCCTAAATTTTGTAAATGTTTACTTAAAGCCATTTTATAAATTGTAAAATAAAATTATTTTTGCTGTCCTTTTAAGGATTCTTTATTTATTTTTTTAAGGACTTTAAACGGGTGTTACCCATTTAAGAATACCGAATAACTAAAAATTCGGTTATTTTCATTTCTCTTTGGTGATGTAATTTTTATACCTTTAAGCCTGTCCGACCTTTTTGACACACCCGATATACATTTTTTCAAATTGTTTTTACTAATCCTAGACATAAATATTAACATTTTTTATTAAATTGTTACAAAAAATATACTTTTTCTTTTTTTCTTTTATATTTTTAAAACAATGAACACTAAAAAGCTGTATTATAAATATAGCCTACCTCGATAAAGGCTAAAATATTTCTGAAATAAACATTCTTTTTCATTTGTGATATAGTTATTTTTTAATATTGCTCAACTTTACCTACTTTTTATAAAGAAATAAAAACTGCATAAACTGACAAACATACTTCTGTTGTCCAAAGTGAGTCCAAAGTTGAGGTGGCTATAGTATTATAAATTATATTTTAAAAAACAAATTTAAAAAAAAAGACTTTTTAAATAAATTTGTTGAAAAGTTGTTTAAAAATTATTCTCTTTGCTGATTCACTCTGTACTTAGCTTCTGTTGAAATCAAAGGCAAAATATAGTAAAATAAATATTAAAAAAAACATATTTTAGAATATTTTGGAAAAATGTTTGGTTAGTTTGATTATAATTATTTAAATTTCTTATGGCTAGTCACTCTGTATTTGATTATAATTATTTAAATTTTTTAAACTAAGTTTTAGCGAATAGCATTTCAGTTATATGACTTATATGTAATTAGAACTGCAGAAATATTCTTGATAGTATGTACTTACAAGATGATTTCGTTAGTAGGGTCATAGCAATCAGAGCAATCTTTCTTGTTGAATTATTCTGTGTTAAATTTTAATTAATGAATTCCGACAAACCGCAGTAAAACTAAAAACATTGCCAAAATAGTTGACAGAAAAAAAATTTACTTAGAAATTTTTCCATCATTTCAACTAAATCACCATGTAGTAAATACATTTTAAAAACTAAAGTTGAATTTAGATTTTGACAAATAATTTATAAAAACTCTAATTCGATCCACTTGCTAATTTGAATAAAGGAGTAATTGTTTTTACGAGTGTAGCTTTAAACAGCACTTTGACAGTAGATAACAGATCCAATAATTCTTTATTTTTTTTTACTTCTTCAGATTATTCAGAAAAAAAAGCTTAGTGTAATTATGTAGTTGTCATTTAATTTTCTTGTCTTTGGTGAGGTTTTTATTGAAGTTGATTGAAGATTCAATAAGTGCCGCCTTGATTGTATTCATCAGCGTTTTGCCATAAAGGTGATAATCGAAGAGAAATCTAATCTGAATTTATTGACGACGAGTGGTCTGTCTGCGCGTGCAGGCGCATTATTAACAGCGATATTGAAGCTCGGCCCGGAATTCCAATTTGACTCTGAAATCCGGCGAGGAGTCTCTTAATGATGGCTTTTGATTTATCGTCGCAATTCGCCACGTTCTTTATTACACTTTAGGATAATGGCTTTAAACGATTTAATTGTGCGGAGCGAGGTTGCGCACTGAGGTATTGCCGTCATCATTTTGATTTTCCTTCGTTTCTTTGCACTACTTGGAAGCGTGAGAATCATCCGTCACGAGATTACAATTCAATACTAATATAATTATCATTATTGGCTTTCCTAATCCTGGCAGCTAAGGGGTGATCGTATCGGTAACCCGACACCACGCCGGCCCCGGGCCACCACTCCTCTCTTTGTTAGTGGAGTGTGCCTCTAATGGCCCAAAGACCCCCCGCGTGTGCCCAACGAACTATAACCACCAACATCCACAAACCCATCAGCTTATTATCGCCGTTTAAAGCGAGGAAACTGCGCGTTCGTCTGGAATTCGGGAGGATTCCGACGTGAACGTATTTATTCGTAAATAATGAACGACTTCTGTTAACTATCAGACACTTTAGAGTCGTAAGTCTTGAAGGAAAGCAAAGCTGGTGCTAAAACAAATTGGAAGGAAAGCGAACGAAGCCGGCCAGACAGTGTTTATAGCCGCCGAGGAACAGTAACACCCGTAAAAAAGGATTCCGACATGTCTGCCAACCTACGGCACGAAAATCCTGTTCGGACTTTTAAAATGCTTTTTAGTTTATTATTCCAAAGAAAGTTTGACAAGGGACTTTTGGATGGAACTATGTAACTGCTGGTTGGAGGTTGCAATCGAAAATTGTAAGTGAAGTTTGTAATGTAGACGACATTGGGAGCATGTGGCGTGATGCTGGTGTAGAGGGCCATTTGTTGTCTTAATTTTATTAGCGCCCCCATGCACGGTTATGCCACTCGATCCTTACTTCATATCCCCCTTATCAAATGACAAATCATGAAAGTGATGCATGCCTTTTTATATCAGACACAAAAGCGCATAGCATGGCCTCAAAAAATGCAAATTTCAAAATTGACCATAAAAGATAGGAAATAAATAAAATTTCCAATAGTTGCATAACATACAGTTGGAGACAAAATACTTTGGTCGTCACTCTTCTGACACTTTAATGTAATTCAAGCTTTAACGTTAAAATGAATGACAATTACAAAATTAATGACAGCTATTATACAGAGTGGTTATAAATGATTTTCATCTAGCCAGCTATGGAGTTTTTTTGCATGTAACTTTATTTGTGCCGCTCTACTTTTTTGAAAGCTCTAGTTCTGTCATTAGTGTCACTTATTAATTAATAATAAATTGTTGTTGATTAAATTTTTATWGTTTCAACTAATTTCCAATAATAATTGATAATAATGTATACTTTGGAAGAAAACAAGTCTATTTTCGAAGTGGACGCTTAGTAAACGGCGATTTTTTAATTTTGAGTTCCAACAAGTAGGAACCCCTATTCTCGTAAAGCGGCATTTTTTATTTTAYATGGAAAATTCACAGCTGGCTAGATGAAAATCATTTATAACCACTCTGTATTTTCTRTTAAAAATATGTACATACAACTTGCCAACTATGAATAAGGTTAACAAGTCCTAAAGCATGCTTTACAATTTAATGTCACTCAAGTGACATTGACGACCAAAGTATTTTGTCTCCAACTGTTCACTGGCCGCCAAAATTAACCGGCCAACTAAAATTTTGTAAATTTTCACATTGCAATATTTTTGTTATTCTTTGTCGGATTTCGACGAATTTTTGTTCGGCTTATTAAAGAACAAACTTTGCAGAACATTATAATTTAATTCAATAACATTTCTATTTTGTCTTGTAAATGTTATACCTAAAAGACGAGAGCACTGTTTTTTTTTACTTTTTTATAAATACTAAGCTGTATAGTGTCCAACAGTTTTTAATTTTTTTTACTTACTTCAGATGAAATAAGTAAAAACGGGCGATAGCCCATTCTTTTCTGAATGAGGAACAATTTATTTCAAAATGTTATCTTTTGGTGCTCCAGAGATACAAAGTATTGAAAAAGACTTTGCTTTTTTAATGGTACGTCTTTGAACACAAAAACTCTGAAAAACTTGGAATGTCAAAGGATTACACTAAGTAATTATTGTTAATTATTGGAAACTTCCATGCGCCTATTTTTACGTTTTGGCACATTCGGCCTACTTAATACGAACATTCATTGAAATCGGAAATGTAATGCTTTTTTTGAAGGTTTATATCTCTCATGTCTCAAGAATTAAAATTATGGAAAGTTTTTCTGTGTCGCACTCCACAGCTCAGTATAAAAATAAGTAAAAAAACAGTGCCTTCTGCTTTTAAGTATCACATTTAGAAGACAAAACGAGAAATGTTATTGAATTAAATTACAATGATCTACAAAGTTTTTTCTTTAAGAAACAAAAATTGGTCGAAATCCGACAAAGAATAACAAAAATATTGCAATGTGAAAAATTTAATTTTGTATTCTTGTATTTTACTATACTTGAATAAACAATACTTATTTTTTTCAAATCCTAACAAATAAATAATAATTCATTTGTTTGCATAAATTTGCATAAACCATTTCTCTCCCGACTTTATTCACTAGTGAAGAATTATCAATTTAGTAATATCCCGAGTGAAAGTCAAATTGTCGATTAAATTAGAATCAATTTGGCATACACAAGGGGTATTTTGCAGACTATTTTCAGAACAAAATTTACAAACAATATTTTCATTATGAGAAATAAAAAAAATAATTTGTCAAAAAATAATTTAAGTATGTAATTGGATGAATCTCAGAAATTTGACAGATTTGATAGGCTTAAGTTTTGTGAGGGAAAGGAAACCGTTACAAAAAATGTTGCATATTAATTCGGAATAAAATATTCAATGTAATATAAATGTGTATTTTTTTATTTATAAATAGAGCTATGTTATTGTTAGAAATGGTCGAGGTAATTAATTAATTCGAGTCCTGTTTGGTGCAAACAGATTTCCGATAGGAAAGGACCTGCTGGTCTTGCGAATAATAACAAGGATCGAATGGCGCCGGAAACCGTCTTCCACTTAAAGTCTCGTACGTGCCAGGAAAGTAATTAGTGATATAAAAATCCGTCGAGACGCAGATACAAATGAAAGTGCGCGAGAGGGGTGTTTGGGAGAGGCGGTCGTCCCGTAATTGGTCGGGGAAAAAAAGTGACACTTCGCATGCAGGGCTTTCGCAATTAAAAAAACAGAATCTTCTCTCCCTCTTTGTGTTAGGAAAAAGCTGTTTTCGGGACACAATCAAAATTACCCTTCGAGAAATGCCAGCTCTCACAGCTCGCTTGGCAATTTTAAAAATGGGGTTTTTCTTAATTGCGAAAAAACTCTAATTATAAGAAACACGACGCGGACGTTAATTGATTTGGTAACAAGAAAAGAATGCTCAGCAGTCGGATATTATTATTTGACGCGGGACGTTGGGCTTATTTATTATTTTGACGGGGGCAGGAGAGCATCCAACGATGGCAATTAACTTAGGGTAAACGTTCATTGCTATTAGACAATGATACTTTGTCCAAGCGATTTATTGCCATCGTACGTTTGTCACACACAAATCATTAAATCGCGAATGACGACAATCGGCAATCACGCAATTGCCAAAAACCAGAAAAAATTCAACAAAAAATCCTCTTAATTTTTATTAAATCGACTAGTTTTAGGTAAAAAATTTGATGCCCGTCTGCGTCATACAAACATTTTTAATAAATTTTTAATAATTCTTTACATAGACAAAAAATCAAATAAAAAGTAAAAGTAAAAAAAGTTAACTATGTATTTTTGGTATTTCGAATATTCACATACTAATTCTTATTCAAAACTCACAATTTTTTTTTTATTTAGTTAAATTTGGTTAAGTAAAATTTAAGTTAAGGTTAAGTTAAGAATTAATTTATAAAGTTTTTTTTAATAGAAATGTCAAAAAGCCTTATCTTCGGTACCATTCATTCAAATTCTTTTGTGGTAATTTTAATAAAAAAAAGATAGCAGTTCTGGTTTTTGATTTACTTTAATAAGTCAGTAAGAGAGTTCTATTACAATTTGAAGACAAAAACACAAAAATAGGACTAAACTATCAGTAACTCTATTTAGAATAACAGTTGAGTTGAGTTAAAGCAATGACAGTTTTAAAACTAAAGGTAAAGAATAATTTAGAACTTAAAGAGTAATCATAATTTTTTTTCCAACACTAATATCTAATTATACCTACTGTTTTTGTAGCGCATGTCAGATTAATAACTTTCAATACGATGGTTCGTTCACAATCGAATTTTTATGGATAGCTTTTACGCCGAATTTAAAAAAATACTCGTTACTTATTACATTTTGATATGATTTTGACAAATTTCTTTATAACAATTTCTGAATTTATTAACATTTCTGATTCAATATTAGTGTTAAAATTTTTTAAAGACAACACAAGTTTTATAGTTTAAAATCCCTGTTCTCTTAATAGCAAAAAAATATTAAATTTTGAGTAGGTAATTTTTGTTTAAAAAAATTACTGTTTATACAGGGTGTGATTTAATACGTATACCCATAATCTAAAGGAATGAACCATATGTTACATTTATTGTAAATAGCTCTATGGATACGGTTTAGTTTACGAACTTAAGTAATAATAAAAACAATTCTAGTAAATGTTTCTAAGTTACCGATGAGATATACCGTGACAAAAACATTAAACTTTTAACTTTTAAATAATTTGTACTGATAACACCAATGTCGATTACATTTATTGACGCCACGCCTGTCAAAAGCTAAGTAAACCGATTTTATTTATTTAGGTGAGGTTAAGTAGTACCTTTTATTGACATTCGACAAAAATAAAAATGTTTTATTTAACATATTTTGCATTTTTTACTCATCATTGATCATATCAAAATCTTTCTTTCACTAAGTTTATGCGTATTTGTTAAGACTCATCCTATATACGAAAGATTGAATTATTTAATTCAACTATTAAAATGATTTGTTTTTAAATGTCCAAAAATATAAAAATGCAAAAATTAAACAATAAGTTGTGTTATTTTGAAAATGTTTTACAGGATAAACTAAACGTTTTTGATAATTTCAGTGTGTTTAAAAAAGTCGAGTCAATCAAATAGATTATTTTTTTAATTACAAAACATTGTTTGTAGTAGAGGAGAATAATAAATTTTTGCTTTTTTAAATGATTTTGAAATTCGATTTGTTGACCACGATTACAGCATTGTCTCCATTGAAGTGAGCACTCCCCAAGTCTGAATTAAGCCCCGATTGACGTTTATTAATAGCACCTTAATATCAATATTGTTGGTAACTAATTTGGCGAGGCGGCAATATTGTATTCACCCTCGAMTAACCCTTYCTATCGCTGCAACGTCTTAGCACTAAGCGCGTTATTAATTGCCGTCGTGGCTTACCAGTGAATTATTTACTAATTAGACAAGGCGTAGGGTTATAACTTCAGACTGTTAACAACCTTGCGGCATGGATACAGCGCCCCCGCATCCCTACTTGTATCACTATACAACAAGCCGTCTTTATTATCATAAATTACTATCACTAACTCGCTGAATAGTTGGCGGAACTATTAAATTGGTTTATGGTCTAGTCGTAAACTTACCGGTATGGATATAAGTGTGCTTCTTCATGTCTGACTTCTGATGAAACCTCTTACCGCAGTATTGGCAAGGGTAGGGCCGAGTATCGGAATGTATAAGGAGATGAGTCGAGAGAGTCGAAGATCTTTTAAACGATTTACCGCATTGTTTGCATTCGAATACTTTTTCCACATTATGGACAGCTCTGGAAAAACTGCAAATTTAAACAATTTACTGGAAAAATTGCTTGAAATACCTGTGTTGGCTGAGGCTGATTTCGTGTCCGAAAGTCTTATTGCACAGCTCGCAAGCGAAAGGCCTTTTTCCGTTATGCGACCTCCTGGCATGGACTTCGAGTCCATGAGGCGTCGAAAACATCTTCTCACACTTAATACACGAATAAACGTCCCCTAGAGGCATCATTCCGGGCCTCATCAACAGATGGTGGTGGTGCGGATGAATCCCTGGACTATTCATAAGGTGATGCCGTAACCTAAAGAGCTCTTCCGAAGTGGGGGGTGGAGGATATTGTCCTGGTTGCGACTGTCCATTCGCCATAGCCGCAGCAACTGCACTAAAATACAAATTCGTAGGAGTTGGCAAAAAGCTCCTTTCTTCGCTCTCCTTTTGGGGGTAGAGTCCGGGAGGGAAAAATCCGGGATGTACAAAGTTTCTCGGAAGAAAAGACAAACCATAATCCGGATTTGACTTAAGATGGGCGTCTTTTAGTAAATCCATGAATGGCGGAGAAAGATATGATCGAGTTACTGATATGGTTTCTTGATAACAAGGCCCGTCTGATTTCTTTGGATTGTCAGGTCTTAGTAAAGCGCTGACCGAAAACGCTTCAGATTTTTTCGAAGTCTCGATTTTATTCAATTCGGTCACTGAAGGAGGCCGAGGTGAAGGCGAGTTGGTCCGGGAATGTGGTGGAGAGTCCACTTCCAACTCCGGGGATGTGCTAGGTGAGGGTCTAGGGGAGTTATCCCATCGATTATCGCCGTTTAGTTTCATTTCGTCGCTACTTCCTTCGTCTTTCTGATAGTATTTTGTGTTGTTGTTGTTCGTTTGTTCCTCTTCATCGTCGGATTTCGTGACGAGTCGACTGATGCCGAAGTTGATTGGTTCTGGAAAAAAGGTGATATTTTGATATTCATTTCGGAAGGAAATATGACAAATGTTTACTGTTAACGGCGAGGACTGGGGTGAAAACACTGGGGTGAACAGGTCGTCTATCATTATGTCTCTGCGATTTGTACATCTCATCGTGAATGAACTTGTCGCGAAAACGGAGTCCCTAAGGTTCGCCGCCAGGGACGGACAAAGATCCGTTTCAGTAGTAATAACAAAAATGGTTTGTTTGATTAAGTTTTTGATATTTTTTAAAATTTGTTATTAAAAATGCAAAGTACGAATACAAAAACTACTTTTAATTTAAGTATTTCTAAATTTCTTTTCATAACTACATATACCTAAGATTAGGTCGAAGAAAAAATTACCCATGCAGATAACTAGGTACTGAACAAATGTGAGTAAAAAAATAATAAAAACACTTTTTATTGAAAAAATGAAAACACAACGTGCCTTTTGGGAAAAGTTTCAAAAACTTTCAAAAAAATTGTTGACGAAACGAGGTTTATAAAATATTAAAAGAGTTTTTTAGCTTTTTTGTTTAGTGCTAAATCTTTTATTTTCAATTTTACTAAAATATTTAGCTTAAACGCTTGTTGTTGATATTGTACATAATACAACTTTGTGAAGTATTATTACTGAAAACACAGGGAACATGAGAAAAATGTTTCAAAATTTGATTTACAATTTTAAAAGTTTAAAAGTTTGCATAAATAATCTTTTTTTGTTTATTGTGTCAAGCGATGTTGCAACATATTTGTCAAGTAAAAAGAAATAAAACTATTGATCACAAAAACCACAAATAACTTTAAAGATAGATAGAAATAGATACAGTGATGGACAGTGAATTTCGTCTACCCAATTTCTGTGAATTCACAAAAATTCACTGTAGTCTGTGCTTTATTGTCATGATAACTGACATTCAAATACGTATTGTCAAATTTAATCAAATTCGAACATGCCAGCAGTAAGTGCGTTTAATAAAATAAAAATTATCTCTCTGGTACAAAAGGATATGTCTCAAAGACGTGTCTCTATACTTTTGGGCATACCAAGRACTACCATTTCAAAGGACAAAGGTAAAAAGTAGCMAGAAGCATCAAGCATTCTTCCATCACTGTACAGTCAAATATACAATTTTTAGATCTTCCTAATTACAAAATTATTGTAGATAAGATTTTTTAAACTTTTTTTTGATGCTTCTTTTGCTTTATTTTTTTACAATATAATAAATGTGCCGCGAATTTTGAGACACGCTATATGTACTATCAATTTTTCTTTTAGAAAAATAATAAGGAGCATAAAAAAATTAATAAACAACAATGCATTATTAAAATCTTGATATAACAAAAATGTGTTTTATTTTTAGATTTTATTTTACTTTTTAGAATATTCTACAGTTTTTACACTTTATCAGATTTAAATTGCATTTAAATGATGGTGGTTGTCTCCGAAATGAGTGAAACAAGATAGCGAGTGACATATTTTAATCCTTTGATGGCACCCTTTAGGTACTATAATCCTAAAATGACCCCCTTTCCCAATAGCACTATTATGGTAATTTTGAAGTTACCGCTTCAAGCGAAATATAATTATTTTTCCATTGTCTGTTTCTTAACGCTGCAGAAATGTTGAGCTTTTAATTTCACAGTGAAAAATCGATATKAATATTTACGAAATGACAAAATATTTATTTGTATTTAACCAAACGGCCGTTCTGTTTATTTTGGTTATTTGTTTTCGACACAGTGGGAATTTTTGATTAGTCAATTTGACACGAACGGATATAATAACATCACGAAACAATAGTTGTAGAACAAATACGGTAGCAATGATATGTAGAATATTAGATTTGTTGAGTTTTTGGTGTGTTTGTCTTATTCTATGATTCACGAGGTTTTGTTTGCTTTCACATTGTCACTGAAAGATTTAGAAACAATCAGAATATGAGCTTAAGCGATCAAGGAGTCTATTTTAGTCGGTCGGACATCAATAATGTTATCCATTAGAGCGATCATTCTGAGCGTTGTTTTTTCCGCAATTTGTGGAATTGAATAATTGAATGAAAGCAATCATGAAAAATCTGAAAACGGCAGGTGTTCGATTTTCAGCGAGTTCCAATTAATCAAAATGTTATTATAGTGGAAAAGAGCAAATAACGTGTTTAAAAAGCAATGGTAAGTGATAAAATAGTGCCAATATAGAGAAGTTACAGTAACAGCTGTCACAGTAAGGTCATGAATTATTCAGAGCCACCCTTGTACATATTACACCCCCATTCTTTATGTTGTACGCGTATCGTGTTGGAATAAATGAACAGAGCACTGTTTACTGAACAAGGGGTAGTTACCCTTAAGAATTACCCCTGTTAAACTATTCGGTCATAACCTAATGATTCGTGAACCCATCAAAAGAATACATTACGCCCCGCTTTCTTTACATTTACTCCTACGGCAAATTATCCAAACGAATTACTATTAATGTCTTTATTTAAAGTTTAATTTCCTCGTTCCAATTAAGTCAATATAATCAATCAAGAGGAATAATTGAAATACAAATAAAGGCGCTTTCCCGCCTTGGATTCATTAATCATTGCATTTTGACTCGGCTAATTATATCATTTTCCCGAAATGAACTGTATCAAGATAGGTGAACGCAAACATTGTGTAAACACTCGACTATAGGGGGAGGAACGCAAATAGTGCCCTGAGTCAGACTCCGTCAGGTGACAGGTCATTGTATAGGTTAAAACAAAGGAGGCGGTGCGTATTTATCACACTCTGATAAATAGGCCCCCATGCACAACACAAAGTCAGAGAGATACATGGGGCAGACCGACATTGTACCATTAATTGAGAGGGCAGGATTGCCGACGTGTCCCGGGGGCTCAGACCAATTTACACTTTGCAAAACACGATTCAGCTCATTGCACATTTGGTTACGCTGCGGATATGGGGCTAAATGTCATACATCTAATCTTCGAAACTGGAACAGATGGATTTGCGCAAATCAAACATACACAAAAGATTCACACAATTATTTATTGCAAATATTTTACTATAATAATGAATCTCTAGGTACACCTACATTTAATTACAAGCTTTCATACATTCTATGTACTTATTTCTGGTCTAGAGTATAAAAAATAATTAAAATGTGCTTTATTTTAATAAAGAAAATAGCAAAATACCAAATTATTTGCCTCTATTTATTACAGATGTAAGTAAACAAAAGAAAAAAGTGTTTCAAAAAAATTTCATATCACGACTGTGTCGGTTAAAACAATTAAATGAAAGCAAAAAAAAACTGTTGTAAATCAGAACTTTGTAGAAATAGACAAGCACAAGTTTATGATTTTTTTTCACAGTACTAGTCTAATTTTTGTAATGGTAAGCCATTAGGTTTTACCTAATTTTTTGAATTCAGATTTACTCATATACAGAGTGGAAACTATTAGATTTCTATAGCCAAGTGAAGATGTGTTCAACTAACTTTATGAATGATCAAAATGACCTGTGACTTTGAAATTAAATTGGCAACATTGAAAAATAAGAACAGAAAGTATGAAAATTGACAAGTCTTGTACTTTTAGCTTCAATGTTTTTCAGCGTTGCCAACTTATTTAAAAGTCAAAGTCCACTTTAATCACGAGCTTAGTGTAGCAATTGCTGTTCTATAGTTTTTTTTTTTTAATTGGGTACTTAATTTTTAATTTTAATTGGGTACATAATTACATCCGACACCAAAACTATATAGGATACGCCAGAACTCGCACCCCAGAGAAAAATACCATGTAAGGTGAGATACCAGGAACATGTAAAAATTGTTAAAAAAAATTTATCAATAAAAATTTCGAAGTTATGAAAGTTTAAATTTTGCACTTTGAGTCTATTTATTTCTATTGTAAAAAAAGTTTTTTTGCTACAGGCAGAAGAAGATACAAGGAAGCTGTATCCTAAATTGTAAGTCTGTTTAATGTTATTTGTGGCTTTTATTGGCAAAATTTTTGTACTTTTACTGAATAATTATAGAAAAAACATATACAAGATCATCAGTATCATTAAATATACATAAAAAATATCAAATGTCAAAAAATAAATGTCCAATTTTTTTTATAGAAAATTTTCAACATTTTTTTCATGTTTCTGGTATCTTATCTTACTTGAACTTTTTCTCTGGGGCGCGAGTTCTGACACACCTTGTATTTAATGAAATTTTGAAAATAATAAAGCCGATTTTAATATTACCTAAATCGAATTATCATTGGGACACATTCGGCATATTTGAAATTCACTCTTCTATTTAAGTTGACAACCGATAACTACAAGTGCACTCCAGCAAATCGATTATTAGATCCAATCTTCTTCCCTATCTCTAAGTACTAAGTAGGTATTGAGTCATTTTCTTCAGGAAGGAAGATACGTGTGTTTAATGTTTGAGCGTCATTTCCAATATGATGCATCAAAGCTCAAAACCACATGTCCGTTGTGATCTTGTAAAATCAATATTCAAACAATCCCGTGTTAGATTAAATGTGATTTACAATCCGTGAAGTAATTCATCATACTGACATCGATATCTGAAATCCCTGCATTATCGGTCCTTTCATCGAGCCGCTATCTCGAGCAACGTCTGGATGAATAATCCTTGCGTACATACCGCTGGCCTATACAACTTCAACGGTTTCTATGTACGACTTCCAGATGTTTAATAACAAACGGATGAATTAAAACCACCCTAAAAAAGTCTTAATAACTTTTTTGTTTGACACGGTGGTCGAAATTTTGTGTTTTTCTTTTAAATCAGCATTTCCTTCGAGAAATTATTTATCAACAAAATTCCTAAATCAATACAGAGTTTTGTAAGTAGCAATTAGGTACTATCAAATTCTAAGTTATCAAACAAGGGCACATTTATCATCCAGGTTAAGCGTGATGCTTAGAAATAGTAAAATGTGGGTAAAATAGCCAAAAAGCAAGCGCTACCTTGAACTTATCGTTTATTTTTATTCGTGTATTTTGTCATCAAAAATAACAAAACTGCAACAAAAATACTCGTAACTGGTAAATTAAAAAGTTACTAATTCACTATAAGTCTGCATACACCAAACCTAATTCTCACGCCCAATTTTTAAACTATCTAATAGTGTACTTCTTAAATTGGCAAAAAATATTAAACATAAATTTTGCGTGATTAAACAATCTATGTTACCACATTTTTGTAGAGTCGTTCATAATTTTGTTTAAATATTTTTTTTAATCTTCTGGTTATAGTTTTTTTTTGCTACTCAAGTCTTGAGAAATATTGAAAATATAACAAATATAATTTCTGAACAGCTACAAAAAGAATTCCTTGTTTTTTCAAGATAAAATAAATTATAAAACACAATTCAAAAAATATTAGTTAAGAATTTACCGGGCGACTATTAATGTTTATGACAAATAAATCTATTGGCAACACTTAATTATTGCTAATCCTTCTAATATGTTATGTCAGGATGTGATGGCTAAATCAGCAGTTGCCCCTCGCAAATGAATGACAATTGCCTATACCATTGATTAACCATAATATGGTTAATCCATGCCTATACCTAAAAGTTTGACGTTTGAATTTGAAAATCAAGGTTGCCAAACTAAAATTTTAATTTTGACATCAACTTGARGACAAAAATCACAATCATTTACAGTCACCCGGTAGAAAACGTAAGAGCGTAGAATTTTTACAAATAAAACTCCATCGTCGATAACAATTTCTGTTATTTTGAATAGCTTTTTCCGGTTTTCCAGTATTTTTTTCACTTCGTTATTCTTGCTTCATCTTTATTCATTTTGTTTGAATGGCACGGTATATTTATGTAGGTATATGAAAAATACCAAAGTATAAGAAGTATGATGAATTTTAGTATTGCAGTTTTTATAATTGATGTACCTAATTAATCATTACCTAACATTGATTTTTTTATCTTTAAAAGAGTTTTGTAAAAGATAATTTGATGACTACATGATTTTATACCGTTTTGGAAGATTTACGATGACTTTGATTAAATAAAGGAATGAAAAATATTGATAAAACATATCCGGTAATAATGACAACTATTTGTAGTCTTATAGATCTTTAGATAAAAATATTTAAGTTAAACATTTGCGTCAAACTTTTACACCCAAGTAATAAAAAGCAACCGTATCGCAAAAAACAGTCACAAATATTGTAAATAATCACATATTAAAACCAAAATTTTCGTTGTGAGCGGATTTAAAGATAAAACAATTTTTCATAACCTAAAATCGCTAATTAATGAAATTTTAGATTTGGCTTTTATAAAAGTGGTGATCTTACTCGGTTTTCATCAAAGCTTGCCAATATTTACCTTCAGCTCTGAGATTACCTAGATAAAACAATCGAAAATATTGATTTATTAGAGAACAAATCCATTCCAATGACGCAATAAAAACCATTTAAATTTTTATTGGGGTTTAATATATGAAGTAAAGCGTTTTATGCACCGTAATAAACGGTTATATTGACAGAATATCATCGAAAAAGTGCGAATTAAAACGGCTATAAATTTCCCTTATCTTATTATTTCATAGAATCAGGCGTGAAGTTTGTCAATTGCAAAATTTATTTAGTTTTATTGACCTCGGATATCCCATCGGAGACGTCAAAATATTCAACCAAACAGAAAATTAATTACCAAAAGATAAAAAGTTAACGTTCAAACTTAAAACATTTTTTATAGAAGTAAAATACATATTTTATGGTATAAAATTGTATTATTTGGATATAAGAAAATATACTACATATACCTAGCCTGCAAACTAATTTAGATAGAGAGTTTAGAAAACAGATGTTTACATTCTCTTTTAAAAAAGGAAAAAAGCACTTATTCAACAAATCCACTGTTGGTTATTAGTTTTAAATGAATTGATATTTAATTTATTAGTCAAACACTTCCTGCGTCTATTTTCATTTTTTTGTTGTGCCACTTCATTTCTGGCTTATTAACAAAACAAATCGTCTATTTATTGCCGGACTGTTTAAACAATGAATTAATGAAACACAGGGGCGCTCGGAAATGACGTAATGACCGACTTGTGAGGTCTATTTAGGAACACGAGCCGCCACTTGAGCGTCGGATATGACAATTATCCACCACTTTAATCCTTTGTCGGTCCTAAAGATTTTTACCTTTCGACTTGTCGGGTGATTGTTCGGAATGGTTCTGAGCAAGAGATAAATAGCGAGGGCTGCTTGACATGAAAGGCGAGCCCCAGAGTGTCCTGCAATAGCTCGCATATGCTGTCGGCGAAGGAAACTGAACAGGAGAGCCATTTCGATCGGACATAACTGCAACAGAGAAAAATCAGTTAAAATATGTTGATGTGATTCATCTAAAACCACAAAAACGTGGCTTTAATAGAATTGTTTTTGAGACGAAATCTCTCACACTGCTTTGAGGGTCATAATCTTGCACTGGCGCCCTGTCTATTCCATTAAGAATCAAGCGAACTCAATTACGCATTAATTTGTCATTTCCGATCCTGGTTGTGGGTTTTTCGTCCCACACACTCGAGATTTATGCCATTTGAGGTGCGTCGTTTGTTCAACAAATCGTAAAATATCCCATTTTTGCACTGAGCAAGTTTGCCTTTAATATGATTGAGCTAAATGCCCATCAAATATTAAAAACGATATGATTGAAGCTCTCTCCGGTTGTATTAAAGCTCTGAGAGATCTGACAATTCTCTAATCCGATTATACGCAATGTTGTTACGGCGATTTTCCTAAAAGCTTTGAATTGTACGAACAAGTTATTATTTTACCGAGTTTTCGATTTGTGGCGGATAAAAATAGCAAACTTTTCTCGAACAAATTTGAAATCTTTCCAATAAGTTTTCTCAGGATTTCGGAACTTGATTTTGTTCGAGACGGTCGCAACCAGCGTAATTATGATTTGGTGTCAGGTGATACGAGATGTCTCCAGAGACATCAACCACTAAAGCCGCGTTCTCGATATTGGATTTATTACGGGTGATTTCTGGGGCCGAAAAGATTCAGCTTTGACCTTAAGCCATATATCGATCTTAAATATTTACAGATTTCCTCCGAGGAAGCAGCAAGCAAAACGCTTCTCTAACAAACATGCGTTATTCAATTAAATTTCTCACTAAAGTAGCCTTTAATTTGGAAATTAAGTTGGCAACATAAAATAATGTATAGATTGTAGTGACTGTTAATCATTTATGTGTTTTTTTTGATCACCTAGTATTGTGCAGGCTAAAATTAATAAAGTTAGCGCTATCATGGGCGCATCGGGACGGATGCATGCACCCATTGAAATTTTTTAATGGGTGCTGGGCACCCATAATATTTGGAATTTCGTATTTATCCTAATCTTCTTTTAGTAATAATAAACCACTTTTAATGTCAAAGATGTCTTAAATTTTCTATCTTTCTATTTTCCCTTACGAGAAAATGGATCAAAATTGTTTATGTTATTCCATTTTGTTTTTCTAAATATTGTTCAAATTAATTTAAAATTAAACTTTTTAGTGAAAAAGTCCTTGAAAAAAAAATTGATTATCTCAAACATTTTACACAAACCTTTTACTACTCCAAATAAAATTAGAGAACAAAAAAATTTCAAAATATTGTACTTCAATGAAAAATGGTCGTAGGTATTTAGTTTTAAAAAATCTATTTTAAAGCTTCAAGTTTCTAGTCTTGAAATCTTTTGGCAAAAAATTTTTGGTGCTATACGATTATTACGTTGGTAATCCTAAGAAGGTCCACGGACTTGGGGAAATTTTTATTAATTAAATCAAACAATAAGGCGGATAGCTTGTTTATTCAGTTTTAATTTGCTTTTTTATGCTCTCTTTACGTCGATTTGTCGCTAAGATATTTGACTTTTACTGAAAAAAGATGTTTTTGTCTTTGATCATTGGATATCTCAGCAACCAATGACCACACAGCCAATGTAAGCACAGTTTAGAAAACTGGAATAAATTTTCTGCAAAATGTTTTTACGATTTAAAAAAATGATACTTGCAACATTGATCTAAAGAAAAGAGAAAAAATTATTTTTTTGTTGTAGTAAATCTACCGCGTATTCACGTATATTGATGGGGAGACTAAATATGTCATTAGGTTTTTTTATAGCCTAATGTACATACGCTCAAAAGCTCTAAACTGTTTTCTTGGACCGATTGATCAAAATTTTACAAAAGAATTAAGAGAATTAATTGTTTTTGGACATTGTGTAATCATCAAAATGAAAAAACCAATTTTTTYCACCCTTTCTACAATTTTGCATGTTAAATTTGAAAAGCAATATTCGACAAAAATTAAAAAAAATTATGATAGGTATTTTTGAAAATGTAAAAAATCAAAAACCAACACTGATGACTAGGTAATTTTTGAGACAATTTATTTAGCTTTTGYATATCTTAATTTTATTCATCTCAAATTAATTGCATTAATGAAAAGTTAATACCCCTCAAGCTGTATTCAGCGATAGATTTACAAACATTCATGCAACTTTTCAAAAAAAGTCATTTATTTTTAATTATTTCGTTTTTTTTTTGAAATTTAACAGTAGTGTATTATTTTTCAAAATGCAACAACTTGAAGCATTTCACAACTTTGAATATGTACTATTTTTTTACACTTTTCATTGCATATTTTATATATTGATTTTTTTTTTCTTTTGTACTATACAAAAAATTATATTATTATACATATTTTCCGTATATTAAATACAATAAATTCAGCAAACATAGGGAAATCGTTTTTTCCCGTAATTGAGCTCAAGTCCTGCAAGTTATACCAATTCTTTATTTATGCACCAACTGAAAATATGAAAAGTCGGCGCCCATGAGCGCTATTCAATATTGACAATATTCACAAACGCATTCCAGTTTAATCAAAAATACATTTTTCTTCTATTGCTTAAAAAAAAACAACAAAAAGATATTGTGCCAAAAAGCTGCGACAACACTTCATCTGTTTTGTTGAAAAATAATAACGCATTTAAAATTAATTGACCGAAAAGAAATGAGTGTAATCTGATACAAGCCTTCAGATACACATCTGCACGTTTGGGTTTCTTACCGACAAACACAGGATGTTTTAAGTATCAAATAATGAATTTTATTGAAAAAAATTGATAAAATTCAGTGAGTGAATGTCTACATTTTAGAATGAATGTGGACTAATTTCAACCGGGGTTAAAACCGAATTCAGTTTATTACACATCCTGCTAAACGCGTACAGATAGAAGAGACGAAAACGAGGGAAAACTAATTATTTTTTCGTCAATTTCAATTAACGCCAACAAAATGCAATCTAGCGCTTCACTTCAAAGAGAATTCGATATAGAAATCAAATTATTTCAGCACTCAACTCTCGGACTGATCTGTTTTATCTCTTCATTTATCACTTTTATAATCGGTGCCCGCTTTTTACTCTCGTAATTATTAATCAGAATTATCAAATCATATTTGTAAAATTTTCCTCACATTCGACTAACTTATTATGTCTTTCAGAACAATAAAATATGATACAGAGCTAAATGATGACGCACTTAAGTAAAAATAAAAATTAAATCTTTTTCAAGTTTTTATACGAGGGGGAGTATTAAATTACGTTATAGTGTTCATCCGGGAACAATGACTTGAGAACACATGTGTGCGTCTTGAGTTTCTACAAATCCTGGATGTTTTTGTGCTATTTATTGTAAGTTACACTGTGCATATGTTGATTCGTTGACCCGATTCAGAAAAATTCTTCATATGATGGACATGTGCGTAACACTCAGATTTATTTTTAATTTCATTTCGGTTTTACTGGCGTAGAAGCGTCTCTTAAACACCACTCTGTATATTATCACGTCTTATTACTTTAATCAAAGCTTTGACTGCGATAAGTTTTATTTACATGAAACTGGCACCTCTGATTGGTTTATAAATGTTCGATATCTTTATTATACCGCAGGGGACTGATGTGATATTAAAATAGGGCAAGATTTATTTCGTAGAAATAGGGTTAAAATTTTATTTTTTGTGACGATGACGTTGCAAGGAACTACTCATGAGACCGTCTACACTTCTGATAAGTTTAATTGTCCAAAATACGACTGACGAAATAAATCCTTTGACGGCACAATTTCTTAATGAGTGCTTAGTTCTTTTCCCGACAATCCCATTTGTCTCAATTTTCTAATTGTTTACAGTTTGTAATGCCATTGTCTCATAAGGGGGCTAAACTACTCGGATTATAAAGTGATTTCACAATCTTGACAAATAAAAAACTTGTTCTTAGTTTGTTTACGTCAATATTTCGCTAAACTTTGCGCTAAAAATTGTTAGAGAGACACTCAAAATTCTAATGAATAGATATTTTGCTCTCAATTTCTCTGTTTTAACAATCCATGAGTTATTAAAACAAATATTAAAAGAAAATTCTAGTGCCAGCATAATTTTTAACGTTGTAGGTATTATCACCTACCTACTTACAATGTAAAATCAAACAAAAACCTGATAACAGCGATTTTGACATTTTTAGGGTTTTTTGTTTATACAGATCTACTTACTATTAAGTTAGATTATGTTGTTAGAATATATTATTTAAAAAAAAATAAAGCATAGATGTACGGGGTGATTTTAAAGTATATGCAAACATTTTAACAGATGATAGTAGACCTTAAAAAATGTCAAAATAACTAAACTTTGAGTAGGTACTTTATCCGAAAGTTTACATTGCTAGTAGGTAGTCAGTAACATTTGAGATAATAAAAATCGGATTTACAAAAAGTGGATGCAAAGTTTTTACCGTTTTATGATTTTTTTTATATGAGAACACTTTTTTCTCTGTCTGTTTTGGATGGTTTTTACTCATTTTTTAAAAACAATGTAATAGAATTTGAAGAGCTAACTTTAGAGATCATATATTTATTTGCAATTTGAGTCGGTAAATTTAAAGGCTGCGCCCCAAATTCAAATTTATTCGATAAGGCAAGTTGAGTTATTTTGACTTCTTTTAGCTCTACTTGTTAAAATATTTCGACATACTTTAAAATCAGGAGTAACAGACAATTTTTTAACTCTTTAATCTTTAATTTTTTTATTCTATACTCAATTAGTCAATGTTACCCATAGCAAAACGAGCGTATGTCAATTCGATCACACCAGTATTAGGGGGTCTGTAAATTCGACCACGATATTATACATCCAAAGGATCAACTTAATAAAGGAGAGATAAAATTTAGCAAAGATTAAAATCCGGTAATAAACAGAAAGTTTAAATCGGTTGGACTTGAACCTTGGGGAGGATAAAGTAAAGAAAATATCAAGTAAATGTAAACTAAAACATTTTTATTTTATTTAATTAAATGAATTTGGCAAATCATTGCTACATACTGATTTAACAAATGTAAATCTAGATATTGTTTTCACTTATATTCATAAATTTTTTGACTAACATAATTTACTTTATTTTCAACATTTTTTCTTCTTTGCGCTTCTTGATTTGACATTGTTGCTAATAACAAACCGCTTCCGTCAAAGCAAACTAAAAGTCTAAAATGTGACCGTAATTGAATGTTCGAAGTTAAATTTGACCACTATTTTAAACTACCTCTCTCTTATTGTTTATCTAAATCATAAATACCAAAACTTATCAATCTCAAACCCCCGCAGGTATTGGTGGTCGAATTGATCCGTCTTCCTAATTCTCAACTTTTACCGTAAGAGAATTAAATTTATTTGGTGGTCCGAGCAAAACGAAACAAGCGTTATTCCAAAAATCTGTTTCTCTAAAAAGATTATTTTGATTTTTCGTGCTAAAAGTATCAAATATAAGGCTATACAAATGAAGCACAACAGTCATATACATATTTTTAGTATTTTTTCTATTAACAAAAAAATTAATAATAAATTTAAAATAAAAAAATTAAAAGAAATAAACAAATACTAAACTAGAATTTTTCTTATACCTATTTAATATATCAAAAATTCAACTAGGTACATTTCTGCTGATTAAAAAGTGAGCTATGACTTTGAAATTAAATTGGCAACATTGAATTCTTAGTAATTGCTTGCTTCAGGTGAATGTTATGCCTGCGGCCACCGCGGGCAAAAGAATGACGATTATGACAATAAAATTATGACATTTGTAGGTATTTAATAGTTAATATTACCAACTTAATTTTAAAATCATAAATCTACTATACGAGTATGATCAAAAATTTCATTGAAATATACAAATAAAACGGCAATTGAAAAATTACTTATAAGAAGATTTTTCAATTTTTTTTAGAAAAGCGTGACTTTTTAAGAAAAAATCTAACTTTTTCTATTGTCTACAATGTATACACGTCAGAGTATGTTATAAGCATTTTTTGATATTTTAATCTGAGAGTTATTAATTAGTATACCTACCTATCGCATGTGGATGAATAACTAAATTAAAAGCACCTTGTACAAATAGGTAAAGGTATACAGGGTGCGCCAGATCTCACGCCCCAGAGAAAAATCCCATGTAAAGTAAGATACCAGGAACATGGAAAAAATGTAAAAAAAATTCTATCTATAAAAATTTCGAAGTTATGAGGGTTTAAATTTTGTACATTGACTTTATTTATTTCTGTTGGAAAAAGAATTTTCCATGTTTTTTTGCTACAGGCTATTTAAAAGAGGATACAAGAAAGTTGTATTCTAAATTGTAACTTTGTTTAATGTTATTTGTGGCTTTTATTGTCAAAATTTTTGTACTTTTACTAAATAATTATAAATAAACATATACAAGATCATCATTAAATAAACAAAAAATGTCAAATGACAAAAAAATAAATGTCAAAATTTTTTGAGATAGAATTTTTTAAACATTTTTTTCATGTTCCTGGTAACTTATCTTACTTAAAAATTTTCTCTGGGGCGGGAGTTCTGGCGCACCCTGTATATTAATTAAAAATTAATTAACATCATTTGTTTCTTCTATACCTTACTGTATCTCGTAGTGAAATCGAGTGTGAAAGTTATTTTTTTTAATAATTTCAAACTGTAAATAGTTTAGATATTCTATGTTTTATATTTAATCTATTTGACATCTTCTAACAATAAAAAAATTTGCATTGCATATTCAAATTTACTTACGGTCTCGTCCTTTGGGCGTTACGACCGTGAAGGCGCTACTTCCCGGCGGACTCGACGGTGCCGAATCGGAAACATTTACCGGACTACTCGAATTTTCCCTCGTTCCACTATTACTATAGTCCAAAGGCATCGGAGGATGCGAACTCAGCTCTAAAGCCATTTGAAAAAATTTCAAATTTCAAAAATATCACAAAAACACATCATCTGTTGCTTTCAAAACAAACACGTTGCCGCTCGTCACATACTCAAAAGCTCCCGAATACCCGCATATGCCACATCGGATCCGAAACCGCAAAAATCAATTTTGACAAAAAAATGCGACGATTTTTTATCAGTGTATGTTTTGGAGCTTTATCTGTGGCAACGCGTGTTGGCGAAGATTCAGTCGACAGTCAACTGTTTGATACTGGTGTATTTGAGTTGATAAGCTTGAGTTTAATCTTTGCACCGCCCTGTATTCTGATTATGGACTCTATATTCCCGTGCTTAGGGAAAAGGGCGGCAACGCAACGCTCCGACCACGCCCCAAAGACCAATTGAATCAATGAATGAAATACTATGTAAGATATTCTGATTTAAAAATTGTATTTTCTTCTAAGTATACTTGATGCTTCTGTTATGGTAAATAATATTGTTCTCTTCTCGCATCATTAAAATACCTAATCAACAAAAAATAATTAAAATAAATAGGCATCTACCAATTATAGTAAGTACCTACTTACATATATGTAATTTGTTTAAATAAATTAATAAATTTGAAATTACTTACTTAATAATAATTTGAATTTGTAAATATGACGTTTGTCACGTCTTAGGATTTTGTTATKATTATCATATGGACTCAATATGCACAGGATAATTAATCTTGTTGCACTCTTGTTTTTTGTTTGTATAATAATTTTATTTTAATTACTTCCAACTTGATCTCCACTTCGTAACTTAGGGTTGAACGAATTTAAATTAGAAAGTGTTGGAAGTTATCTCATTTTGTTCCATTCTCCGCGTTTGCAGTTTTCACAAAGTTGGCTCCTGAACTTAATAGACAATTGATTATCCTTAGAGAGCTTTATTCCCTCTGTTACGGAACGAAGTAGTGGGGAATAATGTTCATTTATTGGTCGAGATTGAGAGCACGCCTTCTACGATGTTGCCCGCGTAAATGTTTGAAGTCCTGTTGTTTATTGCTCTGATCAAGTCTGATGAAATAAATTAGCATTGATTGCTTCCAATAATTTGTTAAAATAGGTTGGCTGATGTTCTGATTAATTTTTACTCGCATAGGTTTTTGCAAGTCATAGGGGGAATCATGGTTATCTGTGCATGATGGTGGGCTATAATAGAGATAATTTCGGTATTTATTGCTTGTTAGATATCAAATAAATTCTGATGTAAAGCAAAATTAAACTTTAATATTGTGGTATTTTTTTTATTGAAACAAATGTTTCTCAGTTTCTTCAACTACAAATTTATGAATTCGGTTTTCAAATTTTTTTGTTTTATTGCAAGTCAGATACTTTTTTAGTAAGATATTTTCAGAACTAGTTGTAATCTCTTTAAGATCTGCAAATTTTTTCCTAAGATTTTTTTTATTTTTTGTTAAAGAGCTTAAAATTTAGTTTTTAGTTTCCTAATTGTCTTTTGTAATTCGATATTTCAATAAGTCTTACACTAACATTTTAAATGTTGTTATTAATATTTTTATTTATTATTTTTTTAAAGTTAGACATTTTTTCAAATTTGAATGTTATTTTTTAGATTAAAAAAATACGTTCTGGCGGCAAATCTGAAAGAACAGGAAAGAATGTGAGATAGCTAATTTGTCATTTTAACATTTACAAAAAAAATCTCTTTCGTTTAAATAAATCTTTATTTGTTTTACAAAAATTTATCACATGAAATAAAARCAATATCAAAGTTCAAGGTTAAATTTAAAAAAATATTCTTTATCAAATGTGTACCATAAAATAAAATCTACCTGAGTATAATAAAAAGATTGAGTATAAATTTATTTGTGCTCAGATGTCTGCAAATATGATTTAGTATCGAGTGTCACGTTATGATCATGATATAATTTTTTTCCAGCTTTGAGATTATGATTTATATTAATACATATTTTGAACAAATTTGAAAAGTGAATATTTTGAATTAAATCAAAATGTGAATTTTGTAACTCTTTGATTAATAGTCTTTTTGTCGGCTGAGGAGAGACTGTAGGTGTTAGGGTTATGTAGAATRCCTAAAAAACCATAAATATCTGGTATAATGGTGCGATAATCCCGGAGCGCGAATTAGTGACGTCGTGAATCAGCATCTAATCCTGTGGGAAACGACACCAGTTCCTTTGTCTATCTCACTTCCATGTCTAATTGTTGTCTTTAATCCCTATTATTGTCTCCGCAGAGGCAAAATAGCATCGAAACCGTCATCGTACAATGCTCGCTAAATGTATTTTTCCTCGTAAAGTGTCATAAACGTCACTTTTAACCGCGTTAAAATTCTTGCGTATAATGCGCCACGCAAAGTGGGAATTATTTTATGATGGCACTTAACTAGGTATATTCGTGCGAATTTGTCTCAAAATGGAAATATGATTGTACTAAATGCTCCCCTCGTTCTTTGATATAGTGATTAAGAAAATATCAGAGGAGCCGTCCTTTCAATCTTCCTTTTCTTTTAAAATCGTTTTTAATTAAGCACCGAAAAACTCAAAGATTGTGGAGCTTCTTTAAAAGCTCCACAAAGAAGTTGAAAAATTACAAAGCGCGAACGGTATTAAAGGAAAATCAAGAGGTGTTAAAGTCTTATTTGAAGTGCGAGGGATTTGTTTGAGAAGGAAATCTTTTCAACACTTTATTTCTACACACAAACAATTATTACTTTATTATTCACGAGGCGAGGGTATTTCAAAACCGTGAGATTTCCCATTTTTGATGACACATTCGACCAAGCGTTTGGCAGTTTCGCATTTGTCTTCGCCATTTCCCAATTCGCCTTCACAAGTAGCCGATAGTTTTTCGAGACTTTCCAGTTTTGCCTTGTCATCGCCTATAAGTGGTTTGAAGCCTTCTACCATCCCACTTTTACTGAACTTTCCATCTTGCATTATTTTTGCGCTGTCAAAGACACATTCGAGCATGCAGAAACCTTCATGAGACTCGGGCATTTTGTGCATTTTTAGTGCTTCCACATCTGCATCCGAAGCTCCAACCTTGTCTTTACAGTCCATCATTACTTTTCTTGCGTTTTCCCTTATTTCATCTTCGTTCAAAGGCTGAGCGAAAACTGTCGTTGAAACCGAAAGGGCGACAGAGACTGAAACAATTTTTCAATATCATTTTTAATTATTAGGTAACAAAATTACTGTAATGCACAATATTTATTATTAATGCATAAAACTATAAAACAATAAATGATGTCTGAATTTTAAACTTCTTGTAAGGTACCTAAAGCAAATAAGGTCCGGTGCGTAAAAAGGCCCACCGTTAATTTTTCGTTTAAATTGCAAAGAAAATTAAAACCATATAGCCTACGTTGGACCTCCAGCCATCTATTATCAATCATACTCAAGTTACTCCTAGATATGTTTTTTAGTTGACTGCAAATGGTGAAATATGTTATAAAATGATGCGTCATTGTGTTGGATGTTAAAATTAAATATTTCTAGTTACATATCAATACATGTTTTGAAGTTTCTTTATTTTTTTTTTGAATTTTTTATGTTGTTTTTTGTTTGTTTATTAAAGATTTTTTTCCTTAACTTATGTTAGTACGCTTAATGAAAAATCCTATCTCAAATTTTAAATATGGGCCTTATCTAATGTCGATGGTGGGCCTTATTTGGGGCTAGAAGGTTCCAAAAAAGGCCCTTTGTAATATTTTATATTTATGTTAAAAGCATGTAGAAAAAGTAACAAAACAAGCATTTTTGTGGTACACATTGTTAAACAAAAGTTCAAATTACAATTTCTATAATAAATCCAAACCTTTGCATATTTCAAAAAATATATAAAAAATCGTAAAAATTAAGTGGGCCTTATTTGCTTTAGGTACCTTATTAATATGTTTACTGTAGGCACAAATTTTTTTCTTTTACTGGTAATTTCTAAATAATTTTAAAGGTGTAGCATCTAAACAGAACATTTTTATTTTTGAACTACAGAAGATTGTACTCTTTATGTTAGCTGATTTTAACATATAACAATTTTGCGAAAAATATGTGTACCTAATGTATTTTTAAGATGTAACATCAAGATAAAAATGTTTTTACAATTAGATTTTTTTTATAATAAAACATGTTTATCTTTATAAAATTTAAATAAAATAAGATAAATAAGAAAATGAGATACATACTAAAACAAAGAAAAAAATTAAAACACCAAGATTTATTTAACAAGCAAACTGGAAAGTTATAAAGTAGAAAAAAGCAAACAAAAATAAAATGACTGAACTGAAACTAATCTGAAAAAATCATTTTAATATCATATTAATGAAGATTTAAAAGAAATAATGAGATTGAAAGTATACATAAAATAAAGTCTCGTCAGAAATATTTGAAACATTTCTGATTAAAAAATATAAAAACAAAAAAAGTGAAACAAAAATAAAGACAGGAAATAATAAACAAAAGTTAAAATAAAATATAAAAAAGGAAGAACAAAAAATATAAAAAACGAATATTGGAGAAGAGATTCCCAAGCTTAGAAACGAAAAAAAAACAAAAACATTAGAGAAAGGAAGTAGTACATAATGAAGAAAAAAATACTGTACTATAAAAAATACTAAGCTGAAGAAGTTGGTCAAGAAGACATAGTTTAACAAAAGTTAAATAAAAATTAAAAAATCAGTAAATATAATTGTTTCCATCCTGCATTAGTGTAATGTTATTCACATTCTGACGACAGGGCTTGAAATGTATAAAAGCCTGTATACTGTCATAAATATACAACTAATTTTGTTACAAAATTTTTTATAAAAACCAAAAGAAAAAACAAGAAAAGCCATGTTTATAAAAAGTGGACAGCTAAAACTTGATCATTTTATTAATATTATTTTTTTATATACCTTTTTACAATTTACAATGTCAGGTGATAGAAATTAAAAATCAGAAAAAAATCTTGTATTCTAATAAAAGTAGTTTTGTACTTTTTTACTTTAATGTCAATTTATAAGTTAAGATTACAATTTGCCTAACCAAAAAATTGTTTTTTCTTTAATTTATTTCAAAACAAAAACTTTTGTGTTAAAATTAATTGAATAATAGAAGAAAGTAGGTACATTTTTAAGACATACTTTTTTAAAATAAAAGTAATTCTTTTTTAAATAATTGTATTCAAAAATTAAGTTTAAACAATTATATACTCGTACGTGCAAAAACATTGTATGTATTTCGAATGAACACAAATTGTTTGAAAAGTTGCTTTGACGGGTACAAAATAAAAATCTTCACTCACCAAAGATAACGAAACAATTCATTTTGGAAATAAATTTCTGTCATACGTGGCGTGACAAGAATGAATGAAAACTGTGTCAATTTTATATAAATAATCCTAATCATGATCATCATCATTATCATCACTGACCTTTTCCGGTATAAAACAATTCAGTTTGTTGTTTTCAAAATGTAATTTATCTTGTTTGTGCACTTTGAAAAAAATGTTACATTTTAAAAATAACACAAGACAGCTCGTATATTCCATATTATCTTTTCTTTTGTAAATAACAATCTACTGTGTGTAACATATAATTTATGAAATTGTACAATCAGTAAGGATTTGTTTTGTCAATGGATAAAAATCGAAAAGTCTCTCGATTGAGTGCAAATCGTTCAGTAATTAAATTTGAACTGTATGACATTAGTCGAATGAAAATGCATTTTCTAAATGGACTGCATAAAAGAGTTGGCATCAACACATCGCGTGTCTATACTCCACGTGATACGGAAAACGATAAGGGTCTTAATATTATGCGAGGTCAGATTAGGGGTGGAAATAAAGAACAGTGCATTGTCTGTTTACCCCTTTCGTTTATTTTGCGGCAATAATTTCGTTTTATGTAAGAGTGTCGTAATCAATGATGGATTTTGTGTACTCTCACCGGAAACGTCTCATTAATTAAAAAATAAAATAAAACACCCTCGCTTTCATAAACGGGCTGTTTTCACCGAAAGCATAAAAAATTTTCACTCACAAATATCCACAACTCAATTATGAGATTCGTCTAATTAATTTAGTAAAGATTAAATCATGTAGAGGTGTAATTACGAAAGAGTCGTATTTCATGCAATACACCAGAGGCTTTGAAATGCACCCTCCTTTCAAATTAACGCCGCCATACCCCGAATCCAATAAAGCAAAAATCAAAATTTTATCGAGATATTCGTATGCAAATAAATTATAAATCATTGGATGTCATAAATTTTGGGTTTTGTGTGAACTTAATTATATAAAACCGCGTCATGAAAGTTAATTTAGTCTCGCCCCGCCATACTAATGTAACAATGTGTCTTTTATTTATTTTGTGATATCGTGGCCATAAAACTTAACCGTTTTCAAATAAACGCACTAAAAAGGTCAATTAATTACAGAACTGTATATATCAAAGTAATAAATCAATTTAAAAGCGATTAATAATCTCGAACAAATACAAGAAAACTGAAATTAACGTCAGCGCGAAGTGTTATTTCAGTGGAATTAAGCTTTCCATTATTTGAGCCGCCGAACAAAGCTTTAATTGAACATGTGATCGCACCCTCTTCGCGTCGGGAACAAAGACAAGTCTGTTTTGTGTTTGATGACTAAATTTCAATTTTTCAACAATACCTATTTTCATTACTACTGTGTGGCTGATGAGAAAAACTCTATTCGGGAAGATTTAGCTTCTGGAAAATAAGTAAAGACAGGGCGTATACGGGAATTAATCGCGGGCAGTTTCGAGAGCTGCTGGGTTTTAACAACAGGTTAATGTCGCGTGAAGCCAGCATTCACTTGTTTCATTTGTCTCTATCTGCTTCCCCTGTTATGTGTATTTACCCCCGAGGGTTGACGATTCAAGGGCTAAGTCCTCAAAGTGGACAATGGAAACAGTGAAGAGTTCGACCGAAATAATTTATTTTTCAATTTATCAAAAGTTTCTGGGTGATGAATATTTAAAAAATTATAATCCTTCAAAAATGCAATGGGACCTAGCATTTTATGACTTAGTCGTGACGTGAACATATTTACGTGATAGTATTAATGTTTTAAGTAAAATAATACCGAAATAAGCTCTTGGATAAACAGATTATTATAGATAAAACAAAATTGTTGCGCCAGTACATTTTTAGATTTATCTGATTGTCATATTGGGTAAGACATGAAATTGATTTTTATATCTTACAATATTATGTTTTCGATTAAAGATAACTTTTTTTTCAAAAAATTGTGCTCATATTAAAACCTTTGTTGTGTTGTACATACATCTATTAAAGAGTTGCTCTTGCCTTAAAAAATCCAAAACTAATTCATCAAGTGTTGAAATGGTAGAAATAACTAATAATAAATTCTATTCACAATTATAAAGTAATAATCAAATTACCTTGAATGTGAAAAGTTGGAAAGTATATGAAATACTCATAGTTCGGGTTGGGAGTGGTCACTTTCTTATCAGTTGGTATGTAATATGACGGTTTGAGCAGTTCCCAACCAAAAAACTGACAAGAAAATAACCACTTCCCAACCTAAAGTGTCAATGTCATGATTTTCAAAATTTCAAAATTTGATTAATTTTTTATTGGCTTTCTGTTCTTTAGAGAGGATGATTGTGAATAAAATAGTATACAAACCTTAGTGGTCGTTGGTTCATCGTACAACCTCGGCTTTATTGCGAACCTCCCACCTCACACCTCGGTATATAATCTACTTTTAATTTAACAAAAATTTTAAGAACTAAGAAAAATAATTATTTACATTAGGTATACGTGCGGTAGGTATAATTTTACAGCGTGGAGTTTTAATACTGAAGCTCGAAACTAAGCTGAGAGCTTTAATAAAACTGAACGCTGTAAAATACAAAAACTAAACTTTTTGGTCGAAGACCGTTCTTCGATTAATTTAAATTTCGATTTGTCAACACATGACGGGTCTATGGGTTTACTATTTTCACCACGAGATGGCAAAAAATTGTTTTTTTCGGCCTCCGTCTAAAATTAATGATTTTCCAATCGTCCAAATCGTCTTGAAAACACCCATTTGCGTGTCGAGGCAAGGAAATAAAAACAGGGTTTTGTAATGAAAGTTTTTGTATTGGTAGCACTGAGTGACACTGAAATGTCAAGTCTGTTTTGTGTATCACACGGCCAGAAACTGTTTTGCAAGTGCTTGCACTTGCAAAATGACAGTTTCTGGCCTAGTACCTAATACAAATAACTATTGTGTATTTTTGAATACTAAGTAGATAAATTTGTGTGGTAACTTCTCTCAGTATTAATGGACTTTATTTATCATTTATCATCAAGTATCTTTTTTTTCGGAGTCTCTGAAAACCTAAAATTTTCTTATTATTTTACAGCACTGCGTGCGCGAAACTACACAAATGCTTTGTAAAAATCAGATATCGTAGCTGTCAACAACGTGTAAAAATGTTAAATACAGTTGTCAAAACCAAAAAATATTTTAATTATTGAGGAATTAATAAAGAATTTTGTATTGAAATTCAAAATCTGAAATACAAATAATATACTGTATGTCCCCATATTGAGTTTACAAGAAGAAAAAAATCTTATCTTTGATTATACACCAAAATTTCAAAGGAATAACATTTTTTGTTTATTCTAAAACGAACAAATCTGTAATTAAAACTTTATCATTCTAACTCAGTGATGGAAAGTAATTTTTTTATTTTGTTTTTTAAGTTCCATCACATTGGCGGTTTTATTTTTTTTTTAACAACGATGCCACTTTAACGATTAATTAATTAATTAATTGAATAATAATTGCCTTTATAAAAAATGACTTTATTTTTTCATCTCAAAGCTGTTTCTTTGAGTTTCGATTTCTTAAAATGATGTTTTTCATAAACATTTTTGTTATTTAACTTGCGTAAACTTATTATTTGTCAAAATGACATCGTTGTCAAAAAATAAAACCACCAAGGTGATGAAGTTTAAAACGCAGAGAAAAACAATTAAGTCCAAAATCAAGAGAAAAATAAACTTTTCTTTTCTCTGAGTCAAAATAATGAAGTTTTAATTTCAGGTCAAATAAAAAATGTTTTTCCTTTGCAGTTTTAGCCTAAAATCAAAGATATTTTTTTTTTCACTTGCAAACTCAATCCGGGGACATACTGTATATAACAATCGATCATTGTACTTAATGCAAGAAATACAAAAATATTTATCTAGGTAGGTATAGAATCAAAGAAGAAAGTATTTTGTAATGTATTCATAATGTTTTGATATTGTTACGAGTATGAGTGGTTTATGAAAGCTTAAAATTCTGATACTGTTATTGTGATAAGAGAATAATAACAGGAAACCTTAATTTGCGTATATAATTTATCTCGACACAAAATTGTAAAATTTAAAAATAAAACAAACCAAAATAAGTGACAAATTATACAAATAATACAAACATGCAACTTCTAAAAATACCAATTTTAATAAAATTTCCAAAAATAATCAGGAGTAATTATGACAAGTGCTGATAACGTGGAAAAGCTGTGTATATCGTAATCAAACATCCAAGATCGACCTGATCAACAGATGCAGTGACATGAGCAGTTCCCAATTTGTTCATTAGAAAATCCACGTCAATATCCATTCGTTTCTCGTCCAAATGAGTGAGAAAGGGACAGTGAATTTCCCGTAGCATCAGAGTGATGTTTAGTTCTTAATTTGATGAGCCTTAAATTGGTTTAATCATAATGACTGTCCATAATCTACAGATTGTCATGAAGATATACTGTAATTTCTGAATGGATTTTTTCCTGATTTTAATTATGAAATGTGACGGGTTTAGTAAATTGTCTAGGGCATTAATCCAGTAATTTTATTTGCTCGTTATCTAGGGCGTCGTCGAGAAAAAAAAATCCCCGCTACATTAGCTCCACAAGACGATAAAATTGTTTTAGTTTTTGAAGCGACGATGTGTAATTCGTGAAGCGCAGACAAAAGGGAATCGCAAGTGATTTACCAATGATTGTTCCGGATTCAATAACCGGAAATGCTTGTTCGGCCAATCGCGCTCTTTGATTCCGTCTTGATTGTTTTGATAACGTTGCTGTTTTCTATTCGGAACTGCGTCTCGGGAGAATGGGATTGCCTCTTCTTTCTTTTTATCTTTCTATTTTAAATTTACATATATTATACGGTTTCCGCAAGCGTGGCTCTTGCTCGAGATGGAATTTTTTCGGTGATTTAAACCCCGCAAATACCCATCTTCACTCATGTGATTCCGAATTTGCCACAATTAGGTTCTTAATTAAAAGCTGGGCCATGTTTTATTCGAGGTGACTGAACACCAGCGACGTCCTCTTCTTTGGTCAAAGGGTGAGCGAGTGTGCATGTTCAAATTAAGACCTATTCTCTTCTATCCTCTCGTTGGAAACGTAAATAAAGTTAGGGAAACTTAATGTTACGCTCTGAATGTAATAGTTAAACGAGCTTGAAGAAGAAGATTTAAAGCCTTGCCACAGAAATTGCTTCTATTGGCCGTCCCGTGTGCTGACCAATGCAAAAAATTCAACATTCAACAAACAAACAAAGAAATTCCCTCATTTTCATCTGAATAAAGCGACATATTTAGCCGTGGAAAAACTATACAGGAAGTCAACACAAAAACTTAATGTCGTGGAGACATTACTTCTTAAACTGACAAAAAACTCTTGTGCAGTTGTACTGTAAATAGGTAATGTTTAAAAATTTTTAAACATATGTGCTCTCCCGAGATCAAATTACATCAAAGATCGGACCGAATTCCATTACGATGTCGTAAATATTTTTTAAAGCTGTTTAAACCCAAGATTTATTTTTTAACGTTGAATACGAATTCCGACCTGTATTTTAGTTTTAAATCAATATAAACTAAGGAATTTGTTAAGAAACAAAATTTGTAGAAACAAAAATAACTAAAAAAGCTTTAAAATTAATTATATTTTGACTATTTAAAAATAGTAGATTATGTTATTAGGAGTAAAAGTGATTGTTTATGTGGCGAAGCTGAACGTTCATTTTGCCGAACGGAGTGAGGCAAATGGATTCAGCTGAGCCACATAAACTCACTTTTACTCCAAATAACATATACTATTTTATCTGCAAACGATTCAGATGGAACGAAAAGATCAACACACCAATAATCAAGTAAATCACCTCAATAATCAGGACGCTTTGCAATAAAATCATAACAAACGTCATAACGTCACGCGTCAGTTTCGGAATTTGTGTTGAGATTTCGAAAGTGTTGATTGATTTAACTGGTGAATAACTGGTGTAGTTTATAGTGCAATATGTCGAATGCTGATAATCTACCTTGTACCTCTCCAGAAAATGCTGAAAAAGCGAAAGGGACAAGAAAGAGACAACAGTGGTAAATGTCAAAGTAAGTGTCAAGTAAAAGTGAAAACGCCTAGGCGTAAAAACAGTGTTTTTACTCCATGTCTGAAAAGTAAAACTTTTACCTGTGTCATTTAGTCATAAAAGTGGTCACTTTTGTGACGTTTGCAGATAAAATATATTTAAAGATTGCCTCTGAAAAGCAGATACGAAAGAAGTAAACACATCAGAAGTTTAGAAAAGAATTTGTTTCTTGTTAATCTCCTGACAGTACAATATACAGATGATTCAAATAAAACTACGATCTTGACCAATTTTAAATGCAACACAAAATACAGAGTGGTTATAAATGATTTTCATCTAGCCAGCTTTGGAATTTTTTTGCATGTAACTTATTTGTGCCGCTCTACTTTTTTGAAAGCTCTAGTTCTGTCATTAGTGTCACTTATAAATTGTTAATTAAATGTTTATTGTTTCAACTAATTTCCAATAATAATAATTGATAATAATGTATACTTTGGAAGAAAACAAGTTTATAATTGAACTCTATTTTCGAAGTGGACGCTTAGTAAACGGCGATTTTTTAATTTTGAGTTACAACAAGTAGGTACCCCTATTTTCGTAAAGCGGCATTTTTTATTTTACATGGAAAATTCACAGCTGGCTAGATGAAAATCATTTATAACCACTCTGTACAATACTTACAAGATTTTATTTATTCAGATTTTTGGACATTATATGACTCAGTAAGTCACCAAAAATTGTTTTTTATTTTTGGTTTTGTGGAAATTGATTATTTGATTACAGTAGTTTACATAATTTCTACTCATAAAAAGAAAACATTTTTGTAGCTAATTTCGTGATGGTAATTTTGGATCTGATCTCTAAATTTTTCCATTACGTCCAGTTGTTGGAACATATTTTAAAAAAATGAGTACTAATGAAACTGTTTAACACATGATGGGTGTAAACATTATAACAAAGAAAATTAAATAAAACAATTTTTTTCTTTTTTTTGAACAGCTTACAATGGACCAACAATAGTCGCCCAACATATTTTCATCCCAGTATCTTTGGTATCTCCGCCCAAATCCAATTCAATAGAATTTTCATGGTTTTTTAAGACTCGAACATGATAATTTAACTTTTTTTACTTAAATTTTTTTAACTAAATGTGGTGCTTTAAATCAACCATGTCTTCATCACTACCGCTACTAGTAGTCACCATTTTTTTACATTTTCTGCAGACTGCAAGAATGATCTACCAGGACATACAGATTTGGTGAAAGGAGCAATATTGGAATATTTATTACTTGATTTTTTTATTAAATCTTGTTACGTTTGTTAAACAGAAATAGCAAATTTTCACATGGGTGAATCAAATTTCTTCACCTGAAAGCCACTTACTTGATGTGAAACCCAGTACTTATCTTGATTACCTATGAAAAATCCGAAATAATGTAGACATGCAAAATGCTTATGTTATTGTTCATTGATTATAACCTACTACATAGATTACACAAACATACAAAAATTGTTTGGGCGTCTTTTAAAACTTTTTGAAGGCAAGTTAGGTAACGTTCATGAGTAGACATGAATGCAAAAAAGTTTTCTAGCGACTTTTTGAATCTTATAGCTAAACTTGAAACAAAATCAGGAAGTAATATTGGTGTTGGGGAAAAAATATAGTTTCTCCACTACATATTTAACCAAACTTCCACTCCCCAAGCAACAAAAAACTTGACGTATTGCATTCCTTGTTTCTAAGAAGCAACAATTCGACGCGAATTTATCTCACAATCCGGACTATGGTTTTCAGATCTCGTTTCAGCGTATCGAAATTGATTAAAAAAGTTTACTTTCATTTAGTGAGGATTTTTTTTAACTATCATTATAAAACTCTTTATAACTTCAAAAGGTCTTATAAACTTTAAGCGAGATAAAAATATCGCTATTAATTTTTTTTGATGGATTTATTGTGATGGGAAGCGGATTAAAAGACAATCTTGATTATGTGGTCGCATGGCATATGACCACAATGGGGGCGGTGCCCGGGCCATGTGTGCTTTTGCGCTTTCTAATCTGCAAAATTTGTTATTGGAAGGGTTAAAACCGCTTTAACGCCCCCAATTCGTTTTGCAATTGTTAAACAAGCTCACGAGAGTTAAGCACAATATAAATATTTTTAAAGCACAAAGACAAAACTTAGATGGAATATTTCTACTCCGCCCTATCCATTACAACCCCTTTACCGATGTAAATGCGTAGAGCCGGAGGCAAACTTTCCGCTTCCTCGACATGGTGTATCTGAACCGAGTGCCTACCGTAAGCCATCTGGCTGACATCAAACGATTTTATGTAGATTTTCAGTTAAGAAAATAAAAACTTTAAAACACTGCTTAATTTGAATTCAGCATGTAAAGAAACCCAAATAGAGAGCAAAGATAAATATGGTTAAAAAGGATGAAGCACTTTTTCACTCGGGTGCTCCTCTGAGGCAGCAAAACACAAGCTGAAACGGTTTTTAACAGCGCTCAACTTGGACAAATTGAAGAGTCAACCACCAAAGTAATTAATTAAAACAATATACGGGTTTACTCATTTAGCTTTAATAAAATTATTGGACAATATGGGAACTGAGACGACATGAAGGTATAGCCACCATGATGGTGAAAAAGTTAAAAAATTTCATGCGGGATGGCAGCTGAAAAGCAAAAATGTTACACGTCTCGGGATTAGCGCTTCTGATAAATTCAAACAATCTTCATGGAGGTCATTAAATTAGCAGCGCCAATTTTTCTAAACTGCCAAAGATGAATCACTATTGTTTGCRATTATGAGATGATGTCATGGTGATCTTGGAGCTTTTGGGTTAAAAGATCGTGCGAATATGCTGAAGATTTACAACGGCATCTGGATTAATTGGATACTGGGATGATGGCTAAATTAATTGAGCTAGACACAGACAATCACACATTCATTGTCAAAGATAAATTAATAAATACTTGCTCATAAACGTTAACAGCCAGAACGGCGTGAATGAGTGATTCATAAAAAGCTATTGTAAAGCAGAGAAAAATACATTTCTGGTTTGATATAGACTTTACTACGAGTAGTTTATTAATTTGCAATTTGATTATTAAATGCAAATTGAGGGACTTTTTTTTAAAGTAGGTATTAATTGTACTTGTAAAAAAGATAATAGATTATTAGTATCAGGCAAGCTAGACATCAACAATATCAAACGCCAAATAATTTGTAAAATTTTATTAGAATAAAAGTTTAACGATTTTTTTTTGATTATAAAATATAAAACTTGAATAAAATTTGACAATTTCAACTCCGAGATCATCTTCTTTAGTCTCAAAGTATTCCAAAATTCGCGGTTCAGCTTTATAGATAGAGCTTAGATAAAGCTCAGGGAGTATAATTTTTTTTTATCCATAACAATCTTGTAATTATGGAGGTTTTAAAAGTTTTCACATATTTCTCATTTACTCGTATTTCATTCAGTTCACAAAATAATTATTTTTCTACGACTATTAAAGAATAACAATTTTCTTGGTTAATTTTTAATTACAGAATACTCATATTCTGTAACACTATGCGATTATATACCCACACTATTATTTTTGTCTAACTTTTACTCTTTGAATAAAAGCATCGTCACATGTAAGTATAAACTTTGCAATTCTTATTTGTTTTAAATGTCTTCATTTGTACAGGGAAATACAATACCTGTCTAAGTTTTTTGATTTGTCTTTTTTTATGACGCACGATTCTCATTATGGAATGGTAAATATTAACACAAACTCATCCATACTTTTGTTATTCCTAAATGATGTATAATTGTGACTTCCTTTTTAAGAATCACATTTGAGATTAAATTAGCAACAATTTTGAATGTTCTATTTTAATTAACGACTAGTTCAACGCCTAACACACAATAAATTTACAAAAACGCAACGAGTTTTATTTATTATTTTACTCAAAATTATGTAATAATCAAATTAGGTACATGTGAAAAGATAGAGACTATGACATTTCAACTTCATTTAACAGGAAGAAAAAAATTTACTTTCTAGAATAAAAGATTATGGCTCTACGGAGGGCCAAACGTAACTTTTTATTTTGTTATTAGAAAAAAAGTCAAATTTATTATAAATTCTTTTATTTTTTTAAATTTCACGCTAAGCTTAAGTTATTCTACAGATGAAAATTAGGTACACATTGGAATTATTATCTTAGTTAATGCCCCAGGGACCAAAAACGTTCAAAAAGGAACTGTGGAATACATGGTCGAAAACAAAGTTTTGATTTCAGTGCTGTGTTTAAACTAATTATGACTACCTAACTACTCTTCGGTTGTCCGAGGTGAGCGGGACGCAAGGGGGCAACAAGACGGTGCYGTGCCGTTTTATGGTTTCTCGCTTATATYGCGAAAACAGTGCATGTTACGAAAAAAATAGTTATGTACTAAATTAAAACTTAAACAATTTCCTACAAGACAGTCTGTTCGGTTTTTTTGTATCTTAAACAGTTTTAGAGATAAAGATTAACAAATATTGCAATACTTAAAAAACTTTTTTTGTCTCACTTTGGGTACCTACCTTAATGTCATGTTGAGTACAGCAAAAGTAATTATAACGAAATGTTAATTGTAGAATGCAAATGTCCTGTAGGCCCCTGCAACTTGTAGAAGACAGTCCATTCGTACCTACCTTGTAAGAAAGTGAGGTTATGTTTAATTTTTTTCAATTTTCACTTCCATTTCCTAGTTGACAATTTATATTGTATTTGTAAGCACGAGGGATTTAAAACACTAACACACTTATTTCTATTTAAAGGTTAATTAGGGTTTTATCTCCTAATCGAGTCCTACAGCAGGTACACCGAAATGTAAGGTGCAAATTTGCTATCACAATTTAGCACCACTCACTGAGTGATACCTACTCACAATCATAATAATAGTCACAAGAGTGCATAAAGGGCACATACATAACAATTTCATTAAAAATTGTAATTTTCTTAATGAATGAACGCAAATCTGAATTACCAATTTCTAAAAATTTTTGAATGAAACTAAAGTCTAAAGTGATTGGTTTCACCATGSTTACTCACATCATAATGATGGCCGACCTTAAACGGACCAATCACATCGTTGCATTAATTTTTGAATGAATACAAAAATCTAAAGTGATTGGTTTTTTACATTAAAATGATGGCCGACCTTAAACTGCCCAATCACAATGCTTACAAATTTTACAACAATCCTTACGTTAATTCTTTTTTTCTCTCATTATAATAAATAGAGTGCAAAAGAGATAATAGAAATCCAAAAACACCTCCTTGTGGGGAAATTTTATAAGCTTTAATTTTGTATGTAACCATTTTTTTCGTAACACGTACCGATGCGTGGATATAAAAAGAAAAATCGTAAGATGGCACCTTGGTGGTGTTTTCCGGATCCCCGCTTACGGCGGAGGACCGGGGATTTTTAGTAAGTATGTTTATCTCTTAACTCCCAACTAACACAAATGCAGTTCTGAAGTCAAAGATTTTATTTTCGACCATACATTCTACAACTTGCTCGTTAACTGGACTATATTTACAATCACATACAGGGACATTTTTTATTAGTATACATAGCCCTATGTATACAATTAAAAAAACCGGGTCAATTTCATAGGGTAGGCGACCAACATTTCAAGCTTACCTATAGAGGGTACTAGATTTTAAAATATTTAAAACTGAAATTTTGTGTCAATGCAGGCTGTTCATAGTCCTCAACTCCTCACCCTCCTTAAACTATTTCCCTCTTGATACCACACAAACATTTGAATATTTTCTTCTTTGATGCGCTTTAAGTTTCAAGACTGACAGTTGACAAACTTGACACAAAATTTTAGTTTTAAATATTTTAATATCTAATACCCTCTAAAAGCTTGAAATGTTGGTCGCCTACCCTATGAAATTGACCCGGTTTTTATAACTGTATACATAGGGCTATGTATACTAATAAAAAATGTCCCTGTATATACGTATTGAGTAACCAGTTGACAACTCTTACTCAAATCGCTTACTTGACTTAAAAAACAATTTACATAAAAAAATAGACTGGATATGAATTATCAAGTGACCACTTCCTTCACTGATTGTGAATAAAATACGAGAATGAAGCACCTCCTACTTTGCTATGTAATCTACTATTACCAGAGCTAATAAATTAGAAAGTAAGCCAGAAAATTAAATAAAGTTAATACGTGTTATTCCAGTTTTATTCCAGAGAAAATCTGTATTCCAATCTATTTTTAATCTCTTAATGGTTCAGACAATCTTTCGCAGAAACATTTGTGACCAATCATAAACAGGTCCGTACTTTACTTTTTTCAGCACCAAAATTTGAATTTTAAGCTCTTTTGGGGTGAATAGCACAATTCCAGCGTCTCCAAGTCTTAATAAAAAGCTCCACAAGATAATTAGTGAGTTTTTCTAGTTTTGAAGCTTTAAATTTACTTTTTTGCCGTGTGTGAAGTCCGGTTCTGGCCATGACCTCCGCCAAACTCCGGTAATCGAGTGATCCCGGTTCAGATTCGGCAGCTGAGCCTATCTGGCTCAGGTGGCAAAGTCAGTGCTTTTACGGAAAGTGCAGCGCAATGCAAGTCCACTTTCGTTAAATCACCGAACGAGAAAGCTTTAATCTTTTCTCCGCTTGTCGGATAATTTGATTCGAACACTACTTTCATTCAATTCGTGAAATTTGATACCAGTGTGAAACTCAGACATCATATAGGAAATGAAAAAATAAATAAATGTGACCTCACTGTGTGAAATCTATTATAACAATTAACGTCGGGATAAAGTCAGAGTGTTAATTGTTAATTAACTAGCAACAACACAGAGTTGGCGTGGGAAGCGTGTGAATGTGAACGTCACTCTGCTTCATCTAATGGTGCTCTATWTTTTACAAATCATCTAATTTTTGCACTTGATTATTACATACAAGAACCTTAGATTGATTTGTTTTCATTATGAATAATAATTCAACTGACAATATGACTCACTCTTATTTCGGTCTCAATGGAACAAATCTGTAGTTCAAATTGGTAGTTGACCCCGTTATTAACAAATGTGATCTTATTAGTGTTATACTAAAAGTTCAATCAAATACAAATAAATGAGTTAATCAGGAGCAACATCATTAGTTTGATTTATCTCTTCTCACTTTTATTTTTACTAATTCAACATCTGCTCAATGATTCCGATTCTATCATTGTTAATTTCAAGAAAAATTTTGTTTTTTACTACTGTAAAAACTAAAAAATCAGCTAGTAACAAAAAAAAATTTCCGATAAATGAATCACTCTGTATAAATGTTTTCAAACGCGCATTATCGATTGGTTAGAACATGTTTTTTTAACAAAAATTAATTGTAAAATGCTGCTCACCCCTATTAATATTTTTCAACAAAACCCCCAAATTTTCGATTATAAAAACGTTTATTTTGTGAAATATTTATTTTTCTTACTCATCGTATATTATTTTTTCTAGCACATTTTACAAAATTGAAAACAAACAAAACAATAAATCTATTTTTACACACCCTACAAACCACCAAACATAGGTGTGAACTGGTGGTATAATCAAAAGTTATTTATGAGGTTTTAGGTAAGCAGTGGTCAGTACAAAACAGTAAAACAGTGCTAGATGTGCTATCACGGATACAAGGTATCCTTGTTTAGAATACTCCGAAAGCTGTGAATAAGGTAGAGCTTCGAAAGCTCTACCATTAACAGCTCGACCACAGTGAGTTGATGTTTCACTTTCTATTCAGAGATTGAAGTTCTGGGGCTCTGATTATTGATGTAAATATTATCCTTTTTTTTTTACTGAATAAAATATTTTTCTAGAAATAATAAAAAAGAAGCTTGGACAAGTTCAATAATTTTTTTTATAATTTTATTTCAATTATGTTATTTGCAACAATTGTTATTGATTGATTTATATCGGCGTAAATTTTTGTTGTGATTTATTTTTTTATTTTTTTTTGTAAATGTGTTATTGCATTGCGTTTGCGCTTGAATAAACTAACTGTAGTTGTAGCGGACACAAGCAATAGAAATACCAATCTCCCGACCGCCGCTTTAAAGATTTCAATGGAATTAAACAAGAGAGCGTGTATAGGTAATATCATCATGCGGGATGTGGGGAAATTCACTCAATCTAAACCCGGAAACCGATTCCGTGCTCCCATGGGCGCCGTTTCCGGAGAAGTTTTATACGTTCCGGTGTCGGCGCCGAATTGCGGCGTACTTTGCAATGCAAATGAAAAGCAAAAGATCGCAAATCGACAATAGTATGGGAACCCGTCCAATTCTATATCTGCAAATGGCTTTCGAAACGCACATACGCCTACATTCGCTTCCAACCTACATCTAGTTGTAATTATCGGAGAGCTTGAAATCGGCTTTCAATCTCTACAAGTTAACAAAGTTTTGCTTTTGGGTTATTTCAAAAACACGTTAATGGTCAAATTATTTTGATTAACAATTTATACAATTGAAAAACATTTTTATATGATGCATTTTATGGAAAAATATTAAATGTGATTTTGTAGAAGAGGAATAAAAAATTGATTTAGTCTAATTCCCATAAATTACCTAAACTTTTTTTAATAAATCTATAGAGACAAATAAAATAAATTACATTTCAAAAATTCACTAAAATATATTCATTGATTATGGTTTTACCATAAGCATTGCGTAAAAAAATTATTAAATTTTATCACGATTTTTAATGTATACTCTTTTCAACAGAATCTTGGAAAATTATTTTCTTAAAATTTATTAGGAGTTGTAGAAATACTTTTTGCAATTTATAAAAGGTAGCCAAGTTTGATGTATTTTGTTTTTGATGACATTTATTTCTAATTTCAAAAGTTTCTATGAAACAAGAAAATCATCATCTCTTAAAGGTACACTAGAACTTGTGATTAAAAAGGAAACAATAAAAATAATTACAACTCTTGTAATAATTAAGTTTAACGATTTCACCCCTATTTCGATTAAAAATGCACTAATATACTTCTAATTTAAACTCAAATAAAAGTTAGATGATGAGGATTTTTAAATCGGAACCCGCACATATGAGAACAAGTTAATAAACGAGTTTCTTAATTTAAGAGTTTTTCATGAAGTAAGAACCATTTGGTCAAATTTGGTCAATATTTAAAGTTAAAAAAAATGTTGACTGTAAAATAAATTAAAAAAAAAATTATTTGGAAATAAGTATGTACTATTATGTACTATTGCGGACAAAATACTATGGTCATTATTTTTCTGTCATTTAAAAAAAAAATATGGTAAAGCAAGCCAAGTTAACATTGATTCAAAAATTTAGAATTTTTCTTGCTTCTGAGGAATTTCCAGTTTTCCCTCCTTGGAATTTTTCATTCAGTGGTCCATTGTTCGGTATTTAACATTTTGCAATGATGAGTCTGACAGTGACAGTTAGTGACAATGGTTGACAGAAGTAAAAAATACAGTTAACCATCCTAATGCTTGCTTTACATCTTTATGTCACTTAAGTGATTTTGCAGAAACTTACTACCAAACCAAATGAGATAATCAAAATTGAAAAAAATATTTACTTATACAGGGTGCGCCAGAACTCGCGCCATAGAAAAAAATTTCAAGTAAGATAAGATACCAGGAACATGGAAAAAATGTTTAAAAAATTCTATCTGTCAAAAAATTTTGACACATATTTTTTGATATTTGACATTTTTTATGTCTATTTAATGATACTGATGATCTTGTATATGTTTTTTTAAAATTATTTAGTAAAGGTACAAAAATTTTGCCAATAAAAGCCAACAAATAATATTGAACAGAGTTACAATTTAGGATACAGCTTCCTAGTTTCCTCTTTTAATAGCCTATAGCAAAAAAACTTGGAAAATTATTTTTCCAACAGAAATAAATAGAGTCAAAGTGCCAACTTTAAACCCTCATAACTTCGAAATTTTTATAGATAAAATTTTTTAACATTGTTTCCATGTTCCTGGTATCTTACCTTATATGGCATTTTTCTCTGGGGCGCGAGTTCTGGCGCACCCCTGTAATTCATTCATCGTATTTTGCAATTTGTTTTTTTTTTTAATTGGACAAACTAATTTTTTTTTATTTTCGTTTTGTATTTTTTTAAATCATGTTGAATGAATTAAAATTTTTGGTAAATACGTAATTAAAAAAACTAATAGGGCTAAAATAATTAATTACATATTGCTTTACTACAAGTGGTCCAAATATTTAAATAGATCTGCATGAGAAGAAACATTTTGCAAGAATTTAATTTATGTAATAATACGAAATTGATAAATTCTGAAAGTGTTATAAAGGCTAAAAAAGTAAGAAAAATGTTTGCTTTCATTGGGGCAACTGCATAAAATTTTGAAAAAACTGAAGCCAAAAACAATTTAAATGTTGTTGCAGTTTTTTTTCTCCATATAAATACGGAATGCGCCAGAAATCGCGCCCCAGAGAAAAATGCCATATAAGGTAAGGTTCCAAGAACATGGAAAAATATTTAAAAAAATTTATCTATAAAAAATTTCCAGTTATGACAGTTTAAATTTTGCACTTTGAGTCTTCGACTCTATTTATTTCTGTTGTAAAAATAATTTTCAAAGTTTTTTTGCTGCAGGCTATTAGAAGAGGAAACAAGGAAGCTGTATCCTAAATTGTAACTCTGTTCAATATTATTTGTTGGCTTTTATTGGCAAAATTTTTGTACCTTTACTAGATAATTATAAAAAAAACGTATACAAGATCATCAGTATCATCAGATAGACATAAAAAGAAATGTCAACTGTCAAAAAATAAATGTCAAATTTTTTTGACATTTGACATTTTTAAACATTTTCCCATGTTCCTTGATCTTATCTTACTTAAAATTTTTCTCTGGGGCGCGAGTTCTGGCGCACGCTGTATATTGAGAACTGTTTACATATTTGCTTTTTTTTCAGAAATAAGCAGGTAAGTAGGAAAAATTTAAAAGGCACCAAGTTATTCTTGACAATAAAATAGGTACTACTGTGAGATGCATTCACAAAATTTCTGTATATTTCTTCAGAACTTTAAAGCAAACAGTGGAGAGTCTTTATACTATAAAAATGTGAAACTATTCAACGCTACATTTTTTGATGCATTCTAATTTTTTTATTTTGTAAAATCCGATTTACCAACGCATATACACGGTAGCAAGTAAAACTATAGGATTTTTAGAGCATTTTTTTTTAATTAAACTCTACTGTCCTTATTTAAAAAAAGGCGTGTGAGGGTGTCAAAAGGTATAAAGTGGTAATAATAAAAAATACATTTCGCCAATGTTCCCATCTGTTTACGATGCCGATTCGATATGAAAATAACAATTAACTAAATGACATAATAATCTGTGAGAGCCAGTCATCTTTTGGCTGGGAATCTAACAGTTGCTCTGGCACTGCCCGAACTTTTGTGCAATGATACATGTCTCCCTCACACTATAATGTCCGCCCTTGGGTTGTTTTCGCGACAATAATCCCTCTCCGACTCACAATATCAATAATTACGCCCTAATTATCGTTACAAGAATCATAACCGATGTTTGTCAACACGTCCCTTGAATAGATTTATGATTTAACGCTCATTGGACACGACGATGTCAACATGAAACTGCGAGTTTAGCAAAGCATCGTTTCTCACGCCCCCGACACCTACCCAACTTTTTAAGTGGCTAAATTAACRCAAATTCGSGAAATTCGCTCGAATCGTACACATACAGTGTTTGAAATGTTACGTCACCACCAGATGTTCCTGCATGCAMTGTGTGCAGGAGCGACCTGGTGATGCTCGTAATGTCCTGCATTTAAATGCCGGTCACGATGGACCGTATGATCTCATCTCCACTCATTTCATTGGCGCCCGCAAGGAAATCTCGATTATAATCGTATTTAGAAAGATTGCAGGACGGGCTTAAATCCTCGCTTACTGCAGGAAACGCAAGATTGCAGGAAGAACGAATTATTGCCCAGTTTCATAGGCTTTCTAATCGTAAACGTGGACAAACATCAATTATTATCTCATGCGATCAAAGTGGCCTGTGACTGTGTAATTCATAATGTGATTTTTGTCGTTAAGTAGACCACAAATTTAAAATCTTATCTTGGCAACAATGACTATCAAATACAAACGTCACAATTTTATAGGCAATATATCACATGCTAGATAAATTACTAATAATTCAGTGTTGCCAATAAATTTTTCTTRTCACAATTATCCCTACTTTATTCAATAATGCCAACTAAATTTTCAAAGACACATCCTACTAGTCGAGAAAAATATTACTTTAGGGGTTATTTTGTAAGAAATAATGTCTATTAACCATGATGTAGGAAGTATGTATTTATAACATGTCATTGATGCCTCAGCACTTGCCAGTCTGCGTTGTTCTTCCTGCGGACAGGAAGTATCAATTTCAATTAACTCCCGCGCTATAAATCAAGTGGTAAATAAAGAAGCAGGCGCTGGAAATAAAAACAAATGCCGTCAATTGAGGTGGCGCCTGTCTTATTGTCAAACGCTGCCCCCTATCAGTGACGTCATCGTGTCTGTAGTAAAAACGAAGAGATTTGATTATATTCGGTCATCTATTTTTTTCAACTTCTGTCGTATTTATGCATGATTGAAATTGAAATAGTAGCTATAGAGAAAAATTAGAACGGGTAATATGAAAAAATATACAGTGGAGGAATTTTTCGTGGATATTATAGAGTTGCGTGCGAAGAATCGATCCGGGTGCAGGTGTTTAGGTCATCTATCGTGTCCTCTGACATGGGATTACATTTCTTTCCACCCCTAACACCCCTAAACGCATATTAAAACCCTTCTATGTCCAGATACGGTCCAATACTGATTTTTGATAAATCATTTTTGCAATAAAATCGACAAAATTCTTATCACTTTGCACTGCAAAATAACAAAACAGAAATCAATAACAATTAAAAAATAGAATATTTTCACATTTTTATTGATTATGTAAAAGATTAGAAAATATGATGTTTTTCGTGAAATAAATTGTTTATTAGTTGAAAAAATCGAGTGGTTTAAAAGTGGGATACCTAAAAAAAAGAAAGATCTAATGAAGCAATCGCGAGAGCTATTGTAAAACCTTGTTAACGGTGTAGCTGTATATTTTCTATGAGCCATAAACAAGAAAGCAGAGAGGAATCGTGAAATCTTGGAGCTGAGGTTTATCCGTGATGGTGTGAACTCACAGATGCTGTTTTCTTAGGTCGTCTTAGGTCGAGTTTCAAGCCATACGCACTCTCAGACCAACTGTGGCAGATTTATTGTTGTTTCTCTTGTGTCTTACAAGATAATACCTTCATGATAAATTTCAGATGTGTTATTAGGAACCTTAGATTAACATCCTATGAAGGATATGTTAGACCCTGAATTAAGGACCAGATTCAAGTGGTGTTTACCGAAACCATGAGTTGATTTAAACAAGAGGGCAAGTTTTGTCAAATGTATTATAATGTATTTTGTGTTGTATTTTATTTTTATAATTATAAGATTTATTTATCATCTTACATAATTTAGCCTTTACCTCAATTTATTTTGACTGCTAGACAACCAGTAATACAACTTTGAAAACAGTTAATTGTATACAAGGTGTTTCACACAACTTTCGAGGCTTGCGCCTAATGTACGCACCCAAATATACAAAATTCACAAAACACTAGATACAAAAATACACATTTAATAATTTAGTTTTTGGAAACCCATGACAGTAGTTGTCAAAATAATGACTGTTTCATTAATAGTCATAAACTGCAGTTTTTCAGAAACAATTATCATTTGTTCTATCAAGAGACGGCATGAATATGATTCTAGTTTATCTATCTTCTATCTTATTCACTAACTAACTCAAAACGTTGCAATTTTTTAAAGGGTAAACAAATTAGAGAAGATAATTCAATTTTTCAAAATATGTAATCGAGTTCGTATCGGAATATGTATTATTGATTGCACTTTACAGGCGCAAGCCTCATAAAATTATGTGAACCACYCTGTATAATAATTTTTAATTAAATGTTTTTTTACAACAATTAAAAATAAAACTTGCATTTGAGACATTTTCCAGCATGTTATTCATAAAAAATACTGAATGTTTGGACATCTTTTCGCAATATTACAAACTAATAATAATTAATAGAAATCTTTTTATAAAAGTTTAATACTTAACAGAAATCTTTTTTTTTTTAATTTTACAGATTTCTGTAACAGAAATTGACATTTCTTTAACCAAATTTAAACAAATAATTTGACAGAACATTGTTATTATTTGATTCATTGTTTATTTCGATATCATTCAATATCCGAAATAACCACACAAAGAACAATGGACCGATCGTTCTTTAAACATTGAACGCAATAAGCAAATCTGCCAGTGATAAGAAATCTACGGGTGTTTACAAGTGAAATTTTTACAATACTCATACAATTATCTATTGTAATTTATTTATATTAGTGAATATGAAGTTTCTTATATTATTTTGCATTATCTGTGATTTTTTTGTAACAATTTTTGGTTATAAACCAGTGTTTCTGCTTCACGGAATCATGACAGGCAGTGCTAGTATGGAAATTATTAAAGGTCGAATTGAGGAAGTAAGTTTCTTTTTTTCATTGTGCAGAAATAATTAATATTACTTCAGCAACATCCGGGAACGATAATTTATAACACTGACCGTTTTTCTGGATGGTCAAGTCTGGAAAACATGTGGTATCAAGTTCAGCAACTTGGCCAAGATCTCTTAAATGTTTCAAGTCAACATCCTGAGGGAATTCACTTATTAGGTGTGTTTTATTTGCATAGAAAAAAATTGTAACAATTAGTTTTATAGGTTATTCACAAGGAGCTCTACTTTCTAGAACAATTCTACAAACATTTAACAATCACAACGTCCACAATTTTATTTCACTTAGTGGTCCTCAAGCCGGTCAGTATGGAAGTACGACTGTCTGACATTTTTAGGGAAATTATTTATTAATGAAAATAATTTTAGCAAATTTTTTACACCTCATTTTCCCAGACTTGGCACTTAAATCGGCTTTTGAATTATTCTACTCTAGAGTAGGCCAACACACCTCAGTCGGAAATTATTGGAATGATCCTTACCATCAAACTCTTTACAAAGAATATTCACAGTATTTGCCATTCGTGAATAATGAAATTATTTCAAACAAGAGTGAGGAGTTCAAGAAGGGAATAACTAAACTTAACACAATGGTCTTAATTGGCGGGCCTGATGACAACGTGATAACTCCTTGGGAGTCGAGGTTTGTTTTTAATTTTTGTGAAATTAATAAATTATTATAAATTCTTTCAGCCAATTTGGATATTTTGGAGAAAATAATACAGTAGTCAATTTAATTGACCGTGATATTTACAAAGATGATCTTATTGGTCTGAAGACGTTAGATAAGGCTGGAAAATTAAAAATCATCACTGTTCCAGGTGTTAACCATTTTATGTGGCACCTCAATACCTCAATTGTTGATAATTATATTTTACCTTACCTTGATTAAGTTAAGAAAACTCCAAATTGTAGCCAAAAAATTGATATTGATACCAAAAATGTCATTGCTGATTATAGATTTAATAAAATGGAAAATAGTGTTTAGTTTGTTTTTTTGGCGCCCCTTTTTAAATTGAATTTTATGCCAACATCAAAAATTTAAATTCACCAAAACCCCGAAACGCTTTTTTTGTTTGACATTTGACGATTTTTCTTTTCTCCGGCTTTACACAAAATTTATCCGAAAAATCGTAAAAAAGTCATCGTTGTACTATAATATTCCAATTTGTGTTGATTTAATGTATAGTTTTTGAGTGATTTTAATAATTTGGGACAAAACACACGTAAGCTATTAATTCATGATAATCTTGTCAATTGAAACGGTTTTTTGAGGCGAAAAATTCTCGACTTTCGTGTCTCTCATATTCCCTTCACCTTGTTTTTTATGTCTTTTTCACCGTTATTTAGTTGCAGAACATGAATTCGCCGCCGCTAGCCCCACAAGACGACGTGATCCAAAACATGTACGTAAATATTCAAATTTGAGGTTATGTTTCTGGGAATTACTAATTTTCCAGTAATTACACGGGTTCTGATACGGAATATTCCGCAAAAATTGTGGGCCATGAAGTAACAGTTCAATGTAACTCAGGACAGCATAATCACGGGAGTTCTAAAGTGAAACTAATCAACCGGATTGACTACAACTGGGAGTTTCACTATTATCGCGGACAACTCGTCGCTGTTCACATTAATGGCAAAATTATTGCCTATGGAATGAAGGGAAAAGATGGGGGCATGATCCGAGTTACGAACCAAGAGACAAATGAGAGAGCATTAATCAAAAATTTGAAAAATGATGTCAAAGACCTGTCTTTTGCTTTTTCACGCCAACAGATTATTTTAGGTTGTATTGACGACGAAGGCAATGTTTTCATCTATGAAATTATTGATGAACCTAGTGCAATAAAGTATCCTTACATTATAAAAAAAGCAAAAACATGTTATTAAACTCCTTAACCAGTTATTAGATATAAACAATTACTTCACATATTCCACAGTGATGTAGTCCCACATTCAAGCCCAAATTTTAGAATTATTTGGTGTCCCTACTTGACCTGTTTTGATGAGGAAGAGGAAACACCAGATGATCCTGAAAAAATGTTTGTAGTATTGAACTGGGATAAAGGTAATTTAATTTAATTATATCCAACCACCCTAATTGTAATTTTCCAAGCTGAAATATGGAATTTTGGCATGATTAATGCAAAGTATGGGCCAGGTCCTTTAGAACCTAATGAAAACTATGAAGGATATGTTGAAATTAACCACACTGCAGAACTCGTAGATGCGTCATTTTCATCAGACGGAACTGCTATTGCAATTGCTTGCTTAGACGGTTATGTGAAATTTTTCCAAGTACAACATATCACAATTTAATTCATTGTTACTAATTAAGAATTTTTTAGATTTACATGGTTGACAACGAAAAGCAAAAGTGCCTACACGAATGGAGACCACATGATGGTAAACCACTATCTTCCATCATCTTTGTTGACAATTTGTTGGAATGCAGTTCACAGTAAGCCAAAATTTTGATTTTTATAAAAATGCATTTATTTGTGTAACGTTGTGGAGACTGAAGTTTTAAAAATCAGCAACAGCAAGAAATGGATAGTTTAGATATAAAAAATTGTCTAGGGTTGGAATAAAATAAATAAAATATTTTGGTGTCATTCTTCAGGTGTTGGAAATTCACAATAACGGGTGCCAATCACAACTCCGAGCTRAAGTTGTGGTCTTGTGAAACGTGGACTTGTCTCCAAAMAATCCATTTCAAACCAGATCCAACGAATCTAATTCAAAGTGTTTATCTCAAAATGAATATAGACTATTCAGGCCAGTATTTAATAATGTCAGATTTAAATAATAAGGTTTTATACGTCCTCCAATTAAAAAGAAGTGACGAAGCTCAACAAATATCTGTAACAATGATATCGCAATTTTTACTACCAACTGCCTTTTTGAGCTTTCACATAACCGAAGCCAACTGTCGCAAACTACGTTCGTCCGACATGAGCGAAGAGTTTTCACAAGATGCCGATCAAGATGACGATGACGAAGACGATACGGTTGCAGCTGTGGTTATCAAAATGTTGGTGATACAGCAAAAAAAATTCCAAGAGTGTAATATCGTGTTTCAACCAGACGCGATGTTGTGTAATACTGAGATCATATTTAACGAAGTTAAGGAGGAAACGGAGAAAGTGCCAAAATTGGACGATCTTCAGTCGTCTGTCACTTTACTAATAAAACAACAGCAACAACAACAGCAATTGACCTTAATGACTCCTGACGCTTTTACAACAGCGGAACAAAACTCTCGACCTAATAGTGTCAGAACTAGCATCAATGGAGATATTAATAAGTCGACAGAGGGCACAAATGGTGACACCGTTGAAAATTTAATTGATTTTCAAAGACCTGAGAAAGATAATTTTGCAAGTGGGGGTTCGAGTCCTAGTAGAGAAGTTCAGGAAATTCTATCTTTAAATAATTCCACTTACAGTACTCAGGACTATTTTGACAATCTATCGAAAATGCAGGAAGAGCAGGAAATACCCCAGAAAGAGTACAAACATAATGAGAATCTGATGTACCAAGAAAACCCCAATCCTGAAATGGTTTGGCTGAAACTACCTCTAGTTAAGCAAGATAATGAGATAAATAAGGAAGATAACTTAAGACTAGGAGGAGGAGATGAGATAACAAATTTGAACGAAACAGATTGGGACAAAAACCAGTTACAAGCAATCAATTTCAGACTGACTAGCATCGAAAACGCAATTACTGGCCAAAATGTAGTTATTCAAAAAATCCATCAAGAACTCAAATCGTTAAATCAGACTAAACAAGGTTTGACCGAAGACTTTAACAAGGAGTTGGATCTAGCGATGTCTAAGCAACAATTGCAAATCGCGAAAATGTTAGAAAATTTGGTCAACATGCAAAAGAATAGCGACCGTGACCAACAAGACCACGTGATAGCCAGCGTCTCACAAATTGTCGTTAAAAATGTCTCAGATAAATTGCAAAGTATAGTAGCACATGAAATGAAACATGTGGTTGAACCAACCATTAGAAATCTAGTTGAAGCCCTAAAACATCAATTGGATGTTCAAAATAGCCATAAATTAAACAGCGATATAGTCCTACAAGACAAGATCTCGAAAATGATCAATAGCAAAGTAGGTAATTTTTGTGACATTATTTTTTGTTAACTTGGCTTTTAAGGCGTTAGCGGAGTCGCTAAGTTTATCAGTGGCCAACGTGATAACGCCTATTTTAGAAAAATGTTATCGCGATATGATCACGTCGACGCTGGTTCCTTCTTGGGAGAAAGTCTGCGGAAATATGTTCCATCAAATTAACGAAACTTTCACACAAGGGACTAAAGAATGTAAATTTATAATTTTTGATCATTTCTTGAGTTGAATAATATTATTTTAGATACCGCTTCGGTTGAGCATTATATGGAAAGACAACGACGGGTTCAAGAGAGAGGTAAAGATTTGATTGTCCAAATGCAAGCCGTTTCAGAAAACTTGCAAATGAATACTGATAAGTTAGTCGGGACTTTGTCGTCTGAAATTCATAAACAGTTCAATACAACAATGAAACAGTAAGTTGTGTTAAGAGAAAAAAATGTGTGTGTTTATTTTCAATTCTAGTACGCAAGAGAATTTATTACAGAGTATGAAGGACGTAATTAGCGAACAAATTAAGTTAGGTTTCAAGAGTCACGCTTCATTTTTGGAAGACAGTGTCATTAACGCAGTGCGGTCTCGAGCTGTGACTCCTTCACCACATGTTGAATCACAAGTACGTTTTAAGTATCCGTATTTTTCCTCAAAAGGTAGACGCTATTAGTTTTTTTTTTTTCTAAAGCATTGCACAGAAGGTTATTTTTGTTAATTGTATCTAACTAGTTTAAATAAAAGTTTATTTGGGTTTATAGGATATTTAATTCTCCCTTTTTTGTTTCATGTTTTTTGTGTAGAGCAGGTCGATAATGATGTTATTTTTTGTTCACTTATACCATGTTAATTTGTAGGTTACTTTGGCACATCTTGATCATCTTCTGGCTAAAGAAAGTTACGATGAAGCATTCCAATTGGCGCTGTCGGCGGAAAATTTGAATTATGTAATTTATGTGTGTGAGAAAGTGGATAGCAATATTCTTTTCCATGGGCCTTCACCACCGCCACAGAACTGTATTTTAGCCCTTATACAACAATTGAGTATGGAATTACACAAAAATACCGAAACTAAATTGAGGTACATATTTCGCAGCATTTTTATCACTTATTAATGTTTGTTTTTATAGCTATATAAGAGCTGCTTTGGTCGCACTAATTCCGGGATACCCGCACACCAGGCAGTTTATTCCCAAGGTTTTAAAAGATTTGCTGAAACAATTACAACTTTTTATGACCACAAACCCCACCTCGAAGTTTATTACTGAAGCAAAACTACTTAAAATGGCTGTAGAAAGTATACTGGACAAATAGCTAGAAGTTTTGGTTTTATCCCCACATGTTATTGTATATTTTAAACCGACTTATCAAAATTTATTTTGAAAGTATTTTAACCATTGTATCGTCATTACTGTGAATAGCCAAGTTGCTATATTTAATAGGTTGTGTATATTTTTTCGACATAAACTCCCCTAATGCAGTAGAAATGTTTTATTTATATTACCCGGACCCTAATATTTTTGAAACCGATCCTGTGCAGCGCTAATGACAGCCGGAAAATATGGCAAAATTAAAGTCCCTACAATATTTAGGTTATGTTGTGTCATGAAAAAAAGTAAAACATAAATTTAAAATCAATCAAAATGCAGAAAAAGCCGAGAAGTAGCCTTTTAGTTGAAAGACTCCACAAAGGTTTCGTTTGTACTTGCATAGTCGTAACAGTTTACGCAACATCGGTCCTCGCAATGAGGGGCTATCGATACCTTGCCAAAGAAAAACCAGAATTACAGCAAAAGCAATTATTGGAACACAAAAGTCTACTAGAAGAGGGGTCACCGGACAAAGCCCCCACCATACGAGCTTAATTGTTGATGTATTGTATAATTGTCTTTTAGGACTGTTTTTAGTCAGAAACTGCTTAGTTATGTACATTACTGTAAAATAATACATGTTTTAGAATATTAAATGTGAGGAAAACTCTGAAGCAACTTTTTGTTGAAGTTTTGTATATAGAAACAATGAAAACTGCGAATTGTATACTTGCATTGCAAGAAATGTGGATGTGTAAGAGCTTCCTTGTGTCTTGATTATGATAAATGGGTATATATTTTGTAATAAACAAATATATTTCATTCTTGATTTATTTTTGAAGATGATTAATTAAATTATTGGATAAAATTGATACGACTTAATATTTTAATCATAAAGTTAGGTATATCTGAAAAGTACGGAAGAGTGATAAAATATATTTTCGCAATATTTATTGTTTTTGTTAATTCATTAATTAAGAATTGCAATCTGTTATCATAAGTGATACAGAATTTTAAAACTGTTGCATTTCCTGGTTTAAATCCCCCCATCGAGCTCGTTACGTAATAAAAGCAAAATTCACATGATTGTTTGTTATTTATTTCACATGAAAAGAAAAACTGCAATATCTTACAACTGTTATGCGTTTTGAGCCAGCTGTTTCGAATTTTGACTCACCTGGTATATTAAAAACTGGTAAGACGTACCTTTCGACCGTCCCTCGTAGATTCAAAATGGTGGCTCACGTAGGAGATAGTTTTTGCAAGAGGTTTATTTTATATTCATAGATTTTGTAACAAAAATCAAGCCAAAAGTATGAGTTCCCGAAGGTAAGCCTTTAGTTATCCCGAATGTTAAACAGAACCCACAAAGTTGCCTCAACAGTAATCGCCAATCAAAAATTTCTTTGTTGGAGTATGTGAGAGCTGTCAAAAAGTCTTATTTACACAGCAACAGTGGGAAATTGTTTATTTTTTTTATTGTTGAATAAAGATTTTTCAAGGCCTACAGGGTAGGATGCCTTTCGTTGATAAAAACGGTTTAATTGCAGATGGTTTTGGCCCACAATCAGTGGGATAGAGGCTGAGAGAGTATTAATGGAAAGAGGAGTTGATTGCAGTTTCTTGGCAAGACCTAGTTCAAATAATCCAGGATCGTTCACGTTATCAGTCAAGTAAGTCTTCTGTGCTTTTGTGCCCCCACGTTACACGTGTCCGCAGGAGAAATGGAGAGGTTACCCACATCAAAATTCAAAATTCTGGAGACTTCTATGACCTGTATGGCGGCGAGAAATTTGCAACACTCTCAGAGCTGGTACAGTATTATATGGAAAATCAGGGACAACTTAGGGAGAAGAATGGGGAAATTATCGAACTTAAGTATCCCTTGAGCTGCGCTGACCCCACAACTGAGAGGTGAGTCTCAGTGAATAGATTATCTTGTCCCATGGCCATTTTGCATAATTACATCATTGTACAGAAAATTCGAAACCAAATGATGGTTTTTATTGTTTGCAAGTTATGCAACACAACTACCACCAGAAAATTTTGCATATGCTGCAATGGAAAAATTCTCAATAAAGCGTTTTCCTTATTCTGCGCAATTTTCCACCATAAATATTTATTCTCAAACAACAGTAGATTTTAAAACACCATTAATACTATAAATTAATTAAAGATGTCAAAACGTTAAAAGATTTTGAAGGGTCATTTCTTAGATCAATATGAGAAAAAAAAGTTCCTCTGAACCCACGAGTATGTCCGAAAATGCTTTCTGAGGTGTTAAAGCGACTATTTCCCTCACAAAATTGAAGTCAATCAAATCTTCCAAATTTCTGAGATTCATCGAGTCAGATTCAAATTACGCGATAATTCAGCACATGTTCAAATTATCGATGATTTACTCGTGTGCTAAATTTCCGCGAATCTGCTTGGATGAATCTCAGAAATTCTAAAAATTTAATTGACATTTTTTTCCACATTTTTTTTAATTTAATGAAAATATTGTTTTTGTAAATTTTGATCGGGAAATAGTCTGCAAAATACGCCTCGTGCATACCAAATTGATTCCAATTTTTCTTGTGCACTTCATGCGGTCTTACATAAAAAAAACTCACTGCATGATGGATTGCTTTTTGGTTTAAGAAAATCCCGTTTTTAAATAAAACAAGAGACTTTTTGTAAAAAAAAAGTCATCAAATACGAATCTAAAGGAAACATTTTTGAAAAACGTTTTGTCAAGCAAAATTTTTTGCCTTCAATAGATCACCCCCTCACCCACTAAATTAAGGTACACAATTTTAGCTAACACTAATACACTCAACGCCAAAAATTAGTCCGGATGCAATTTTTTAAAAAAATTTTCCAATTTCGTTTAGAAGCAGCCTTACTAATTTAGAGAAACGCGAATATTTTATAAATTCTATTTTATTTATTTATGTATTGTTTTTTTTTTAAGGATTTTGTATTAGCATTTTTTTATATTTCATGAGTATTGAAAATACATTTTTTGTCTTTTTGTGCTTTTTGTTTTTGAAACACTTTGCTTCAATTTGAGCGAAATTCTAACTTGGTTTTGAAAATTTGTTGGCATTGTCTTCGCCTTCTTCCATATCAAGCTAGAAAGCGGCCTAGCCTGCAGGTGCAAGTGTCACAAGATTGCAACAGAAAATAAAAGTCGCCTGAATATTTTTCTCACACCATTGATGACGCTCTGTTTTCTTTTTTTCTTTGATATGTATCAGTGCGATACTATTATGTTGGCATAATTAATGATTAAGTAGACCTTCATGAAACCGCGTAATATTGWCAATGCAACGTGTGATTCTGTCACCTGCATAGAATAATAATCTTTACCATCTCACATATTGTATATGTCGAACGTCACGTCTTTTTCTGCTTTAGGACATCGAGACAATCATTCTTCATATCCTGTTACTGCACACTTCTTAAKAATGAAGTCTCTTAGTCACACTTTAATATTGCTATAAATTATTCGATTGTTAATGTCCGCGTTGGAAAAGGAAGGAAGTGGTAATTAATTAATATACCAAATGTATTCGAGATTCTTTTGCGTAGTAGGGATGAAAAAGCGGTGATGACTTATATGCAAAATGTTTGTAAGAAAGAAACTCATTGGAAACACTATAATTTGATTTCCAATTTGACAGAATTCACCTACGTGCCAATATATAATGGGTTTTAGGCACGTGTATCTCTCGATTCCTTTTTGGAAAAGTCGTGTAGGTTTTATTTATCATAAATGTAATTGATTCATAATTTTACTGGAAATCGTATTTATTTCTCAAACGGTAAATTAATACACATTATAAAAAATCATTAAATCATTACTTTATTGGTAATAAAGAATTAATAAATCTATGTACCGCCTTTAATTTAATGCAGATTATCTGGTATTTAACCTTGACAACTAGTTTTTGTAATAATTTTACATTGTACAGTTTTAAATTTATTATTTTATGGAAAAACAGAAATTATATAATACTTAATGAAATGGGGAAATTTTTGAACCACACTGATTGTAGACCATTAATTAAATATGTGAAACAGCAAACTGTACTAAATGTTTTAATTAAGGACATATTTTAATAGGATTTGGATTTATTATAAGTGACTAACGCAACAAAATGTATGTTAGAAAGCTTTATCGGTGCAATATATTGAATAAATTGTTTATACATGATTTTGAATTGTTACGTTATTTACTTTATTGGCCTCATAACCATAATTGCAATGTATTTTTAGTTTTAATCTATGTATTGACGTATAAAAGCATCACCTACTCAACAACAAAACACAGTATTTTTTAATGGCCCAATAATTTTTTTTTTTTTTCATTTTAATTAAATATACAAATTGGATGGGTCTATAAGAATTTTTATGCTGAAGTATCTTTTGTAAACATATTGTGGAAAAATATTTGTTAGTTATTAGTAAAAAGGAGTTTAACATTATTGTTAATAATTTTGTAAATTGGTTTGGTAGTTTCCGTTCATTTAAAGAAAAATTTTTTCAGTCATACAGTATGTGATAAACTTTGTTAAAAAATATGTTAATATAAAAAAAATTGGTAAAACTTTTTAATCAGAATAATCAGTATCCTCTTTAAAAAATAACTCAATGTTTTTATTTGGTTCTGATCTTCATTGGAGTCAAGAGAAAACTTGACATCTCTCTAATCAAAATCAACTTTTATCATGATCTTGTTGTTCATAAAGACGTTTTTACCAATGTTAAGATGTTTTTGCAAAATAATTTACTTTTCAAGGTCATAGTTCGCCTCTTCTACGTTGATTTATTAACATACTCTTACTAACAAGATTTAAACATAATAACAATTGTCAATAGTAAAGTCTGGAAAATATTACATGCAAGAAAGGGTATATAGTAAATACCACAACCATGTTTGGGTACGTTATCTTGTGAATCACACACTCGGTATGCATTAAACAAATTACAGTTAAAAACCATCCCAAAAGAATCATTTAAAGATTGAAAATTATCTCACTGAATCACCCTTTACGCAGGTAATACCTACACACCGTGTCGCGTTTCTATTTAAGGAATTTGTCTTCGTAAAGATTTTCTAAGTTGATGGAATTTTAACATAAATGGGTGAATCACTTGTTTATTAACACTCGTAGAATAATTGCACGTAAAAAAACGAAATAAATAACTTTTTATGAGTATTTAAATAAACTTGAACTAATTCAGCGCAGGCGTTTTTCTTTCAAGGCTCATCTTATTATATTTCCACTAAAACAAATTTGATACTTTCCTCCATCTACCACCTACACCTTGTGGGTTCCTTGGAAGGTCGCAAATATGTTGTCGGTAACCCAGTCCTCATTTTATTTATTTTTTCTGAACGAAAACCTAAAAAGGAACTCATGGGTAACAAAAGTGGAAGATATTAAAAATATTGGTGTTTGAAATGGACTTGGAACGTGGTCGTGTATTAAGATAGCGTTTTATTTTATTTCTTTTTCATCGTCTACCTACTTATTTTTTCCGTCGTGATTCACTGGAGTTTAGATGTTTAGTATGAGACTCATATCCGAATAAACAAAGTTGTAAAATAGACGAATTTCCGTATCGACTTTTCCAAGTATTTTTATTCACTGCGACGAAAAGCCTTGTATGAGGTTGCTTCACATTGTCATTGCGTGTCTTGATGATGACATTGAAAAATTATGTGAACTGAATAGTTCCTTCAGGCAACAAAAGGAAAAAATTCTTGGAAGAGGTCGCCGGTTATCGACATATAAGGGAGATGCAAAAACACATCCTCTTATGTGGGCAGGACAGAAAGTTGCACTGGTCCACTTATTTGGGTGTAGGTGAATCGGGAAAATAGACTACGATTTAATCCGGAATGAAAAATGAGCGGATTAGGTTGGTCGTAAACCTAATAAAAACGTCGTGTGTGTTTTGGCCGTTTGGAGGAAGGCCAGACTCAAAGACAAAAAACAAGCGCTACTTGCATTGTTATTTTTATTATATTGTAAGCTAATTTTATTGCTAAGGCAATTTTTCTAATAGCATTATAATCGACTCACGTTTCTTTTTTCAAACAATGATAATGGGTGTTTACATGCAATTTGTCGTCAAATTGAAAAGCCGGAAGTTACATTGCGTCATTGTAAGAGGATGCCGATTAAATATTTATTAAAAAGTTGGAAAACTGAATTAGGCATTTCCCTAATTAATTGGGGCAAAAAATAAATGACACTGAAATTAAATTCGTCGCAAAAAGGATTTTTCATCTGGGCTACATTTGTTTCATCAAGGATGTATCACATCTGTTCTCAAATTTAACCACAAGTCAATGGCAATCAAATTATAATAAATTTTAACATCCGTTTTAAATTTAGAGTCGGTGTAAAAACACAATAATATGCATCTTGAACTTTTCAATAAATCCATTTGCTTCTAAGATATTAAATTACAAGGTTTTTAGACAGCAGTACTTAGAGATATAATTAATTTATTAGGTTTTTTTAATGTCAAGCCCCCGCAAAAGCTTTCATCTCGACGTATCGGAAGATGCCTAAATTGTTCTGCACAAGGTCATGGTTATTGGTAAACACACAGTGCAAAAAACCATTAGTTAGTAAATAAATACAAATGTACATTTTTGATACTTTAATGTTTGATTTTAACTACAAACGGCCTTAAATAAATCGAAATCAATAATGCATAAACGAAAAAATGCAAATAACACGTTTTTATTTGGTATTTCTATAAATATTTTAAACAAGCGCTGGCCTATTGGACAAGTTTTGATTAATTAGTAGAGAAGGCAATTAAATCACCACAAACTAATGACACATCTTGTATAAATACTGCAATAAGGAAAATGCACTTTTTTCCTTATATTTTTCATAATAGGTAGATTGTAGCAAATAGAAGTGTTTGTTTAGCAATTAGCCGTTTGGTAAATAAAATAATGAAAGTCTGTATGATTGTTATATCTTATCACCGCAGCACTTTTATCCACCTCTCAAGAGGTAGAATTGCAACTTTCCCCATTTTTGCATTCCCTGTTTTCTAGCGTTTCTAATATTCGATTGAATTATTCGTGGACAAATTTCCTTTTGCCAACAATGTGCTACTTTGTAATCAGATATTTATGAATTTTCTTTCCATGTCCTATCTCGCGTGAAGGTTGTGGAAAAACAATGTATTTTTCTATTTTTAGTTAATGAAATTAAAGTGTGAATAGAAATATAATGGTCATTGTTGTGCCCATGCTCTTATTAAATTTAATTTGTTGACACAAAGTAATTTATTATTGCGATTAAATTATCGAATGAAAAAGTAACCAGCTATTAGAACAACTCTCCAACTAGATCTATATAAACTAATTACGTGCAATTTTCAAGCAACACCATTACTTTGGTTGTCAATTAGGAGTAATGTAAACACGATAACAAACTGGTTTATGGAAACGAATGAAAAACTACAATAAATTACTTGTCTATTGTTGAATAATTGTTGAATAATCGATCCAGTGTCTAGGTCGAGAATCGCGCCTCTAGGTGTCTGAAGGCGTCTTCCCCACTTTATGGACACCAGTAATGCTGATGGGTTTCACGACATGACTAAAACTAAAGCAGTGTGTTTTTTCTCTTCACAGTGATCGGGTGTTTGAAGTACTACATTAATTTCTACTATTTTCTTCAATTATAGTAGTAGTAATAGTAGTTTTTCAAAGTGTTGAGTGAATTTTTTCAAGTTCTTACCACCGGTGGGAGAAAATCAAACAAGACGTTGTTTTTCAACAAGTAAGATTTTTCAAATATTTAACCCCTTGGAAATACATTTTTTACGCAATATATTAAATGCTAATAGATGGGACGTGTCGGAGTTACGTAATTTTGAAGATACACGAAGAGTGTGACTTGCAGTTCTACATAAAAATTTGATTCATTCTTGAAAAGCTCTTTGAGAATTAATAAGGACATTTTAGAATTGTAATGTGACATCATAACTAAAAGTGTGTAAATAGTTGTTAATACGCGCTGACCATATTTGGAGGAAGTAAAGAATTTCAGTAGCACGCAATAGACCTCGAGGATCAGTTTAGTATAGGTAAGAGTGGGTGTAATTTCTAAAATAATTTGATTTTTTAAAACACTAATGCTAATGTAAAATATTTGTTACACAAACCTTACCTTTACACGTTCAAATGTCTTAGAAGTTATATTTATGCAGGTATTTTGACCCTGGCTCTTTAATAGCTTTAAAAAAAGTTGAACTTATTATTCATAACCTTACATTGTCTTTATGATCCAATAAAAATAATTCATGTGAGGGAAATAGTAAATGAGACAACTTTTTCGCAGTGTTATTACTTGAATTTCCTACAAAAAAAATAATTGTAAAGTTTTTTATTTAACCCTCTGGTCTAATTGCCGATCCAATTTAGGAAATTGCAAGTAGGATGTATTTTGACGACGCCCACATTATTCATCTAATTGATAGCCAAATGGATTAAAATATGATTACTGCGGTTTATTACGTCAGTTAATTTATTTCGCGGTTGGCTTAAATGCGATTTCGATGTGACCCTTGCAAAATGTCGTTTCTAATAAATCTCGGCTTAAATTATGCAATTAGGCGATGTGAACTATGTAAAACCCACTATTTTAGACCAGATTGTTCTCATCCGTTATTATATTAAAATTTCATTAACCGTGTTAATTTTTAACAATCAGAATTCACATGCTAAAAATTTAATTAAACGAGTGGAGTTTCACTGGAATAAATCACCTGTGGAAGTTCCTGTGCAAAACAATAACAAAGAAATGACCATCACGCGATAACACTCAAAACTGAAATATTTCCTATGTAAATTTACTCATTTCGACGTAATCACACTTATGGTTTCTAAACCAAATATTGGTCAGATGAAAGCAGTAAAACGTAAACAAACAGGTATTTGTTTACACAGACCACGACATTATGTAAAATAGGTAGCTGGAAAATCGCATGATCGTTTTTCACACCGCTTTACATAAATTTGAAAATTATTTGCATTCTTGAAATAATGCAAATCAGATCAGGTAATGACATATCATTATGTATACTGATTTTTCTTTTTTTTTTGTAAGCGAATCAATTTCATTTTATACATAAAAAATTTGTTTGTGGTTCATAGAATTGAGCATTTTTTTTATTTAAAATAAAAATACACAAAAACATTAAATGATACAGTTTGGAAGGGAGAGTCATTAGAAATATGTTTTTAAGTAATGACTTTATAAAATAGTTTATAATAGGGGCTGAATCAAATTCTATCACTGCCCCATCTGCTGTTTTAATTTGAACTTTTTTGATTTATTTAATTTTTTTGTTTTATTTATTTATTTTTTTGAAATTTTTATACATTTTTATATTTTTTTAATTTTGTCACTTTCAAAATTAATTCAATTCAATATTATTATCTATTATCATATGTTTGTGAAAAATGTRTGATTGTAATAGTTTTTCTTTAACATATTTTATCAAATAATTAAATAATGTGAAAGTATGGAAAATGCAGATAGTTTTTGTATGCCGGGTAAATGGCAAACCAATTTCAGTTTCTACACCTATAATTTGTATTAATAATAAGAAATCTTTAATTGTTAGAATCCAAATTAAATTATTTTAGTTGGTGATTTTATTCATGATTTTTTTATTCTTTATTTAATATAAAAAAATACAGTTTTAAGAGTTTTCTTAAATGTTGTCTATAGACCAGTCACCCTGTATGTTATCTATTACTACAAATATTGTTACACTGTCATGTTAAAATGTGAATTATTTACATTTGCGCGATTTTATGGTTCTACGTAACAAAATTACTTTGGGCTCATTTATTATGTGCATAATTATGTGAAAGATAATACCATACAAGTAGTATGTTTTAAAAGAATCGGAGCCAGTCGCTTTTAATTAGTATATTTTCCAAAACTGGAGGTTCCTAAGTATGTCGTTATTATGTAATACGAATTAATTAATTCATAATAAAAATTTTGTTATTATGGCGTTGTTTTTTTTTTACAGATGGTTTCATGGGCATCTGTCCGGGAAGGAAGCAGAAAAATTAATTTTAGAGCGAGGTAAAAATGGAAGCTTTTTAGTGAGAGAAAGTCAATCGAAGCCTGGAGATTTTGTTCTTTCTGTTCGAACCGACGATAAAATGACTCATGTAATGATTAGATATTCCGTAAGTGATTTCAAGTGTTTAATGTTAGATTTCTTAACTTTTTACTTTAGGATAACCAATATGATGTTGGTGGTGGAGAGAAATTCGATAGTTTGGCTGAACTAATCGAGTATTACAAAAAGAATCCGATGGTTGAAACTTCAGGAACAGTCGTCCACCTAAAACAGCCTTTTAATGCAACTAGAATCAGCGCGTCGGGGATACACTCGCGAGTCAAACAGCTGCAAAACGAAAACGGACCTAATGGTATGGGCAAAGCTGGGTTTTGGGAGGAATTCGAATCGTTGCAACAGCAGGAGTTCAAACATTTGTATTCTCGGAAAGAGGGAGTTAAACCGGAGAATAGGAACAAAAATAGRTACAAGAACATATTGCCTTGTAAGTGTGTTAAAACTGAAAAGTRCAAATTATTAATGAAGTAATTTTAGTTGACGATACACGAGTTAAATTGAAAGACGCTGATCCCAACGTCCCCGGTTCTGATTACATCAACGCAAATTATATTAAGTGGAAAGCTGATTATTGCGGAGGGAACGAATTAGGTAGCGATCCGAGCGGAAAAGTGTACATTGCAACCCAAGGCTGTTTACCTTCCACGATCGCCGATTTTTGGCAAATGGTGTGGCAGGAGAACTGTAGAGTTATAGTAATGACAACCAAAGAGACTGAACGAGGCAAAACGAAGTGTGCCAGGTATTGGCCGGATCAGGGAACAAAAGATTACAGAAAAATCAAAGTGAAGATATTGATGGAGTCGTCGACTCCGCATTACACCCTTAGAGAGTTTCTAGTTAGCATGGATGGAACGAATTGTGAGAGAAAAGTTTACCAGTACCATTTTCAGGTACGTTGATGACGATTTGTGGGGGAGTTTGGGAGTAATTGGGGTGTTTCAGGCATGGCCGGATCATGGCGTGCCTTCAGACCCAGGCTGTGTTTTAAATTTTTTGCATGAGGTTAATAAGAGACAGGAAAGCCTTCAGCAAGAGCTTCCAGATAATCCCCCAGGTGCTATTCTAGTGCATTGTTCTGCTGGTATTGGAAGGACTGGCACTTTTATTGTTATTGATATGATTTTGGACCAGCTTAAAAAATACGGTATTTTGTAAGTCAAACATTTTAGAAAATTTGGCTCACGTGGGGCTGTTACAGGTTTAGACTGTGAAATAGATATACAACGCACAATTCAAATGGTTAGGTCCCAACGTTCTGGGATGGTACAGACTGAAGCCCAATATAAATTTGTTTATTTAGCAGTACAACATCATATAGAGACAACCACTGAAAGAATGAAGGCTGAACAAGTAAGTCATGAAACTATTTATAAAATAAAAATTATTGTTTAATTGGTTGAATTGTTTTGTAGAAATCTATGCAAATAGGTCGGGAGTACACAAACATTAAGTATAGCAGCGACATAGGCAGCACGTTATCCTCGTCGGCGACGAGCGGTTTGGGGAGTACAACCTCACTGTCTAGCAGGTCTTCCACTTTGGCCCACTTCCCGGTCTCATCTCCCAATTCTGTGATTTTAAGAGGCGAAACAAAGAAGCCACCTCGAGCTGTGTCAGATATTCCATTGCCCAGGTAATAGAGCTGTCTTATGAATCGTTTTGCAGTTGTTTTTGGAAAGGTGGTGTTGTTTCCAGGCTCATTTTAGATGTTGAGTGTCATGTGTAGTATAGTAGAACCGTATTAATTGACGACTTTGTTCGACGGTGGCGCCGCGCCGGTTCRCAAAATTTGTAAGTGTAAACTGTTTCACTGGCAAAATTTCARTGTTTTTCGCTCATAATAATCAAAGTCGTCATTTAACCTTACATGTGTGCTAACTCGTATTGTAACAATTTGTATAGGTGGGTAGTGAGATTGTGTTTTGTTGCAGGCCGCCTGATGATTTGGTCAAGCCTACTGTGTATGAGAACATTCCTGTCAGCGAACGAAAACATTCAGGGACGTCGAGCTCTTTGAATTGTCCTGTGCCGCCGCCACGGAAGGCGACGTGACATAAACGAACTTTTAATTCCAAATTTACTTCATGTACCTTCTCAGTGTGCTAGGAAAATTATCAAGTCAAATTATTTACTAAAAGATGCATTGTTCAAGAGCCTAGTTGATGTATCATTGTTAAGAAAATGCCAGTATTTACAACCTTGAAGAGATCGTTAGTGTTACTTGCCCACCGAAGTACCCTTTAAGTAACACAGTCCCAAATCGGATAAAATTATTTTTAGAGCACAATTGTATATATTCAATATAATTATACCACCATACGTATGTTTATCTTGAATATCTTGGATTAACACACGTATTTTTAATTTGTAATTATTGCCATTGATTTGATTTTGTTATGCTTTGTCGCCTAAAATGCTAAAAAAAATTCCAGTAGATTTTAATAGTAAGTATTTTAGGCATGTGCTTTTTATTTTATTTCCAAAGATCTGAAAAGAGAGTTTAAACTTAGTTGGCAAGTCACTTGGTGATTTTTCGTGATTAATTTTAATTTTAAGTAAATTTGTGTATTTTTATATTTTTGCTAAATTATTTATATTCAAAGCACACTTAGTGATATAACACCTCGTTAATACAGGTGGGGTGCTATTTATGTTTATTTTTACCACCTGTATTAAATACAGATTCGACAATATATCTTATATTTAAATAGATATTTGCATAAAATATTTTAAAAACAGTTTTTTTTATCTGTTTTACAACAAACTAGTGCTATGTTTTGCTTTTTCTGTTATCATAAGAATTATACCGTTTTAGTCAGATTAAAGGTTTTGTCAACTTTCTGTCGTCTACAATATATGTTTAGAAAGTTTTTGCTCTATTGCTTTCAAAACAGGACCTTTCATTCAACACTCCCTAACCACTTTCCCCACCAAATTGCGTATACTGAGTTAATTTTAGTTACAACGGAAAAATTAACTTTCTCAGCAATAATAACAATAAGAGAAAAGACAAAAAAGTTACATTCTTTGTTACATATAAATATTTTTTCAAAAATGAGTATGTCACACGGAAGTAAAATGGTATGGCAATTACCATGAAAAAAATACACATAGAAACGTTCGTACTGTCTTGAATCAGTTAGAAAACTTTTAATTTTATTATTATATTATATCCTATCTTTATTATTGGCCTTGAGTAATATTCACGTTTCATATTTCTTTAATGCGTTTAATAATTTTTAAATTATTCGCTTATTTTTGTATTAACAAAAAAATATTTTTTACTTTTGAAGCAAACTTGCGTCATTGGAAAATTGTGTTTTGCGCTTTGTGAAAAACATTATTATATAATTACATGTTTACACTCTATAATTCGATCCCAGTTTGTTACAGAATTTATTCCAAAAAAACCTGCAATTTTACTAATATGGTATTGACAGTCATAAAAATTAAAACCGATCTTATGTTTTTTTTTAATATTTTCGAAAATCGATCATCTTTGTAATTTTAACATTAATTCAATTTTTTTAAACTCGTAAATGAACAAGAACAGATGTATTATGACTATGAAAATATATTTATTTGGTCTCTATTGTACAAAATTTAATTACAAATTGTGCCTCAGGGATTGTCATTTCTATACCTTCTTAAATTAACGTACTTCTACATTATTATTATACCTATACAAACTTAATACATAAAAATCGATTTATTTCATAAATAAAAATATTCCGAATTGTTTTTTAAGATATGTTGGAAGTTGGAAAGTTATTCTACTGGTTCTTTGGCTAAATTTTATCTGTTCCTAATTGCTATCACTGTTGTGTTCCTCTTCACTAATTTTTTGGGCTTTTACCGCTTCGTCAATCTTCGCCCGGAATATTTTTCTTATTTCGGCAATTGGTTTAAGTAGAATTATAGGTACATGGTCATCCCTTCGCTAAAATTAAAATGTCAATATCGTTCGATTTCATTAAAGTGCAACTAGCATTACCTGAAACAGAACTTCCCCTTCAAAATCGACGAGTTTATGCTTTCTCGCTCGAAGTAAAATTCCTACCAAATTGTTTGATATGACGGTGTATAGCTGAAATTAAATATTAAAAACAGGTTTAGTTTCAGGGATTTACTAACCGAAAAAAGTTCCCCAAAACTGATAACTATTCTGGGATCATCCGGTTTTTCCTCGGGGGTAAACAAAGGTTCCCCTTGTTCGTGGATAATTTCACAAAGCTCTAAAATCTCTCTGCAAACTTGTGCTGTCGCTTTAAACCCTCTGGCTTCAGACAGAGATCCTCTGGCGGGTCTACAATCACAATAATTAAAAAAAAACTAACATAAAATGAAATTATTTACCGTCCATATTCCTCTTTGGAAATTTTCGGTCTGGGTAAACCCCCAGCTTTGCAATCGTTTGAAAATGGGTTCACTGCTTGACTTTGGATATGTTTGTTAGCCACAGCATTGAATAGGGCGACTTTCGAGCTCAGGGGTGAGTCCTGAAATATATCAAGTTTGGATTTAGTTGCACATAAATCTTTCTACCATTTCTCATGTAAGCAGATTTGGTCATGACCTCTTGATGCAATTCAACAATGAATTTGGAGTATTTTTAGAGAATGTATATTTTGCGTTTTTGGCGGATGTTTCACTGGATGACCGCCAAACTATTTAATGTTTTTTGTACCGGGCGTCAGAGTTACGTCATTTTTGAGATGATCTATGGCTTTCACTTCTGCAAATTTGTTTCGCTTCGGTGATTATTTGCATTTTTACCTCCAATTTACATACAAAAATTTAAAAAACATACCTACTTATTATTTTAAGTTTAACATAAAAAATTGGAATAGAAAGGAACAAAATTAAAATAAACTAAAAAATAATAAAAAAAGTAAAATAACAATTAACAAATTAAATATAAAATTTAAACAATAGATAAAATAATAATATTTCAATGATATTTAAAAAATATTTGCTTTATGTTATTTATGTTCTGAGTATTAACTTATTTTAACAATAAAATACCCCAATGCCTTGCAAAGAATACTTACAAATGCTGCAGTTTTAACACAAGCAGACATTTTCAAATTTCGTAAAATACGACCACTAAGTTCACTCAATTCAGTCCCTTTTTTCGCAAAGTGACAATAAACTTCACAAGTAATTTACTCGATGTGCCTTTTGAGATTCTTGCGAATAAAGTAGCAAATATTTGGGAGAGCGACGCTTATTATACTACCGTAGGAATGTGTGCAAATATATAGATAAACGACCGACGCTCGGCGTCGCAGGATAATACGTCATAGAATGAGCGATATTTCAAATTTTCGCCTAACAAACTTATTCACTCTAAAAATATTTTTCCAATTGTTTCTTTTCTATGAAATCTGAACATATGTTCATTGAATTTTCTTATCGACTTTTGATAAGGGTTTTATGAAAGTTTTTCAGTAGTGGACTTGCCTAGAGAATATTATTTTCAACTTACCAGTTTTGAAATTCTTTCAATTTGGGGGTACATTTCGGTGATTTTTGGATGAAAATGTGATGTTGACAAAAATTTGACACTTTTTGAAGGTGACACTGACAGGTCTTTACATAATCATTTGGCATTTTTTCAATTTTAAGAGATGCACCCCAGATCAATTAATTAATAAGTTAATTTCAATTTTGTATTTCCTGTTTTTCAAAATTTTATTTATTTTGGCATTACGATTGGGTAAAAATTGAAATCGGTTATATTTTTCACATTTTTTGAAACTCTAAATTGAGATGTTTGCACCAATTTAATGGTGAAATATAAATCTTTCAATTCTTGATACAAATTTCATTCAAAAAATTTTACGTCAAATTTTTTCGTCGCGTCTTAAAATTTTTATTATTTACAGTAATCCGAATTGGCTGGCGCCTTGTAATTTATTTTTTCGACAGATAAATGGCGCTAACATGCTTCCACGTGTTTGATATCACATATTGAAACGATGAAAAATTTGTTGTTAAATTTTTGTTACAAGGGAATGAGTTAATGGCTTTTTTTACGGTTGCTCCTACGAGCCTCTAGTCTAAAAATAGGGAAATGACAGGACAGGGAAAAGTACCATTCATCAAGGATAATGCGTAAATTAATTTGAAACTAATTGCATTGTCAATGGTCATCTTGAAGGATGAGCATTTTCTATTTATTTCTAGAAGGGGTAAATAGTAAGTGATTTCATTCACACTTCTTGCTGATGTAAGCATTGCATGAATCACATTATTAAAGTAAGTAACATTGTTCGCCAAAATGTGTGCTAAAATTACCAGAAACAGTTCATTGAGTAGAAAGTCACAAACAATTGCAATACTAATTTCTCCGATTTTTAAAAAATTGTTAAAAATAAAACCAGATTTAATGTGGTTGTCGACATAAAAATGTCGCTTTGTTATGGCCACATAACACGCATTTTTTGTTTTTTTTTGTGTTTAACTTGACCTATTTTATTATTTACACAAACCTTCTTGAACCGTTTCAAATCCTTTCTTATCAAGGAAGCATTGCCGACGTCCTGGCCTCGGGGAATTTTTATCCAAATTTAAAAATAGTATTTGGCAGTGAAGGAATTTTAATTGATACAAAATATATGTTCCAGTGCATGTTTCATAAATGTGAGCTTTTTATTTACAAATTAATGAGATGGCCTCGGGAAATTTTAAAAAATTAAACGGAGAGATGTATATTAGTCATCACTAGAGTCACTACGTATAAGCTTTAATGGTTCATGTAGTAAATTCGTAAACAATTCTTCATTGACGTTCGGATTAAAATAAACACAGGAAATCTAATTTAAGCTCATTCGGAGTCGCGGATTTCCTCAAAAGGATACGCTTATTTAGTAAAATACAACTAATAAGGAAAAGTAATGGATCATTAAAAAAATAAGAATATGTATTTTATTCTAAATGGGAGCTTTTTTAAACAAGTAGAAGAAAACACATTGGACTAGCGCTAGAGGTTTTTTCGAAGATTTAATTTCATTAATTAAAAATATATGTTAAAGTTGAAGTTTAATTTATGATGTTTTACTAAAAAGATTTCTAAAATTGAAACCTGCTGTTTATGCTTTATAGATTGGTTTCAAAGATTTTTAATTTTTTTAGTGTAAAACATAGGGGTGACTAAATGATTGCGATTTTTTAATTCAACTGCTGATTTAGCCGTCACTTGAAACATAAAAAATTAGAAGCATTATCAATGTTGCCATAATAGATTTTTTTGTCACAATTATTAATAGTCACCCGGTAATTATTAGAAATAAAAATATAAAGGAGAAATGTTAAATCTGCAATAAAACAATGCTATAATAAGCGAATTATTCGAAATTCACACAATTTAAAATTTGAATAAAACAGCCTTATCTAATAAATAATAAAAAAATTTAAAAAATTTAAAAAATTGTTGAACTAAAACAGTTTTACAACAATAAGACAAATGATGAAAT
>NW_025401068.1:4454906-4549649 GCF_015345945.1 Tribolium madens
AAAAATGTTTGGCTTACAATCAAATTTTTTTCAATCTAAACAAAACACGATATTTTTTTATTAAAAAAAATATTATAACTACTTTAAACAATGAATTAAAACAAACGGGGAGTAGACATTAAGCTTGTAGACATTAAGCTGCTGTAAATTTATTGGAAGAAGCTTTAATAAATTTGGATTTATTTTAAAACCAGACTGTATAATTCATTTAAAATTCAAGCTTTAAAAAAAAATTTCGAATTTTTGAAATACCAAAAATACCATGAAATCGACACTTCATTACTCAACTTATACAGCAATTACATGTCTGGAATTTGGCAGCAGCTATACTTCATTTAATTAAATTAAGTTGACAAGATGACATCTTTTGATATTTATGTTTTAACCTGCGTGATTCACCGTTCAACTCTTGCTAGATGTTTTTTTTTCTCGGCTTGACGTCGCCACATTGTATCTACAAAACTAAAAATATTTTAGAATTTCTAGCAGGTGCAGTGATTTTAAAAAATAGAGTTATTTTGTTAGCGTGGCAAAAATTCACTTATCTTTTCAAAAACTGCTTTGAAACTTTTACGACTCTTTTATTTAATCTTTAAAACACGTGCTTATTACCATCTTTTGATCTTGCTAATTTAGAATTTCGTGAAAATACCATCGGCATGTGAAAAATAAACATTATGAGCGTTAAAAATGAAGGAAATTGCGATAAATAAATCCTCGCTTCGCGAAATTTGTACGTGCAGTTTTAAATTTAGACCTTCCAAATCAATGATTTATTAATATTGGTTCTAATTTGGCACATCCTGTTGCTTTATTAAAATTGCAAAACCAACAAATATTTTTTCCGACAAATTTTGACGCTATTTTCGCTCGCTTTAAGTTGAGAAACTTTCTGGGCTCTCTCGAAATGTCACTTTGATTTTTTTTTTACTAAATTGGAGAGTTGGCAAGCCGTTAAACAACTTGCCAAATATTTGCCCAACTCCACGTGTAACAAAGCCATTTCTAATTTCAATCCAAGATGAAAAATTATAATCAAATACACCTCCGCTTGTTGCCAAGCAACGAATTAAATCACTCACAAGTGGCTGTTAAACTTTTCTCTGACATTTAACTATCACTTGATTTTTATACTCAAAGTAAGTGCTTTTTGATTATTTTTTCTCATTTAACACTTACATTTTACTAAAATACGTCATCTACTTTAAAATTTTGCCAAAAATGTGTTACAAATGAGTGCCAAAATCGCAATTTGTGGCTGCATCAACACAGCTTTGATTCTGATTATGTAAAACTTTATTTTTCCAGCGACTTTTCAATGGCCGCTTGCGATTCTCTCCAACCCGTGGTTCTCCTAACTGACGTTATGGAACCCAACGATCGTCAAACTGAAACTCTTTTTGGTTCCACCACCCGAGCTTTGTTTCAAGTCGAACAGACGGAACCTTTGAACCTTTGTTTGAATGGTACCGTTTTTGAAGCTTTCACCATGATCGACTGTTCGCCCATATCGGGAGAAAATGGGAGTTTTAGCGACCAGAGCGATGATGATGTCATATTTGTCAAGGAGTATAAATTTAACGGAGTTAAAAGGACCAATGGACTAAAAGTGGCCACCAAGGGCACCCCACGCAGGAACCCGGTGAGGAAAGCACGAGTTAGCAGACGGTTTAAGGACGAAAATGAGTTTATTGAAAATTCGGTGGAAGACGAGGAGGCTTTGGTAAGATTTTGAACGACAAAATTGGGAAAAAAGTTGAAAAGGTTGGGTGTTATGAAGGGTGCAAAAGACTTACCTAGGGTGCAAACGGCAACAATAATGGATTTTGTCTTGAGTCTAGGACCATTTAGAGGTTTTAAAGCCAAAATTGTATTAATTAGAGTCGCAATTTGATAATGACAGATGTTGATCGATGACATAGACAACTGGCTTAAGACACTTGATTATTAATAGTTTCGTAAACACTAATCTCACAGGAATTCTTACCGTTGCAACAATTTTATTAAAATTGAGTTACTTATTTTATTATTTTTGCTTTTTTAGGACGTTTCCGAAACCTGTGTGTCAAAAAATGAAGATTCGGAAGATTGGAAACTAGAATCTGTGCCACGAAGAGGCAAACCACGAAAAAGAGTGATAAATAGGAAAATGCCTTTTAGACTAGGCAGAAAAAGAAAAATTAACAGCGCTAAAGTCGATGAAAAAAAAGTGCCTTTGAAAGAGTTGAAACTGCTTTTTGAATCCAATTTATTATTATTAAGAGATTACATCAAAGACTTGAAAATAGTGTCTAAAACTGCAAAAGATCAAAAAAATGAAGAAAGTGATTTACAAATTACAAACGCTGTTAATATGTTTAAACAACAAGTCAAATTTTTGTCTATTGCAAAGAATAGTGATGAAGATTTAATGAAATTCTTAACATAGTTAAAGCTAAAAATGTGATGTGTTAAATAGAATTGTTATTTTTCATTATTCAAAATAATTTTTTCTTTAAATATTTACGAGTTTTACTGCATCTATCACAAAACCTAATAACACTTCAGTTTCTGCTACAATTTCTCAGTGATGAGTTTTATTCTTCTTATAAACTTTGGCTATGACTAATCCTTCGGAATTAATTCCGCAATATATAAAAAATAGACAGCATATAAAAATAAAGAGGTAGAGGCAAAATATAGCCATTATGGCCAATTGATGGCGTCATTCTGATGACGCGTCACTTGTAGACACCGAAATTGTCGGTTCTTTTTCATAACTTCGGACTTTCTTTGTCCGTTTTTCTTCTTTCTTCTCAACCGGCGACAGGTCACTTTCGCTTTCTTCAGAAAATGCTTCTTCGAGTCGCCTTTTGCCTTTGGTTTCTTGATCAGAACGTTTGAGTTTTTTCATTTTCTTATTCTCGGAAGAATTTTCCCGACTTTTTGATTTCTTGTTCCGGCCTTTGTGACCTCGAGCACTTGTGTGGGAACTCCCAGTTGAGTATCCCGTGTCTTTGCGACAATTTTTGATTTTTCTAAAACCGAAAAAAATTATTTTTGATTCATTACAATCACTTGAAAGTACTTCTTTTTGTCACCGGAAGAATCCTCACTTGAATCTACCGACTCTTCGGAAAGCACTTTTTTTGGTCGATTTTTCTTCGGTTTAATTCTCTCTCTGTATTTTTTTCTGCCTCCGTACATATCGGGTTTTGAAATAATTGAAATATTGGTCAATTCGAAATCGTTTTTTGGTCGCCGCCGTTTCCCATGCTCGCTGTAAACRACGTAAAGTCTATAAAGTTGCAAAAGTATAACCAGAGTGTTCTTGCACGTGAAAAACACATTCATGTAGGAAATAATTTGGAAATGCGTTATTAATAAAAGGCGAAACACCAAAAATGGAGCATCTTGCAACGTGATATTGAGTGCAATTCCCCACACATCTATAGTACAGCAACTGTCGGACCTAAAATAATTTTGAATCGCTTAAAATACTTAAAATTTTGCACCACCAAACTGATTAATTATAGAACCAGTCGACGTAAGCCGGGATTTTCTTGATTTYGTTGCCGTCAAAACAACAGTAAACTGCATCAGACTCCATGACCTAAAGACAATTTATTTAATTGAGACAAACTTTTATTTGTTTTACCAAATTCCCAGTGTTAACAATACTAAAAGCGGTTCCGAGGCGATTTTATCGTCTTTGAAAGAATCAAAAAACTCTATGATGTCGGCAGCCGTTCCTGAAAGAAAAATAATAATAAAAAAATTAAGTCGATTATAACTCACCAATGTAAACCAGAAGCAACTGACTTAGTTGGTCTCGAGTTAAGTCACCTTTAGGTAACATCCAACGCCCAATTATAAGAATTAGCATTAAAAATTGTTCAATTAGAGTAATCCACGTTTCGGTGCTTAGAGGGATTTCAGGCAGTTTTATTTGGACCTGAAATGCCACAAAATATGGAAACATTTAAAAAATCAAGACATTACCCCAATTAGGCTATTTAACTCTTTTAAATTTGCCGTTGAAGTTAAGTTAAATGTCTCTTCTTTAACTCTTAATCGACGATCGACTTTGTCCAGTTCCAAGAGCCAAATTGCAGGGACTATGCTTGCCAAATAAAGAAAAACAGAAGGGCAGAACCTGCAATTTTTTAATTTTATTAAGTGAAGTTATTGAATTATAAAAATGTAAATTGATCCCAAAAGTTGAGTCGTTCTCCCCTATCAATATCAAACGAGGTCACCTAACTAAGTGCAGATTACCATCATAACAATGCATTTGTAAATTGTGCGGAAATGAAAAGTCAAACCATCAATTCACCACTTTAGCTTTTACCAACGTCATAACCCCTCATTATTTGTCTCGTTTGTCAGGTGGAAATGTAGACAGAAAAGCCCATCTTACCCCAATTATATTAACAATTTTTTAGCAACGTTTTCCAGGGTGAAGAATTTATCAAAAAAAAAACTTTAAAAGCGCGACTCTAATAATTTAGAAAAATATTTAATTTAGTTAATAAACTAATAAAAATATTGCAAATAATTGTGACTCACCACTTCCACTCTTGATTTTCCTTAATGGTGAGGGTGAATATCCCTTCGAAAAATAGCAACAAAATCGGTGAACTCAAGTACCAATAAAAATAATTTTTCTTAAAAATCGTCACTTGCCAAATGGCAACAAACCCGTGTAGTGCAAAAACCAAGCGCGTTATTATTGCCTTAATAGTTGCGATAAATTTTGCCATATTTCAAATCTTGTCTATCCCAATACAAACACACATTTCAAACTTGCACCCCTTTTTTACGCATGCACCAGAAAACCGATTTGATTGAGCGGCGCCCAYTTTTTTCACCAACACTAATAACTTCTTAACTTTAAACTATTTTAATTTAAAAATTGTTTAAACCCAAGTTTTGTACATTTTGTATAAAAAAGTGCATGATAACCCTTATTTTAAACTTGGTGCAAAATTTTGTCGCGACATCTTCTGGAAAAAAACTCAAATTGATATAACCTCAAAACAGTGACGTTTCGTGCAAAGAATCGTAAATATGAAGAAATTTAATAGTAGTGATTTAATTGTTCACAATTATCATGTGATTTATTATAAATAGGACTAAATTAGTCTTACATTATCTCGTCAAGTATGGGTTTAATTATAGTGTTTGTTTATGTTATCAAGTAGTTTTTTAGAGCTGCGATTTATTTTATTTCCTTCAAAAAATGGATATAAATGCCTTAGGATGGATTGGCTTAATAATTACTTTGTTCTTAACTTCTTTTGGGTTATTTTCATTTCTCACAACGGTCCTAGGGCTACTTACATTTATTCTAGGGTATAGATACTGCAATAAGGGTATCATTGTTGTTTTTTAAAAATATCATTTTTAGTTTCCTTACCTTGATATATTTAAGAAAGGGTGATATTGACAAGTTCCACAACCACTGTGCTGGAAATCCTCTAACAGTTGATATTCTTCCAGAAGGTGGTTTAAAACAGGTGGTTAAGCAACTTGTAAGTCCTCAAAAAGTACAAAAAACCGACAGTAGGGTAACAGGGAGTGAGCTAATTGACAATTCATTACAAGAAATACTAGGCTACATAGTCAGAGATTATATTTCACCATGGTACAACTTGATATCAAGAGATACAGAATTTACTGATATAACAATAAAGAAAACTGCACAAACTTTTGCTATCAACATTTCAAACAGGGTGAAAGAGATTGATTGGATTCCTTATTTAACCACAAGATTAGTAGATGATGCAGCCACACATTTACGACTTTTTAAGCAAGCAAGAGCAAGGATGAAATTTTTAGAAAAAACCAAAACACCAAAACAATCACCACTCAAAGACCAGAAAAATTCGCCAAGAAAAACTCACAAGAGAAATAAAAGTGAAACGGATATTGGGTGGTACCATGGGAAAGCAAATGAAATTAAGAAAGGTAATCGATTTGATCCATCTGTGATAAATAAATGAAATAATAACTTTAACAGAATCTGAGGTAAATGTTGGAAATTCGAAGTTTTATCTGAGCGATCCCAAAAAAAGTACCACTCTGGAAGACCACTTCTTTGATCTAGAGTGTCAAATGGAAAATTATTTAGTTTGTAGAGATATAGTTAGTATGGACGTGGCCAAAGAAAAAGGTATTATACCCAAGCAATAATTTTATTTTGAAAAATTCTTGTAGAATTTTTGTGCGAAATTATTGAAATATTATTGTATATCCTTCTCCCTGATGAAGATTTCCAATGCAAGCCTTTGCGGTACGTTTTACGAGAAATCTTCTCCAACTGTGTTATTCAACCGCTTTTCTCTATGTTGTCTGACCCCGACTACATTAATCAGGCAATAATTTGGCTGGTGGGTTGAATATTTGATTTGTTTTGTTGTTAACTAACGATTTGCAGTGTTTACGTGATGGTACTTTGCCAAGTGACATTTTTTTAACGACTCTAAGAATTGCAGACAACTGTGATGAACTAAAAAGTACTAAAAATCTAGTTGAGAAAGAAATACAACAATTGGTAAGTCTTCTAACATTTTTTTTTTTCAATTGTAATTTACCAAATGCAGAGATCACGCGATTCTGGGGGCGACAGTGATCTCGCAATTAAACAGCAACTGAGCAGTCTGTCTTACGTTTTGAAATTAATCGAGAGTCGGCTAATAAAAATGCAAGATGCAGAAAATTTAGGTATTTCTCTCTCTTAAAACTTTACAAAATGTTTGAATTGTGTGAATTTTAGATACACCCAATTCTCTTGATTACGTCCAGTTGGAAAGCATTAAAAAAATCGATTTAAAGTTGCATCAGATATTGAAAAACAACGTCGCTTTGTCGTATTTTATTGACTACGTGTCGAGTCAAAAGAAGCACTTGGATTTATTTTTTTACTTAACTATTGAAGGTAAAATTGAAATAGTAAAATTCCACATTTGGATGAAATGATTTAGGCTGGAAAGTCTCCGTGGAGCAGCAACTGTCTGATTTGCACATAAACAAGATAAAAGGCACTAGCGACAACTCTTCTGCTGTGTTTGAAGAGATTCGTTCAACCGCTTTGAGTATTTACAACCAATATTTGGGTGAAAAGTCCGACCAACGCGTTGTACTGAAACCCGCTTTGACCCAAAGTCTTTTTTTCAAAATTCGCAACTTGAATGAAATTCCTTCCGAGTTGTGGTTTGACGAAGTCCAACACGCAATCTACGACAAAATGGAAAACGATGACGAGTATTTAATATCATTTAAGAAAAGCAAAGCTTACTTTAAACTTCTCCAAGAGTTGGATTTAGTGCAACAAAACGTGACGGAAGAAGACGCGATCAGTCTAAACAGCAATGAATCAATCGAATTGTTAAATACGGAAACCAAATCGGAGCACAATACGCCGCAACAACACGCAAATAATCTGTTTTTAGTGCCGGAAAACACCGGAAAAAACGTCAAGCATGCCAGGTCCTTCAGCGATGTTACAATGTTTATGAGCAAAAATAATAACGAACTCAGGTCAAATGGGAAGGACGATTTTGTTAAGTTTGAAACGGAGGAGGTTTTGACGGTGGAAGACCAACGGGCTTTGGAGAAAAGTCTCAAAACTGGCGATTTTATTTTAAATGTTAACATTATTGAGACAGGTAGAGGGTGTTTAAATTTGTGTGGTTTCTATTTTTTTTCCGCAGGAATTGTGTGTGAAAAGGGCAAAATGTTCGGTATTTATGCGATTAGAGTGAGTCGGCAATATGAAACTGGGTTTCTTGAAGAGTGGCACATTTACAGGCGCTACAGCGATTTTTATGATTTGTACAGCAAAGTCAAGGATAAAGTAACAGTTTGCTAGTTTTAATTTGCTTTTAATAAAGTTTAACAGTTTCCGGATCTTTCAAAATTATCATTCCCTGGCAAAAAAACATTCCATAATATGGACAGAGCTGTCCTCGAGCGTCGCATGAAAATGTTAGGCTCTTACATGAGCGAATTATGTAACCATAACGTTATAACGTCCCATACCGGATTGCAAGACTTGATAATGACGTTTTTGGAGCAAGGAGATTACGATAAAGCGACGGGGGGGCCTATTTCCAGCACTGTATGTCATCACGAGTGCTAAAAATTTCTACTATTTGTTATTTTCAGATCAACACTTTGGTCAATCCGTTGAAATCTGGCATGAAAACAATTAAAAATATGCCGGAACAGTTGTTTAATACAGTTGATGAAGTCATGGGGGGCATTACCAAAGTTTTTCATGGCAAACCGGGACGGTTGCCTGAGGCTAGTAAAGTCGGAGCTTCAATAGAAGAGGTTTATTTTTAATTTTTGTGTTGTTTTTTACTAAACTAGAATTGCAGACTGATGATAACATTCCATTGAGGATTATGTTACTGCTTATGGACGAGGTTTTTGATTTAAAATCACGGAATCAGTGGTTGAGGAGGAGAATAGTGACTTTGTTGAGGCAAATTGTGCGGACCATGTTTGGCGATATTGTCAATCGTAGAATATTGGATTATGTCTCGCTTATTACGAGTCCGAAAAATGTAGCGCATTATTTATACGTTTTTAAGTAAGATATTTAACATTTGCCTTGGTTTTTTCACAAATTCTATGCAATTTAGGCAATCATTTTGGCCAAATGGTGTGAAATATGAGAAAAAGGCAGACCGCGATGAAGATACGCGAAATCGTACCAGAGTTGCAGCTAAAGTTGCTCTCCTGTCGTGCTTATCAGGTAATTTTTGACTGATTTGACTATTAATATTTATTTTTTGTTGTAGATGAACTTAAACATATAATAGGATCTGAGACCACAAGAAGAGGCTTACTAACAATTTTTGAACTGTTTCAAAGACCAATTTTGAATCGTAGGCTATTTTATGTTCTGTTAGAAGGTGTTTTGTGTACCTTATTTCCAGAAAAAGATATGTTCAAATTATTTCAAAAACTCCATTCTAAGTCAAAGCGAATTCAAGATAAACACAATACTCAAACTGTTAGGTGATAGATTATTTATTTAAATGCATTCGGTGCCATTGCGATATTTCATTTTCAATTCGGTGTATTATTTATTCAGAGATTTGTTTATTTTTATAGCTAATTTCTATCCTGTAACTGTGCTTAACTTGTATTATTTGTTAGAATAAAGATTTAAATTATTTATTGGTGTTTCTTACTTTCTGCAGAGGGCGCTACTATACTTTCACTTGTCATGCGCAGAGGTACGCATGTGAACTAGCCTCAGATTGTAAATTCCTTTATGATTTCTTTTTTATCGGCAGTCATGGCGGACAGCACCGAAAGTGTGGCTTCCGCGTTAATGTACGATTTTTTATTGGCAAAAGACAAAAACTTGGCCAATGTGTTCCAAAAAAAGAATAAAACGGTGAGTACTCACAAGTTTCTAAAAAAAATTGCACTGCTTTTCGTAAATCCTGAGACTTTTCTTGACATACATGAGGCCGCACCACGTGCTTCCAAAATTTGAATTTAAACCAAGTCTAAACGATCTTAATTATTCTTCTCTTTGCATAACGATTATTCTATATGCGTATTAATTGCCTCCGTTTTAAAATTATTGATGAGTGTTGTATTTACAGGCCAGTTTACAAAAAGGCTCTCCCACGTTGACTGAAATTGTTTCTCATTACTTGAAATCCGGTCCTAAGTCGAAACAATTGAAATTAAATTCAGCAGAGAGTGACGGAAGTAGTAGCGAGGATGAACAGCCTTCAAAAGCAAAAGTGGTTAATGGCGTATTAAAACAGACTAAACCTGGAGTGAAAAAAGCTGAATCAAGTAGCGACGATAGTTCTTCTGAAGAAACTACCGTGAAGAAACCAGCTATTAAAACGCCTGCCAAGCAACAACCAGCTAAACCACCACAAAAACAAAAACAAGAAAGTAGTTCAGATGATGATTCATCAGAAGATGAAGCACCAAAGCAACCTGTTCAGAAAACACCGGCTAAACCTGCTGCTAAAACAGTTCAAAAGAAAGAAAGTAGCTCAGATGACTCATCCTCTGAAGAAGAGGCACCTAAAAAAGCCCCAGTTAAATCAATTTTGAAAACATCTACAAAACCTGTACAAAGTAAGAAAGATAGTTCAGAAGACAGTTCTGAGGATTCAGATGATGAGCCGTCGAAGCCACAACAGAAAGTAGCAGTCAAACCTACCGCTAAAGTCATTCCACAGAAAAAGGAGAGTTCAGATGAGTCATCATCATCGGAAGAAGAAGCAGTCAAAGCTCCTCCTAAACCGATCGTTAAAACACCTGCAAAACCTGCGTTGAAGAAAAAAGAAAGTAGTTCTGAAGATAGTACAGATGAGGACGAGGCACCTAAGGTTCAAAGCAAAGCAGTTGCCAATAAAAAACCTCCAGCAAAAACGCCACCCGCAAAGAAGGAAAGTAGTTCAGAAGACTCATCTTCGGAAGAAGAACCCGCAAAAGGGCCGGCTAAAAAACCTGTGACAAAAACGGCGCCTCAGAAAGCGCCGGCAAAGAAACAAGAAAGTAGTTCAGATGATTCGTCTTCAGAAGAACAAGCGCCCAAACCAGCTGCAAAACTAACAAAACCATCTCCCACACAACAACCAGCTCAAAAGAAGAAAGAAAGTAGCTCTGAGGAAGACTCCTCTGAAGAAGAAGCTCCTAAACCTGCCGTGAAGGCCCCACCTAAACCAACTCCAGCCAAGAAGAAACAAGAAAGTAGTTCTGAAGAGTCATCTGAGGACGAGCCACCACAGAAAAAACAAGCCGTGGCTAAACCTGCTGCTAAACCAAAACCGAAAGAAAGCAGTTCTGAGGAAGACAGTTCAGAAGAAGAAACTACAAAGAAGCCAACTCCGGCAAAACCAACTCCTGTGAAAAAGACTGAAGAGAGTTCTGAAGAATCAAGTGACGAAGAGGAGGAAAAGACGGTTAAAACTCCGGCTAAACCACAAGCAAATGCGAAAAAAGCAGTAAAGAAAGAGAGTTCGTCAGATGAAAGTAGCGAAGAAGAAGAAAAGACACCCAAGAGTAAAACTCCAAAGGCTGCGTCAACTCCAGCACCTAAGAAATTGGCTGCTAATAAGGAATCGTCGTCAGAGGAAGAATCTGCAGATGAAAAGCCGGCAGAAGTTAAAACTAAAGGTGTGAAGAGGAAAGCTGAAGATGAAGCAAATGATGGATTCGTTGCAAAGAAGTCGAATTATAATAATTTCGTCAAAGCGGGACAGAATAACAGTTTTAATGGAAATAATAAGGTAATTTATCATTTTTTAATTGTTTTAAAATTTTATTACAAGAGATTTATTTAGTGAAAATTTAAAATTATTATCAATTATAATAGATTCATAATTTTTTTATTTCCTCAAAAATCTTTTAGTATCAGGAAAGTTAATAATAATTTTGTTGTAATTTGCCTTCATTTTGTTTGTCTAACATATTAAAGGACGTAACGTCATCATGCGCGATGTCTTAATAGTCAAAAGCGACTAGATCAAATTTTGACTTTTAAAATTAAGAAATTACTAAACCTTACAACAATCTCTAAAGAGATTATAGTAAATATTTTTGTTTAAAAATGGCATAAAACACTCATTCTTTAAATTTAAAATAATTTGTGCTTCAAGACTGGCCTTGAATACACTATTATCTACGACTGTAATAATAATAATATACTATCAATAACTTAAAAATATTAAAAGTGAATAATTTATTGAATTTATCATAAATTGGGCGATTTTGCACTAATAAATTTAACAAAATATGATTTTTGTACATGTAGAATAAAATGAATTGTCTCCATTTCTGCTGATTATAGCGTCCCAGTCCATTCCGAAGGGTAAAGGACGACCAAGTGGCCCTCGATCCCAGACTGTCTGACAATTCATTTGAAGCAAAGGTAACGTGCGATTTCACTTGTGTGCAATTGGTACGCGACCTGTCTCCTAACCTATCAAAAAGTACAATTTGATTTCGCACGTTACCATTAGATGATAGTTCGCGTACCAGTTGTACTAATTCATTTTCTTTAACATTAGGATGAAGAAGGTAGCGAAGACAGTTGGAACAAGAACAAACGCGACTCATTTGGAGGTCGTGGGGGCTGGGGTCGCGGCGGTGGCGGTTTTAGAGGGCGTGGTGGGGGCGGTTTTCGAGGMGGMCGCGRTGGAGGCGATTTTAGAGGCGGACGCGGTGGGGGCGATTTTAGAGGCGGACGCGGTGGGGGCGATTTTAGAGGCGGACGCGGTGGGGGCGGTTTTAGAGGCGGWCGYGGTGGGGGCGACCGGGGCGGTTTTAGAAAATCATGGGGAGATAATGACAGGGGTGGTGGTCGCGGAGGTTTCCGAAAATCGTGGGGAGATAACGACAGGGGTGGTCGTGGAGGTTTCCGAAAATCGTTTGGAGATAACGATAGGGGTGGTCGCGGAGGTTTTCGAAAATCGTTCAGCGAAGGCGGAGACAGAGGCGGGTTTAATAAAAGTGACAGTTTTGGATCGCAGAAAACACCAGAAAATAAGAAAATTACTTTTGATGACTAGATTTTATATTTGTAAGTATTTAATTTGGAGTGAAGCTCTTCAATCCACCAGTTAAAGCAATTAATTCTATAATTGGTCGCTAGTAAGAGCTAAATTAATAAAATCGTAATCTGGCAGGGTTTTTTTTTCACTGAAAATTACCACAGTTGCGTTTTTTTACATGTATTTTTCTATTCATAAATTGTGAAATTTTTGCTATATCGTTGTAAACTTGTTTACAGTTTAATGCAAGAGGATCCTGGGGGGAAAGAGCAAATATGGACTTAAAACATACCCGGGGAAAATCCTTCCGTCATGAAAAAACAAAGAAAAAACGCGGATCGTATCGAGGTGGTGTTATAGATACATCTGTTAATTCTATTAAGTTTGAATAGATCTAGATTTTTTCAACACAGTATCAGTCAAAATTATAAATAATAAAAGAACGAATTTCGATTTGTTTAACGGTAATCAATCTTTTTATAGTAATAGGATGCAATTTTTATAATTAAGTTACTGAATCTGTGATGTCATAAATGAATTGCAATTTTTTTGGGAAGTGTTTGTCCATGTCTGACCTTAACATTACTATGATGTACATTTAAAAAAATATTTTTTTGGTGTTCCTGTTTGAAAGTTCTGTATTATTACGTTGTATGTTTTGTTTAATGTGAATGTAAGAATATTTTTTCTTCGTGAAAAAATAGCATATTTCATATGAAGATGCGATTTTTTATTAATTCTACCCTATTTTGTTTCCGGAGGATAAGACTATATAAAAATATATCTTTTATTAATAATTATAAATATATATATATATAAAACATAAATTAATTAAATCTTAATAAATATCTTACAAAACGTAAAAAATCAAGTATGAGCACATGAATAATTTTGTTTTTAATAGCACTTATCCTTTACACCCCTCGTTACAATCTCGGTATCGAAGCCATCGCACTCGCCTCTTGGTTATTTTGTGACGCATATTTCGGTCTACACACACACCCACTCTCAACTAACACATAATCTTGTCCCGTCAGAGTAACAGGCCCTAGAGGGATAACCAGGAACAAGTATGGGACATAGGTTTGGGTGCATTCGCCTCGAACGACGTCACATTCCGAACTTTCACAAACCTGAAAAAATAAATCATAAATTTACAAAAAAAAAAACGATTTGCTTACCTCAAAAACGACTTGTTGCAGCAGATCGGGGAATTTTTGCACGATCGTGACGGGTTGTCCGGAAGTCAGCGACACGCCGTACATGGGGGCTGTGGTGTTGTAACGAGTTTTACAAAGCCGGGAGGGGGTCCCAGTACAGGTGTTGGCGGGGGACACGTTGGCGGCTCTCGCTGAAAAGATTTTTGAGATAATGTTTCTATGCTTCAGCGAGTATGTAAACGGTCGAATATTGGTTGGCGAAGAAATGAAAAGTGAAAATGAATGTGCACCTTTAATAATAACTGAAATATTAGAGCGATGCTTGACATTGTTTTTCGAAAAAATGTTTGCTGTATAATGCTTTGAAAATCATGTCACGTTCATTAAATGATAATGGCAAAAAGTAACAATCCGTGCACATGTTCTCACGTCAGGAGGAAGTAGTAGAATAATTGCTGTGCATAATGGCGTGGAATGAGAATAAAAAGTCGTCCATACCGACAATAAATCCTAATTGATCCAACGAATTTGAAAGTTAAAGTTTGCCAAGTCGTCTACTAAGTAAAGAAAAACCAAAGTGTGTCGCTTGCGGTAATATTTGGGTTAGCTTGCAGTACACAAACATATTCATGAAGTTAACAATATGGCTAGTTCAGTTACAGAACTGTTATCGAACAAGTTCTCACCTTTTTTCCGTTAACACTGGACGCTTAATTGATATTATTCCGTGGTTATTTATTATAGAGAAATAACCGTAACAGAAATTGTATTAGTAGCGCAAATTTATTACAACTGAACTAGACAACTCTTTTAATCAGTTTTTTCACATCCGTCTCAGAAAATTACATAAATCTCAATCATACCTGCCCTATAAATCGATGCTGAATCGAAATTGTATTCATGAGCGGCAAGTAGAGCTTTCTGGGTGATAAACGGATCGATCGTTTTTCGGGATCTGCCTTGTCTTGAGCTTCCAGGCCACGCATTTGAGCTCCTAAACGACCTCTCGATGGCTGAACTGGACAGTGGATAAAATACTATTTAGTAGGTTATTTATTGTTAATTTTGTTTATTCCGACTTACGTTGGATAGGGGGTGTCGTTGGGTCCGAGGCAATTGGGCGAGTCTGTCAAAGCATCGCCCCATAGATATTTAAGCCCACCACTTCCCTGGCATTGCGTGGGTATTTTTCCTAAGGCTGTGCTTACAGAAGATATTAATACTGTTACAATCTGAAAAAAAATGGGAAAGTTAGGAGAAAATCACGGTCTTGCCAATTTTCAAAAATAAGATTTTATGGTAGTCACTTCCTTAATAACTTTGAGGTTGATTTATTATTACTGGCAAGCATAAAGCAGCTTCATAAAGAAATAGATTTATTATCCTGCATTGTCTCTTTTTATTGTTTGATGTGTAGCTGGTGTATAATGAATGTTTGGCACGTGACATCACTACAGCAATCATAAAGGACTAATGATGCGGTTTGTGCGCTTTATACAGTTGTCTATAAATAAAGTATCACTAAATGGCGGACTTTTAGACTTCCTGTTTTTGAAGTGACAATAAATAATTTGTCGGTTATGTTAAAAATGAATGGTTTATATCTACATGAAAAGCACATTAATCACTGGTCATTATACTCAAGTTGTCGGCAATAAAATAGCACGATTTTCTGCTTCACCTCTACTGAAACCGCGAATCAAGCACTTTGAATGAACTTTACTACGTTTCAGTAAATCAGATAAGTGCGATACTTGTTCATAATTTTGAAGCAAAAGGAACTGGTTATTTGCACTATGACTCACGGCTCATAAAGATGGTCAAATGTCTAAAAGCACGAAGCAGGTTTTGTAGAAGTATATTATTTATGAAAACGGTTTTGAACTTTTGAAAAAATATTTTACGGTCCAATTTTTAGATTCGATTTCGGTATTCAAAAAAGTTGTTTTAGATGTAACTTTTTTAAATTGCTAACTGGAAATTGCCGACTAAACATCCAATTTTGTTGTATTATTTCTATAATTTCATAAAGTAAAAAAAATGCTAACCAAATTACAATAATTATCAAATAATAGTAAACAAGAAAATATTTAAAATACGTACACAACTTAAAATAATCTTTTAATTTTCATTTGATTATGAACACAGAAAAATAATGATTTATCTTTTTGCAGAATAGTTTCATTTCAATATCATTTTGTCTAAAAAAAGATGATGCTTTTAAAAAATTCTTAATTTACAAGTTTTAGATTTCATTATTTAGTCGCTCAGAGAAATGTATTCGCGTATAGCTATGTGGAAATACAAAAAAAAAAACATAAAACAAATTAACATTTGCTGAAACGTATAAATTTCTATTATTTAGACTACCTAACAGAAAACACACGTAACAAACTTATAAATGAAAAGAATGAATAAGTGTCACTTAACTTAGGTACCTTATATCTATGTAGAAATTATGTTTAATTGAGTTATATTCAATTTTTGAGTTACTGGTATTTGAAATTGCAATATACAATTTCTGTGCAAGCATCAAACATTATAATCATTTTAGTAAAAATAGTGTAACAGTTTACATTTTTGAAAATCGTAATTGCTTTAGTTTTAAAGTAGGTTACCTAAATACTGTTTCGCCTTAGGCGACTGAAAATTGTTTGTGATTATACCAATAATAGGTACCAAACACAAGGAATTATTAGTTTTTTAGAGTGTCCGTTTTTAACTTAAAATCATTTGTAAAAAGCTTCTTTCTATTTTTAAAGCATAATTAAATTTGATCATTTCCTGAAATTAGTTAAGACCTAGTAATTTAACAAATTATAAGTTGTAATATTAGAACAAAGCAACAAATTTTTGTTAGATAATGATTTTACTTTTTTATTTAGATTAAAAATTGTAAAACGTGGAATTTTTCGCGATTCCAGGTGTCCATTACAAATCTATTTACTGTTATAGTTCGTTTCATTTAAATAAATTAAACAGGTGTTCAACTAAATAAATTTTGCTAGGATGCATATTAAACTTTCTACGGTAAACTATAATAAAATGAAGATTATGCTTTTCCAAAGTAATAACACATTCATAGAAAATAATTAATAACTTTATGTCTAGACTAGCTGATGGTTAATAAAAGTAAAACGTAATAAATTATACATTATGTTGGTTGATTAGCTGTGTGATAAATTAATTTCTAAAATTTCGTGTTAACGACATTCAGACGATAAATGAAATACAAAGTACACATTTTGTTTCATTTGGAAACTTTTTTATGACAATGTAACAAATCCTTGTTAATTGTTTTAAACAGAGAATATGTTTAACACTTTTGCTCAGTGTCTGCTATTGAGTATACCAAGACATGAATACTTGTAATTAACAAATCTTTCAATTACAATTTGCATCACATTTATAGGATTATTAAAACATGCAACTAGACGGATTTACTTTAGTTTTCGTGTTTCAGCTTAAATTTTGCTTGTTTACATTGTCCTGTTATAATTACAATTTTGTCGTGTAGTTCAAGTACCTCTGTTTTACAATTTTCTGGTTTATTATTCCAACTCACGATGTTATCTGAACGAAGAAAAGTCGCACGACATAATTAAATTAGCGGCATTTTTTGAACTATATTCCATCGAACACTGTAATTGCTATTTATGAGGCCTAATTAAAACTCTTCGATAAGCATAGAAACGACTTAAACTTCGTGACATGAATTTTGAGCGCGTCTTTGGCAGTGGGTCTTTTAAAAATTAATCACGAAAAGTACCGTTTAATTTCCATCTCAACCTCATTCCGAAGTCATCTCACACAATACCTACGAAATACCTGACTAAATACCCAACAAGATGACATCACTGGTTTTTCGAAAATCATCGATTGATGGGTAAAATAACCTAAATCCGACACTGTCCTGTGCATTACATTGACCACCTGTCCAAGTACGTACCTACTCAAAGCGATACCTGATCATTGACCTCATCATATAACTGTTCTTCGGCGTTTATGTGGGCTGCAGAGGGCAAATATTTTGAATATCGGTAAATCTACATATCTCGCGCGAATTGAGCCAATGCGGCCCTGGACAACCGGATAAACTTTGCGAATTTTAATTGATACTTACCGCAAAAACTGTATTTTTACTAATGGCCATCCTGTATCTATTCTGGCACTTTTTGAGTTGAAAAAATTATAAACAACGCAAACGAACTGTTATTTTTCGGTACGTTTCACTTCAAAATTGCCAATCCATATTTGAGTCGCCAATTTTTTTTTCGTTATTTTTTCACTCAACTGGCACTGTGGTCACTTTTGCACGAGTGGTTCGATATGAAAATTGATCTGGTGCGACACGAAATAATTTCTTTGAAGTGTGCCAGTAGACTGAAGACTAAGTTGTTCTTGAACTTGTGAAACGGAAATGATATAATGTTGTACCTGGGAGGGATTAAAGAACAAGAACAGTTGCTAAGTGGGAGAACACCCTGTTTTCCTATTATAACAGATGACTAGGTAATAGTTGATGGACCATCACGGTTCATTGAATGCCTACTATTATACTTGTTTGAATCTGGACTCCCAAAGCAACCAATTTGTGGTTTCAAAAAATTTAGCCATGTTAAAATGACAAACAACTTTTTTTATTGAAACATCAGTTTTGAATTCTATGAAAAATACAAAATGGAGCAGGTTGTTTGCCTTATTATTTCCAATTATTATTTTATTTGAAAAATAGGTGTGTCTATAAAGCATCAGTACAAATGAAGAGCAGACTTTCAAAAAGCAGTTTGTCCAAATTTGTATTTTTGCAGTAGAGAGCAAAAACTGTCCTTCTTTCAAGAAATAATTTTGATGTTTTATACCAATGCCAATAAATGTGAAAAAACATGTAGGTACAAATTGTACACTAATTTTACGGCTGGAGTACTTAGGGATTTTACAAAAAAAAACATAAATATGTTTTGGACATAATTCAGTTTGATTGTCAAAGGGGGACTTAATGCTATTTAAGGGCTATTTAAAGGCCAAAACTTTATTTTGGAATTTATGTATTCTTTAATAAACAAATTTGTACATGTTGCACCTTTTCTTCATCTCCACATGCCCATTCTTCATCGGTTTAAATGAGTACTTATTTGGTGGTGTGACTTCTTTTGAGTAAAAATTCTTTTGGCAGCGCTTATTTCTGTTATTTTTTTTAAGTGTTGTAGTGCGTCAAACAAACTGCATTTAGTCCAAAATTGACGGACAAAACGCGTTTTGTTTGAATCAACACATGGGACTAAATACTAAATGTAGTTTGAATGTCAAGGCAAGTTCCAATATTTTTTTAACATAGGACAAAATGTGATTTGAACCTCCAGGAAAGGTTCATTGGAAAGACAATTGCATATTGCATATAGCCTGCAGTGCCACCTTTATCTCAATTAATAAAAAATGGACAAACTGCATTTTGGAAGTCTGCTTCTCAAATACTCAAAATATATTCATGTAGTTTAGATACCCCCTGTAAAAATGAGTCAGAAAGTCAGAGTGAATGACCGCTGAAAAACAGTTCATCGACGAATTTTTACAGAATCTTGTTTTTAGAACCGTTTTACTTTTTTTCGTTCGATTTTCAAACAAATATGAGTGTTCTAAATTCAATTTTTTTTAAACAATTGTCAATGTCAAAATTCCCTCAAAGACCAGACTGTACCACCCTAAAACCTTTCTTTTCGGAACATCTATATCACAGAACAGATGCAAAGTGATCCACATGCAATGACTGAATATGTTGGCAATCCTGACCCTAATTTTTAAAGCTTACCATTAGAGTAACGCATTTGATTAAGAACAATTCAACAAACTTATGGGGTTTTACGTCAAGTATTTGTCAAGCAAAACCGTATCCGGTTGCAGTGTTTCAAATTATTAACAAATATTATAATACTTGTTTATAAGCAAGCCTTTAAAGCACGCACGACGGGTTTAAGAGCACGACGCGTTAGCGGAGTGCTTTTAACGTCGTAACTGTTTTAAAGGCTTGCTTATAAACGAGTGTTATACGCTATTTTTTATTATACCTGCCCATTTACGATCTTTTATGAGCACTGAAAAAATGTGAATTTACACAATAAAATTATCAAAGGTTGTTTGTGAATCGTTTTCGTAGAGACCGTTACTAGTTTACGTTGTTAAGCACATTTTTTCACGTTGTAATTGGTCCAGACATTTCACTATTTCTTGTTACCTAAACAACTTTAAAATTTCAGCGTTTTATAAAGGCCAAATTACGCACGCTGCAGCGTGTTTTAATTTAGGATTATGATGCAGATATAATAAAAAAACTTTATAACGACTTGGATAAATAGTAAATTACAGTGTCGACCTTTTGCAATTCAAAAATTATAACTTAAGAACAACGTAGATCTAAAATCAAAGGTTAGCGAAATTAGATGCTCAGAGTGATTTCCAGGCACTCAGTCATATTAGTTTAAGTAGAAACGCTTAAAAACTGCTTCTAGTAGAGCATTTTAACCTGTATTACCTAGACAACTTTAAAATTTCAGCGTGCTATAAAGGCCAAATTACGCACGCTGCAGCGTGTTTTAATTTAGGACTATGATGCAGGTATAATAAAAAATACTTTCAAATCTGTTGCCAACAGACTCAGTCTTTCTGGATGACTTCGTAGATTATCTAGGAACATTTTTTTATTAGTATACATAGCCCCGTTGTCTGTGTTGATTGACAGTACTTACTTACTGTCAATCAACGCAGATGACGTATAGCTTTTAAAAAAACCGTGTCAACTTCAATGTTGCTATGATTACAATTAGCCGTTAGTCTAGGCATAGGCAATCAATATTACAAAGACAAACTTTTAAAAACAACAAAGTAAATGTAATTAAATATTAATTAAAAAAAAATTAAAACCCCTCAAAACAAGAAAAATATTAAATAATTAAACCAAGTGTTCAAAATGCTTTCCTTGCAGGTCCAAACAATAACCCAATCGAAACAAATACGTTCTTTCAGCTCTTCTACATTTTGCATTGGAACATTTGTATAAATTTTTGTTTTTAAATATCCCAAAAAAAAATTGTTAGATGCCAAGTCTGGCCACAGATTAGATGCCAATGAATGATTAACATTACGATGCAAAGATTATTTAATGGGATAATTGCTTAAGTAAGATGTTTTTGGTGTTTATTCATAGAAATCGTATAGTTGGTTGCAATAAAAACGGAAAATAGAATTTTCTTTAAATTGAAACAGGTTTTGTCCGTGTCCGATTTGTCATCTGTCGCATTCAAATAATTTTTGTCTGCAATGCCACATTTAAATGTCGAGAGCATCAAATGCAAATCAAGATAAACAATTAATTCATAATTAGTTACTTACGTGAAAACCCAATGAGTAGTGAGTACTACAGATTAACTGTCAGTTCTAACTTAACATTTTAAAATCAAGCTATGTTCAAACTATGGATAAATATAAAAATCTGACACTTTTATGCTTTGACAATTTCCGATTTTTTTGCAACCAAGTGTACCACGGACCATGTCATAATTTACAACAAAAATACGCCGGATTTGGCGCTCAGCTCGGCGAATAAAATAGAACTCTGGCTGGTAAAGCAGAATTTTCACTTATCAACAAATTTGACGCCATGACGCCACGCCATTTTGTTGGAAGCAACATGGATTTGTAGAATCCGTAAACCAGAAATTGTGAGAAAACGATGATTTTTTTATTGTGAATCTTATTCATCGGGAGTTTACATTAATCACTGTAATTTAGTGTTACATTAAATCATGTGAAAAATGTAATTATGTGTAAATCGTGAAGTTAAGTACCGGCGTCGCTGTTAGTTCTCGTTTCTTGATTTAATCATTTTAGTGGTTTTTGTTAGTTTGTAACAAAAGGAACGTTTCCGGACTTTATGATGATGTATACGGTAAGTTTTTGGGAAATGGATTATGTTTCCCTCTTGGTGTTTATTAATAGAACTGTCAAATATTTTTAAGGGATTATCGTTGTAAACAAAATGCTTGTTTCAGGGCACAACCACCGAGCAAGACAATCGCTTCAGCGATAAAGAAAAAAAGCTTCTGAAGCAAATGAAATTCAGCGATTGTTTGAGTCAAAGGGTAAATTAAGACTAGTTAGCGTAGGCATCATGATAAAACGCTTAATTTGCAGGTTGATATGTCCAAAATTAAACTTGATGTCATAAAACCATGGATTCAAGACAAATTGACGGAAATCTTGAAAATTGATGACGACGTCGTGGTTGATTTTGTTTATAATCAACTAGATGAAAAGGTACTTCATCATTACAAACATAAAACCCGTTTACTAAAATATTTACATTGCAGTTTCCTGATCCTAAAAAGATTCAAATCAATCTTACGGGATTCCTTCATGGAAAAAACGCGCGCGAATTTATGGCGGAGCTGTGGGCATTGTTGATATCAGCACAGGAGAACCCATCTGGCATCCCTGATTCATTATTGGACTTGAAGCGTGAAGAAATTATAAAAAAGAAGGTTTGTAATAAATGAATTAAATTTTGGCTAAAGTAACGTTTATTTTGCAACAGGAAAAAGAAGAAAAGGACCGCGAAAACCGGGACAGGGAAAGAGAGAAAGAACGCGAACGCGAGAAATCGGATAAAGAAAAGAAATACAGGGATAGGGACAGGTCTAGGTCTAGGAGAAGATCAAGGTCAAGATCGCGACCCAGGAGGCGCTCGGCTGAAAGATCCAGCAGGAATAACGACAGAGGGAAGGACAAGAGGTCAAGGAGCCGTTCCAGATCCAGGATCAAGATTGATGATTCAAGAAACAACGGTAACGCAAGTCCCAACGAACGGGAGAATAATGGCAGAGAGGATTCTGCCAAATTGGAAAGCAGTACTGCCAATTCTAAACATAATTCGTAAGTTTTGTTTACTAATTAATTTTGCTATGTATCATTAACAACATAGTTTGGTAAGTGAAGAATTTGATAAATTGCTTTAATAAATTGGATCTGTGATATTAAATTATTACAGTCTTATTTAGGTCGTTGTAGTATCTTGAAGAATAATATATGAAATGATTAATTCAGGCTAGAAAATATGATTACCATTTTCATGACGCTCAAAATTCTATTAATTCATTATTTATTCATATTTACTTTAGTTGGCAGGTTGGGTCAATTTTATTATCGGATTATTTAAAAAATCAACTGGATTTTGAAGAATTAAGAAAAATGGAATAAAAAATGTTTAATTTTATTGTGATTTTTAACTACTTAGTAAGAAATATTCAGTGTCAACATGTATTGATGATTCAGCTTTAATCATATGATGAAATGTTAAAATGTAAGCGGACGTGTTATGTGGTGAACATGTTTACATTGTTATCTATCTAGATAACTGAAACAGAAAGTTTTTGTAAATAACCAGAAATTTTAATTTTGTTATCTAGTGAAATAGGTACTTACACTTAGTACGACTCTTAAATAATTATGTTATTATAGGCGTATCCATAGACACATAATTAAGTTCAGATTACACTCCGCGGAATATAAATTCATATTCTTCCCAGTATGGCCTACTGTTTGCACAGAATTTGACATTTTTATTAATTAAATTAAAACGTCAACTTTATCAATATCAAAAATCGAAAATATTTCATAGTCGTAGATACTCCTTGAATGATACATATACTATTTATTATTAAACTATCTCACTTGGTATAACTTTTTATGTTTATGGCGTAAACTTTATAGGTTCATATTTTGTTTTTGTTTTTTCACATTAAACACCACTGTATCAGTGTCTCGGTAAATGTGTATTTATTAATAGAATTTTTATATTTGTATCATAGTAAACACAGGTTTTATTTCCTAGTGCATTTCTTTGCCAACAAAAAATATTTTTAAATTGTTGTATTTTAAATTAATCTATCTTAGCTTGAGTACAACAGCAATTTAAAAAAAAATTACTATAAAAACTATATTATGGCTGTAAAAAAGTGCCTCAGTGTTATTGGCTATAAAAAGCTTAAAAATGTAATTACTATTGTGCAATCAAAAAGAATTGCAACAATTAAAAAACTCCTGTAAAGAGTAATAGTTTGAAGAGGTTAAAAAAAATGGAAACTGGTTCTTTGACTTGTGCGAGATTCATTATTATTATCTTTGACGTTTCTAATATGCGTATAATTTACATATTTTAGTAGTTTTTGAGTTTTTTTTATGTAATCATGCACTTCGTTTAACTTAACTCGACCATGTAATGTTGAGTTCGTTGAGATTATAATTGTTTTTTATTATCCGTTTTCTACACTAATTAGGTCAGATTTAACATTGCCTTTACTGTCATAGAGAGAGTTCCCAGCCCGTTTCAAAGCTTCAAGCGAAGTTGATGTCCATGGCCGGCGGCAACGCCAAGCAACAGCAGCAACGTAACTCCCGTTCCCGTTCGAAATCGGTGTCTCGGTCCCGTTCGAAGTCCGTCTCACGTTCCAAGTCGCCCAGCAAATCGCACTCGAGATCCCGTTCGTCGTCTAGTCCACGAGCATCGAAGGACCGTAAATCGCGCTCCCTCTCCAAGGACAAGGAGAAACGCCGCTCACGTTCTAGTTCCGATGGATCCAAGGACAATTTCGAGATCAGGAAGAAGGAGAACAGCGTTCAGAAAAAACGGCACTACAGATCCAACAAGGACAGCTCCGACAGCGAACCAGACCAGGACAAGGGCAAGAGGAAGAAGTCGCTTTCGAAGTCGCCGCGACGTGCTAGGAAAAACAGCAGGGATAAAAGTCCCAGACGCAAGAGGAGCTTGTCGCGGAAGAGGAGCAGTTCCAGGAAGAGGTCCCTTAGCCGAAAGAGGAGTCTTTCGAGAAGGTGGGATTTTTATTTCTATTATGTGTTTTTATCGTTAAAAACAAGGATACAAAGTTAAGTTGTCATTTTATGACATGGTATGTAGTCATTTTTTTAACAGTGTTGTGTCAGTGGTTCGTGGGTTTTGTTCAACACTTCTAAATATTCAAAACAAATTTCTTCTATTTGACACTTGAATTAGAATTTTTTTGTTTTTATTAAGTTTGATATACAGCGAATCATAGCTAAGACTTTTTATTTTTATAATAATTCACTTAATTGTTGGCAAAAAGGACATGTATATCTACTTTTTTTAGTTGTTTATTAACATGTTTGTGATGTATTTTTTTGGTTTTTGGACAAAATTCTTAGCTGGGCCATTATTTTTTGGAACAGAATCTGCTTTATTATTTGAAGAAACATCTAGTTTTTCTTTGTTGTAGGACAAAAAAGGTATTTCAGTTGGCTATGGCTGGCTGCTCTTAAAATGTATTTTTGACATTTGAGAACAAAAATCCTTTTTCCATTGCCAACTGGACCACAAAAACTGTTTTTAATTACCATAACTGGAATGGTTTCATCAATCTCAATAAAATTTTGTATTTTTATTCAATTTCTCATTTTATGAGAAACAGCTATTCCAAATTGAAAGGCAGTTCTTGTTACATATTTTATTGTATGTTGTTAGTTTTAAGTTTTTAATTTTTACTTCAAATTACAGATAGATTTTTGCTTCCAGACGTAGTCCATCGCGAAGCAAGAGGAGTCTAAGTAGACGAAGGAGGAGCATCTCACGTTCAAGGCGGAGCACCCCTCGGAGAGCGAGTCCTCGCAGGAGACGCAGCTACAGCAGAAGGAGGAGTTTGAGCAGGAACAGAAGAGGACGACGCAGCAGGAGCCGCCGGAGTCCTAGCAGGAGGAGGCGCAGTCCTAGTCGAAGGAGGAGCAGCCGTGATAGGTTAGTTTATACTTCTTGTTCATTTTCATAATTTTTTACTTGATTTTTTCTTGTATTAATATATTGGTGTTTTGAATTAGGAGGCTTAGACGCAGCAGAAGCCGTGACCGTAACCACAGGAGACTTTCCCGCGAAAGGAGACGCTCCAGGTCTAGAGATAGAAGGTCGAGGTCTAGAAGGAGGTCATCTCGAGACAGGGGAAGTTTGAGAAGAAAATCTCCAATCCGAGGTAAATCTAGGGAACGACTACGTAAACCTAGTCCGAGTCCTGTAACTCGAAATGATCGTCGCGACCAAAGGGACGAGTCACGTGGTTCCCGGCCGTCTGTCAGAAGACCGGAAGAGAGGAAAGAAGAATCTTTCCGTCGAATTGATGATTCGAAGAGAGGTGAAGATCTTCACAAGCCGGAGAAGAAGTTGGAAGAGAAACGCAAGGCTAGTACTTCTGATAGTCAAACCGAAAGCGAATTCAAATCTAAAGATAGGAAGAAATCAAAGTCTAGAAGTATCAGTCCCGAGGATCATAATTTGATTCCTCCTCACGGCCCGCCGAGATATTCGAGAAGCTTGTCTAGGACGCCGTCGCCGTTCATAAAGGCAAACGAATTTCCGCCTAAAACCAAGACAGTTCCTGCATCGACAAAGGACGATAAGAAGAAACTCAAAGAAAAGGCTGAATTGAAAACTAAGAAGGTTACAAAGAAACCTTCAAAGAGTGAGACTGATTCAAACTCAAGTGATTCAGATAGTGAGGGACAAAAAGAAAGAGAGAGGGAGAGAAAGAAGATAAAGGCAAAGAAGAAGACGAAGAAACGCGATTCGAGTTCCAGTGATAGTGAGGTTGAGTACTCATCTAAGAAGAAGGATAAAGATAGCAGTCCCGAAGTGGAAGTTAAGAGCAAGAAAGGCAAAGATGGTAAGAGAAGTAGACGCGACAGCAGCGAAGAAAAAAATCAGAAGAAACGTCATCAGAGTTCCGATTCGGAAGATGATAAGAAGATAAAGAAGAAACGCGCACGTTCTGATAGTTCCGAAAAAGGCCGAAAATCTAAAAAAGATGATTCAAGTGACAGCGACGTCCCTAAGAGTAAAAGCAAAAAGAAAGTCGACAGTTCTGATGATTCTGAAATTGAGAAAGTCGATAAAGATAAATCAAAGAAACACCGAAGGGACAGTTCTTCAGACAGTGAAGAAGAAATGAAAAAACGGAAACGTAAAAAGAAAGTTACGAAATCGGCCAGCGATTCTGATGAAGAAATTGAATCGAAAAAACGCAAAAAAGATAAAAGGCATAAAAAGAAGAAGAAGCACTCAAAGAAGCATAAGAAACACAAGAAGAAAAAGGTAGAAAGTGAAGACTCTGATAACAGTGACGTTGAAGTTGTTAACGACGATGAGAAAAAGTTGAGAGAAAAGGCTCTCAAGTCGATGAAAAGGCAAAATTCGAGCGATAAGTCGGAGTGACGTGTAAAATAAACGTTTTTATTTAGTTTGAATGATTAGGTAATTAGCTTTTATGAGTGACCTGTAATTTTTTTTGTCATTCATTCCGTATGTTGCTGTCTTAATAAAGTTGATATGTATGTGGACTTATTGTTTTAATAAATTCCTCTAATTTGTTATATCTAGTCATATCCAACTATAATGAAAGGATACATTTTTAATCAAGAATTTATTCTTTAATCTAAATTATATTAAAATACATTTTTGTATAGCACCTTATGAAAATCAATAGAAAATATAAAATTTTACAACATTTAAGATACTCTTCTATATACAGTGGCAGTGAAATGTAAGTGTTGTGTGTAAGTCCTTAAGAAAAGCAAACATGTCCAACTTCGACTGAAAACCCCTGGTTCGGTCTTCCTATATCTCTGATTGCCACATCTACAACTGGTAGTCTTGTTGTCTTATCTGTTTTGTAAGACAATACTGATTTGGCCCATGTGTCTGTATGAAACTGAAAATTTCACATATTTGACTGTTTCGTCGAGCACGAAATAAGACAACTTACTCTGCACTCATCGACTAGTGCTTCATATCTCAATCGGGCATTACCTCTGGGAGTTAACTCCACGTCATTCCAAGCCATTAGTTTTATCCCTTTTTTGTACGTGTGTCTCGCAGCGTCATAGTAAGCTGCTGTATTTTTGCAGTTAAAAGTAATGTTTTGTTGGGCGTGTGAAGACAGGAGTTGTAGAAATCCGATTTGATTGCTGTGCGCTTTGTAGGAAATCTGAAATAATGTTGAGTGGTTGTGTAAGATAGTGAATATTTTTTGTTACCTTTAAGCCGCCTTTAATTTCCCCTAACCATATTTCCGATTCTTTTCCCTTGTGATAAATTTCGGGTGATTTTTCCGGCTTTGGCACAATACAAGTACTTTTCTGCTCCATATCACAGTAAACTAGAATCGCATCCTTGGGATCACCTTCATTCGGATCGACCCAATATTGCCCTGATAATTGTTCAAAATAACAATTCCATACGATTAAAGTTTATTTATTTACCGCTTTTCAATTCCGGATAAGCATTCGCAATGTCTTTGCAAGTGGTACCTGGATTATTCTTCTCCCCATTTGGTTTCTTAAACTTCTCGAAAGAGGTCTTCAACTGCTCGTAGGCCTTAATTACGAATTCTCTGCGTTGTTGTTCAGACATCGATTTTCCGAAAATTCTAGCAGGCTCGTCACCGAGTGGATCCGGTCCTTTCTGGTTATTCACCTGTCCTTGGGCTAGTAGCGCTGCTAAACTGGCTGCATCGTAACCTAGGCCATCTCCTGGAGGTCCAGGTGGGCCTGGGGGACCCGGAGGACCGGCTGGGCCATTTTTGCCGTCGTTTCCGTTACTGCCGCGGGGCCCTACGAGACCAGGGACTCCTTGTGGTCCAGGACTTCCGTCTCTTCCTGGCGGTCCCCTGGGGCCGGTTTCGCCGTCTTTGCCAGGTGGTCCGGGATTCCCCGGTGAGCCTTTTTCGCCGGGAAGACCTGGAGAACCCGGAAGGCCTTGAAGGCCGATTAAACCGCGATGGCCTTTGGAGCCTGCTGGTCCTGGCTCGCCGCGGTCTCCTTTTTTGCCCTCTAACCCAGGGACTCCTGGTTTTCCTCTTTCACCTGGGGGACCTTCAGACCCCTGAGGGCCGGTTTCTCCCCGGGGACCCCTCTCGCCTGATAATCCGATGGGACCAAGTGGGCCTGGAGGACCCTAAAACATACAATTTTTAAGTAATTTTCATGCATGAAAAAAACACAATTGTTGAAGGAAGGTGGATTACCGGTAAGCCTGGAGAGCCCGAAGGACCAGGAGGACCTGTTGGTCCTACAGGGCCTTTATCTCCTGTTCTTCCTACCACACCTGGCATTCCGGGTTTTCCCGTAGGTCCCTCTGGACCTTGTTCTCCGGTAGGACCAGGTGGTCCTGGAGGTCCAGTTAATCCCGGTGGACCTTGAGCGCCTTCACTTCCGGGTTTTCCGGGAGTACCCACTTCGCCAGGTGCTCCTCTCATTCCTCTCATTCCTGGTGATCCCGGAGGACCGGGAAGTCCCGGTAAACCTCTATCACCTGACAAACCAGCCGGTCCTTGAGGTCCTGGCGGTCCTACAGCTCCTTCAGCTCCCGTTTCGCCTTTTAGTCCTTCTAATCCAGGTGGACCTGGTAAGCCTTGTGGTCCAGGAAGTCCCATTTTCCCAGCATCGCCCGAAGCGCCTTTGATTCCAGGCAATCCTGCTGGACCCGGTGGGCCAGCATTTCCGGGATGACCTGGTGGACCTGAATCTCCCGGACGACCTGGAGGTCCCATTAATCCTGCGTCTCCTCGTGGTCCTGCTTCTCCACGAGCACCTTTTGCACCCGTTAAACCGATTGGCCCTTGTGGTCCTTGTTCTCCCGGTTTACCGACATGCCCTGGGCTTCCTTGCATTCCTTTTAATCCCGGTATTCCTCTATCGCCTTTTAATCCAGGCAAACCAATTAATCCTTGAGGTCCGGGGAAACCCTGTAAGCCTGGAGAACCAACAGGGCCTCTCTCGCCAGGGGCACCTGGAGCTCCTGATTCACCGGGTAAGCCAGGAGGACCTGGTTCGCCTCTTTCTGCAGGTTCACCGGGAGGTCCTGGTGGACCCATTAGCCCTTGTTGGCCTCTTTCACCTAAGAAACCATGAAAAAGTAACGATTTTTTAGCAATGTAATGGATTATACCTTGTCGACCAGGTGGTCCTTCGGGACCTATAGGACCGAATGATCCCCTTTCGCCTTTCTCTCCTTGAGGACCAGGCTGTCCTCGCAATCCAGGTAAACCGACTAAACCTGGTGCCCCTGAATGTCCTTTATTGCCCGGAGGCCCCGGTGGGCCTTGAATACCATCTGGACCTGGTGATCCGACATTACCCTTCAGACCCGGTGTTCCCGGTTGTCCAACCGGTCCTCTTTCACCGGGAAATCCTCTTTCGCCTCGAGGCCCAATATTTCCAGGAACTCCCGGTGGTCCTTGCAATCCCGGTTCGCCATCTTTTCCAGGCATTCCTTGATTTCCCGGTGCTCCCGGTAAACCCTGAAACCAAAAAAAGGTCATTACGTTTGACTAAGACGACCATTTTTACTCACTTGAAAGCCTCTAGGACCAGTAACACCAGGTGGTCCTCTCTCACCATCCACTCCTGGAGGTCCTGGCGGTCCTTGAGGTCCCATCACTCCATCTTTACCATTATCACCACGTGGTCCTGGTGGTCCCGGTAGCCCCGGTTCGCCATCTTTCCCCGTCTCTCCTTGCAATCCCTTGTCACCTGGCGGTCCTAAAGGTCCCGGGAGACCTTGAAGACCTTGTGGTCCAGTTTCTCCCGGTTTTCCGTCCGCACCTGGCACTCCTCTTTCACCCGGAGGTCCCGATCTTCCTTGGGGACCAGGCCTACCCGTTAATCCTCGTAAACCCTGAGGTCCCACAGCTCCAGGTCTTCCAGGTTCACCGAGGGATCCTTTGGGTCCCGGAGGTCCTGCAGCGCCTCTATCACCTGTTTGGCCTTTCGGTCCGACTGCTCCATCCGGACCGGGAAGCCCTCTTGCTCCAGGCATTCCTCTCTCTCCAGGTGGACCTGCAGATCCGGGTGGGCCTCTCATTCCTCTTTTTCCGCGTTTTCCTTCCGAACCGGGAACTCCAGGTAATCCTCTAGGACCAGGGGCACCGGCTTCTCCTTTAGTTCCGCTCTCTCCTTTGAATCCCGGTACACCCGGACTACCCTAAATTATATCTCTGTTAATATTGCATTAAATGTTCGCTTAGTTTTCTCGACTGATAGAATGGAGTTTTCTAAATACTACGTATGCATTAAAACTAACAAGAAATAATAAACAGGAAGATATTATGCTTTCGTAAAATTTTGTAATATGAATACCCACGAGTAATGTTAAAATACACTAAAAAAACAATTTGCATTATTTATTAATGTCTGATAATTTTAATGCTTTAAAACAGTCCAGTATACTTCTGGAATAACTTATAATATTACATACTTGATTGCCTTTCACTCCCGGTTGTCCTGGACTACCGTTTATTCCCGGAAGTCCGCGAACACCGGGGAATCCTGGAGGACCTGATATACCAGGCGCTCCTGGGTTGCCTTTCTCTCCGGGAGAGCCATCTTTTCCGGGAATTCCCGGAAGCCCGGTTTCTCCAGGTTGTCCGGGACGGCCTGATTCCCCCCGCGGCCCTTGTAATCCTTGACTTCCTTTGGGACCTTGGCTTCCGTGATCGCCTTTAGCACCTGGTATTCCGGGAAATCCTGGAGGACCAGGCTTGCCCATTTCACCCTAATAATGTTATTAATATAATTAGAATTAATATAAAAAACGTGTCTCTATAATTAGTAACAAAAATATCTCAAAAAAATCTTACAGAGAGTCCTGGTGGTCCAGCAATGCCATCCATCCCTCGTAACCCCGGTGATCCTTGAGGACCCTCTCTTCCTCGTTCACCTCTAGGCCCTGAAGGCCCCACAGGACCAGTAGGTCCAACGGGTCCTGGATTTCCTGGAATTCCTTTTTCACCAGCAGGTCCCTGTTCCCCTTTAACCCCATCGAGTCCAGGAAATCCTCGATGGCCCTTGACACCTGGTAAACCTGGCATTCCCGGCAATCCTCTGGGTCCAGGAGGACCACTTGCACCCGGTTGACCTGCTTCACCATCCTCTCCAGGAGCTCCCTATCAAAAAATTGTTTTAAATAAATCATTAAAAACTTAAATTTATCCGATTTTCAGCACTTACATCTTTTCCCGGAGGGCCGGGTAATCCTCTCGGTCCGGGTGGCCCCGGCGGTCCTTGGGGTCCCCCTTCACCCGGCTCTCCTCTCGTTCCTTGAAAACCTTGAGGTCCTGTTAATCCAGACGGACCAGGGGGACCTCTAGGACCTATCGGTCCAACCTGTGCTTGTAAATACTGAAATGGCTCAACCGGGAAACTCGGTCCTTTGTCTTGACTCCCTTGCGAAAGGGCCAATTGTTGGTAATATGCTGTGAGGTCTGGAGGGGGACCCGGAGGACCTGGCAGACCGGGAACTCCTGGAGTGCCCGGAGATCCAGGCGCTCCCGACTCTCCGGGCCGTCCAGCTTCTCCCGGATATCCTATTTCACCACGAGGTCCTGGAACGGCGCCAATATCGAAACCTTGAGGTTCTCGAGTTGGTCTAATGCCCTTATTGCAGTCCTCATCAGTTTTACATTCCACGCTTCCTCGTACACATGTACAATTTGTGCAAAAGTTAACGCTCCATTTTTCCTCATCACGGTATAATTTTCCATTGTGTTGACAGCTGTAGGGCCCCACGTGACTATCAGTTGGCGGTTTTGTGGGGTGTAAAATGTGGATGTCTACGGTTCCAGTTGGAATTAGCAAAGATGGGGTGGGACGCTCGTTGTCTGGCTGTGAAAATCTTTCGGTCGTAAACTCATTTATTGGACGTTCGTCTGGAGGCTGGGGAGTTGTGATACCATTTTCGCGAGGTCTAGATTCCGTTGACGCTTAAATTAATAAAAAGTTGACAAAAAAAGTAAAGTTTTGTAATGAAATAATCTGCGCTGTTGAAGCTTTTTTGCAAAAATTTATTAATATTATGCAATATAGAAACGCAAAAAACTTGAACAGACCGAAATCGCACTTTTCTGAATCGGTATATATATTTTTTTAATAATGTGATAAACGATGCATGTAGATTGTTACTGTTTTCATCTATTAAAATTTTAAATTACCTACTTACTAGAGAATCTTAAAAAAAAATATATTTTCTTTCACTTAGAATTATTATTGTGTTTGTACGTTATATTCAAAACATTCTGAGGGAGTTAAGAAACGATTTTTTTTAATTTTTAGTGCTGAAAAGCTTATTATTATTAATTTCTTTTTACTAAAATAATTATTTTAGTTTAAACTCGTGTAAACGAGGACAAATGCTATATTTCTTTTAATAAAGAACAAATAAAGCTTACCGTGTTCGTCGTATTCATCAGTATAGTCGTATTCAGATGAATAATCGTCGTAATTCGCAATCGGCTGTTGATTTTGTATTTGCGATATTTTTCCACTCGCCTCCTCATTTTGAGTTTCCGCTGGTTTCGGTTTTCTTCTAATCCGACTTTCAGAAATTGCTATCACGTGCATCAAAAGCGCAATCCTTAGACAATTTATCAAATCCATGATTAATTTTGTTGGTAACACAGACACTTGTAACAATCACAAACCAAAAAGCAGCATCACTGCTGATGGGTGATAGTCCCAAATGAGAATCGGGACTATCAGCAACGGAGAGATTTCTTCCTAATTTATTCTTTCAGGAAAAGGGAGCGGGGGGAAGAGGCGACGTGCGAGAAATTAATCAGACCACTGTTTTTATGCAAAATTGCAAAATTAATTTTCAAAAAAGAATTTTTTTTTCATAAAAATATATTACATGAATTTTTTAAGCATCTGTTTCAAAATGTATCAATCGATATCTGAAAAATTTACAACAGTGTTTGAATGCTTCTATTAATTTAAACATATTTAGAGACCGTACAGTTGGAACAAGCTCTATGATAATAAATTACAATAAATGATAGCCTAAATTAATGTGAATATTAACATTTAATTTATTACTTATTATGAATTTATTTATGATAGATATACCACAAGCAGACGTAACACTGATGTTCTTTACATTTTTACAGTAAGTAATCATTAAAAAAGTATTCCGCAAAAAATATTATTTTTGAAAAAATATAAGAAGTGATGATGAGTAAATAAAGATCAAAATTAAAAGACTAGGAAAAAATTCTAATATTTAATTACATAACTCTCTTAGAACTACAACTTTTATATTTCAATTTCAGTGAAGGGGGTAACTTTTATATTTCTGTTGATTAGAATTTTAAAAGTTTAGTTTATGAATAAAACACCTTTGGAATTATCTAGATTAAATTTGGTTTTAGGTAGACGTTTGTTTTTCAACATGTTGGCATTTGATTTCTATACATGTAAATTACAAATTAGACTTCGTTGGCGATTTTGTCAAATTGCTAAAAATATTTCATATTATTATAAATAAACGCTAGATACTAACAAAAAAATATTTTAAGTTTCTCAAACATTTCCTTTAAATTGTAAACTCAAAAAATCCAGTTTAAAAGATGCTTTTTTATTTTTTACGAAATTAAAACCATTACAAACAAAATAACTAAAAAAATACACTTTGAGTGATTTTTGTAATTGTGGAAGTGAGTTGGCCTTAGAACCATTTTCTTTGTGTAGGCATCTTCTATTTAAGAAATTTGTCTAAATGACCTGATTCTATTAGTCGAGTTATTTAAAGAACGCGTTGCATTTCCAATAAATGATAGTTTTTCTAGGCGTAATGTAAATTACAAACCAATTTACAAACAAGGAAGTATGTTCGAAGCAGATGCGAGAATGACGCAATACCACTTTATAATGAGAATCCCGGACAAATTTATAAAGACCTCTTATAAAGTTGATAGGTCAAAAACATTTTGAATATATGATGGGCAACAGAATTAATTATTAAAAGTATTTATTCATAAGCATTGTTTAATTTAAACGACCCTTTATTTACTTTAGGAATTTGAATAAAAAATGATATAGATCGAAACACTTATTTACCGCTTAACAATTCAAATCACGCTTTCTCAATAAAAGTCATTTTTAGTAAATCGTTTAATCAATAAGCATGCGAAAAATCGGAACAACCTAAGTCTTTGTGTACATTTCACGTGAACGAAACAAAACATAAAATAATTCACAAGAAAATTACCTATTTAACATAACTTTATTAAAAATAAATAGTTACTTAAAATTATTTAGAAACACCTATTTGAAACAAAAATCCAACTGCGACGTGCCTCAACCAAACTGCTATCGATTTTTCAGAAGATTGGTAAGAAATCGGAGTTCATTGTGATAGTCATCAAATTTGTGATTCAAGCTATCTTCAAGCATCGCTTGCAACGCCGCCGAATTCGCTGGTCCGTCCTGCTGGTTAAGTAGAGTACTAAAAAACATATTCCACAGATCTAATCTGGCGTATCTCGGCAGCCGATTCGAAATCGACCAATGGCCATCGTTCTTCCGCATCTGTATATACTTGTCGAACAATAGAACGTGCGCGGTGGCAGCAATGCAAAACAAATCTGTGTGGTAGTTCCATGGCCGGTCATCGAGCATTTCGCAGCAGATGAAATTTTCAGTTGTAACTTTGCGAGTAAAACTGGCATTTGGTGGAAATAGAGACATATCTATACTACAGCCGAAATCAATCAATTGTAAAACTATAGCATCGTTCGTCGTGAGTTGAACTAGGAAATTGTCAGGTTTGATGTCGGCATGAATGATTTTCACCTCGTGCATCGCTTGGACCACTTTCAGCATTTCTAAACAAAAATGGATGCAGAGAGATTCTTTCATGGGGCGCCCGGATTTCTGCTTTACAGTGTTTGCGACACTCAGCAATGAGCCACAAGGCATGAATTCTGAGATCAATACCGAGGCTTGGTCACCTGAAAAAAAAAAAAATAAATAAATTCCAGAATTAATAAAATGGTCATAAACGCCAAACTTACTAAAATAACCGATTCTAACATCCATGAATCTTTCCCAAAGCGGATGCTGTGCCAATCTCGATCTCAGTTCCCTACAAATATAAAACTCCCATTTATTGGCTGGTCTTTGAAACTTCACCGCAACGGTATTCCCCGTCCTGACATCAATTCCCCGAAAAACAGTGCCATAAGTCCCCTTCCCGAGCTGTTTCTCAATCACGTATTTATCCAGTCCGATATTGACAGACTCTTTGCGGACTACCAACTTTGGAATGCTACTTAAATAAACATAACCGTGTATATGCGGTCCCGGAAAATTAACTCTTCGCAACAGCGCCTCTATTAGATTTTGTTTAAACGGATCAGATGGCACCACTGTCAGTGGTGTGAATTTTGTTGGTGCTGGTACTACCGACTCGACTGGCTTTGGTATCGATGGAACTGGATTCGTTTGTTGATCGAAATCCATGAGATCGCCCAACGAACTCGATCGCAAAGCCGCATTCACCATGAGATTTTGGGCGAGGTAACTGTTGTGTTCTTCAGAAATTTTCGCCATAGTGTTCTGTTTGAAGTTGCTACCGAATAGCGAGGATTTGGTGGCGGCGTTACTCGAACTTGAACTGGAACTTTGGCTGTTAAAAATGGCGATAAAAAGTGGATCAAAAACGGATTTTTTGGGAATCCAATCACTCACCCGTAGCTTTTGGTTTCTTCGAAAATAGTCGAGAGATTCTTCTCGTACTTCTCACCATCATTCTTCAAAGTTTGCTCAGCGAACAACTGTTTCGGCGTCAACTTGGCAGCGTTCGCTTCACTATTAGCGGGATACTGCTGTTTATTCTGTGGTGTGCTCACTTGCATAACGTTCAAATTAAATCCAAACATTTGCGTGTTACAAGTAAGATCGTTGAAATCCGCGGTTTCTGGTATTTTATCATACGAAGAACTACTGTCGTCGTCGTACAAGGGCAATCTTTTAGCGCTATCTACCGGTGCTGCAGCCGCCACATCCATTCCACCTCGAGAACCGGTCTCGGCGAGCTCTTCAGCGTTCAAATCCTTGAACGGCGTTTTCATCGCACTCCCTTTCGGTTCAATGTGTTCTTGCAAAGCTAAAGTTGACTGTTCATAAATTGAAAATTGGGGCACACTCGATTTTGGAATATTGATCGATGTGTTAGGCGTGTCGTGTTTGGAGGTATTCCACAAATCAAAATTCAAAACTTGTTTCTCTTGAGGGGAGTTCCAAATGTTGAAAGCCAATGGTGATTGGTGATGACTTTCTTCTCTTTGGGTTTGTTCGTGATGATGTTTGGAAATGTTCTGGTACGAAATTTGTTCCTGTAAGAGAAAAATTGTAAATCATTCGTTTAAAATAAGTGAATACTGACATGATACGAGAGATTTTTAACCGATTGGTGTTGACTCTTTGCTGGTAAATATCGACCGGTTCGCAATTCTTCAAGACTATATTCGGTATTTATCTTTGAATATACTTTTGCTTTGGGATACATCGGTACCATTCTGTCATCTTTCGGTTCAGGAATAGTTAAACTAACTATCCAATCGGAGTAATTTTCGAACGTTTCACTTACAAAATCAGTTGTTCGTTTAAGCCCATCTTCATAGCCTTCATGAACTGAAACTACGACTGAGAATTTTTTTAATATTTCAGGACAAACCTGGACCACTTCCTTGAGCTAAAGGTCGCATCTTCCACATTTCTTGTTTAACTGTAGACATTTCTTGATGTTTTTCTGCCGATACAAAACTATTACGTTCAGCCACTCTTAATTCCTCATCCTGATCTTCATATATAGGAATTGATGCTCGATCAGCATTACCTTAAATCAAAAACTTGTATATTAGTAGAAGCAATGAAAGTATTTTCATATTTTGTATACAAAATAGGCACATACAAATTTAAATTATAACAAAATTAGTTTCTTAGTATTTGCACAAACGAATAATCCTACCTCCACAACTATTCAAATTTCGTTGACCAACTAATTTGTTTTTTAATACTACTGTTGTCCATTGTCCCGGTTTTAGAGTATTTTCTTTGGGAACTTCCTGTCGTTTTGCTGCTGCTATAATGCTAATAGGGCCTGCTTCGGCTCCTCTTACTTGTGGCCCTTTATCCTCATATACCGGAATAGAAGCATTAGATAGGCCAGCTACTGGGGCACCTTTGGATACACCACACATAAAAATAAGTTTCTTGCAATAATATAAAAAAATATTACAATTAGTATGACTTTAATTTTTTAGAATACTATTAACCATAAAAGAAATACGTACTAAATGGAATAATTAAAATGACAGAAAAGTTTATCTATTTTCTGTTATTTAATTATAAAAAGTTTAAATACCGCCTAATCAAAAGTGACTCAGTTTGGAACAGAATTAACACTGAAAATAATTCCAAATATGGCATTTAAAAATTCAGTACTGCGAACTCAGTCATTCTTGATCATACAACACAACAAAAATAAAGAAAAAAATTATTGACAAGAATTTTTCGATAAACTATGAACGCAAAATATTATTTTCCATGTTTACAATGAATTCATTGTAATTTCAGTTCTTTTAAAATCATTGCCGTATTTTTCGTACATAATTAGATCCAAAATCCTAGTCATTATAAAAAGATTAAAACAAGATTAAAAAACTGTCTATAAAATAATGTAAAAAACTATATAATTACCCAATGTGACTGGATAATCACTGATGGCATTGCGTACACTGCCAACTTGTCCAGGTTTAAACGTTTGTAGAGAAGTCAGTGCTTGCCGCTTCTCTGATAAATCTCTTTCATTTGGTCCATAAATCATCTTAAACAAAATCATTAGATATTACATAAAACAGAGTGGTTTAAAAACACACGTGTCGTCCTGCCGCCAAGACAAGACTTTCTTGTGCACTGAGTATATCACCAATAGGCTGTGCAAGTTCCTTTTTCGCATACTCAAATATAGTGTGAGCATTTTGAAAATCACCAGTTGCTTCATAATAATACGCCCATGCTCTATACATGTCAGCACACCCTCTGCACAGCTCAGACGCATACATCATGTGGTACAATTCCAGAGGATTTTGATGTTGATCAATCTGAAATTGACGAAATCATGGGCCCCTAATCCACATTTATCAAGCAGTGACTCACGTATTTAATAAATAATTTACAAAGCCTACGATCGTTCCTGTACCGTGGATCTTTTTCAAATAAACATAAACAGCGTTCCAACAATGGCCCTAAATTTCCTTCATGACCCTGCTTGGGGTAGCTTTGCTCGACCCATGAAATGTAATTGTACCAAATTTCCAGAGGATCATCGCCAGTGTATGTTTCAATTTGATGCTCAAACTCACTGCAAAGCAAACAAGACTTATATGTTTTGATTTACAGTTATGAAAACGATATTTTCCTCAATAAAAACCGTGAAAAGTATAACCTAAGGAAGACAGTAATTTTGTCACCTTTGCTGTTGCAGCAACTCTCTGTGATGATCCATATCGGTCTGTGCTTGCAAAGCAACTCCTAACTGGGAAGCATTACGTCCACCTCGAAGTGGTTGAATATTTTCCTTACTAATGTCGAAATCCATCTAACAGAACAATTATTATTATGTTTTCGGTTATGATAAGTACAGTTCAAGAGACACAACTGTCAAACTCAAAATTAATGGAGAAGAGGTGCGCGCGTCATATTTCACGAAAGGTCGACTATTCAGAAAGTCTAACCCGATGTTTTTTACTCATTAAAAAAAAAAACTATTTTTAAATAATTTACACAGGTTTCTAACTTCCTTTTATTTCAGAAAAGAAACGATATTTTTTTTAAAGAATTTTTCTAGGACAGGTGTATTTTTAAATCGTGTGAAACAGACTTTTAACGTCAAACGAGTTGACAGAACCTTTTAATTTGTTATTTTGTTTATGTGAATTTTTTGAAATTAATTACAAAAAGCTGCAATGTGGTGTTTTAACTGACGGCAGTTGCGTGTAGACTGCATGAATAGCTTATAAAAATTGTCGTTTATATGTTTAACCATTGTAGGAAATCGGCGAGCATCTTCGGTAAGTTCAACTTGTTTAGTTTTGGCTTTTTGGTAAAGGGTTAGGTCTTTTACATTTAGTTGGGAAAATCGGCCTTTCAGCTTTTATTTTAAGGTGTTAGTCAAGTGTTGCACTTTAATTAACACCTCTTTCTCCTTAAGATGCAGTCTCAACTCGAAGCGGCCCTCTTAGGGCACAGCTCTAATGTAAATACTTCTACCAATGTAGATGATGACGAAAACAATTTCCACGACGATGACGGAGACGACGTTGAAGATTATGTTGACGAGGTCTCTTTTCGTTCCCTTGCACCAATTACTAATATGCAAAAAGACCCCATAATTGTTGCTTGTCTCACTAATATTCTTTGAAACTGTAGCCTGCATGATAGACCTTTTCTCTTCATAGTTTACTTAAGGCATGAGTGTAATTTTTCATACGATGTAGGACTTGGAGGGCGACAATGGCTCTCGTGGCGGAAAATTGTCCATGGGGACCTCGGCGACTTCTCGCACTGTAACTCTTCAAATGCTTTTGGCTGCTGATATCTTACAGCCTGGTAATGGGACTATGACAATAGAGTATTTGGTACGTCTCACCTTCCATATCCTTTTAAACAATAAACCTGATTTTGTGGATAGGGACAGAGGTTTGTGGGCGATTTGTTAGAAGACGGTAAAATACGGAGTCAAGAGACTGACATTGTTTTTGCGTCACCGAGCGCTTGGGCTATAGCATGTAAGAGGTTCATTAATCCGGAAAAAAAGTCGGGCTGTGGGTGGGCTTCCGTCAAATATCGCGGAAAGAAACTAGACGCTTACAAGAACATATGGTACAGAAAAAAGAAAGAGGAGAGGAATCAGGAGTTTGACGGGACGTCTGAACTGGAGATTTTTACACAGAAGGCATTAAAAAACACCATGCAGTATCACAGGATGATTGTCAAACATAACACTATTGCCAACAGGACGTTGACTCAGTAGGTTTTTATCGGTTATTATGCTATTCCGTTTTAAGTTACTAAATAATTAGATTTTTTCCCAAAATGTTAGATTAGTCACCAAATGGTTAATACCAAACTAATTAATTAAACTGGTTAATTAGTCACCAATTAATAAAAGTTGTATCATAATCTTTAGATTTCTCTTCACATTTTTATCTATAAATTTATGAGAATATTGCATTGCACGAAGAAATTTATGCTCACACTATTAAATGACAATTGGTAATTACATATTTAAGACATTTATACATATTTGTTAAAAATTAAAACTTTATAAAAATTAGGTACATTACGTATGAATAAGTAAGGGCAAACTGAAACATAATTGAAAATAAAATTTAATTACATAAAATTTAAGTATTTGATACTTTTCCTTTAATTTTGGAAAGGAAATTATTAAAATATCGGTAATTTTTGTTACGTGTATAACTAATTAGGCTATTCTCTAAAAATCTGCTATAGTCTATAAGCTGGTATATTCCATAACTAATAGAGCTCTGTATATAAATTTTTTAAAGTCCTTATAGAATCGTATCAAAAGTGGTATTCTCTAAGCGTCTATGTAAACATTCGAGTTATAGCGCTGTAATTACCCTATAGTCTGTTTTTTATTAATTGGAAATGTCAAACAGTCTTAACAAATTTATTCATGGTAATTTTTGGATGTTGGCAGTTGAAGAAGTAACAATTTTGAAACTAAAGCCGAAGGAGAATTTAGAAAATGCATCAACTTTGAGCTCATATTAATAAATTACACAAAAATTTATTACTGATTTTCATAAAACCTGCTTGTACCTTTTACAAAATAACTTTTTTCTAAATAGACACTCTTTTTATTAAAGATTTTGTAGTAAGAAGCTCATTATTGTCCACAACATTACCTTCTTTTTTCTTCATTTAATAATAAATATAATGCAATTAGTGCAATATTATTACGATCTATCACTGAACTATGTACCTATTATTAACTTTACACGATACCAATAATTATAAGAGAACAAAAATTAGCATCACTGGCGAAATACGGAGAGAAGTACTTATAATAAATTATTGAGGAGTGACATTGTTACTATGACAATATATCGTTATAGAGACTATAAGTCTTTACGGTCAGCAAATTTCTCGCCATAACTTTATAGAGACTTTAAGCTTATAGAATTTTAGGTATAGAGAAATATTTCCTTAGAGAATTCGATTTTTACTTATAGTCGATAGCTTAAAGAGTTATAGCGCTATAGCACGTATTTTTTTTACAGAATAGCACCATAAATAAACTAATAGTTTTGCTTTGGTAAGAACAATAATAAAAAATAAAAAAAAAGAATAATAATGCTGTGGTACAATTTATTTGGTGACAAAGCTAGTATTTTGAGATCATGCTTTTTATTCCTATCCTGCAGTGATGCCAACACATTGATCGAATGCGTTCCCTTCTCGAACATCGGTAAAATCCAACCATTCCTAGTATCATTATCAACAAATGCTGCACTCTTGATGGACTTCCATTGCCATTTGATGAAGTCGGAAGTGTGTGGATACCTCGCCGGCCATTGGGACGTCAACAATCATAGTAAGCGAGATTTTTTTTTCTTAAACCGCTTGATGGTTGTTTTTTTTTCTCGCAGACTTGCAGATAACCAGCGCTTTTCCTTGTCGGAACACGAAATCTGATCGTGAAAATGCCCAAAATGTGGAGACCGAAATTTCCCGAGCGATAGAAAAAGAAAAACTCACTTTAGTCGGTTGGTACCACTCACATCCTTTCGCAGCGGCGGCGCCGACTTTAAGAGACGTCGACGCTCAGTTAGACTATCAAATTCGTATGAAAGGGACTTCGGATAATAATTACACACCGTGTATTGGGATCATAATATGTAATTCTCTGTTTTTGTTGTTTGTATTTTTTGAAAATAGTTATTTTAGCGCCTTATAATTATGATAACAGTTCACTGGAATCGAGTATAGTGGCCTACTGGGTCGTACCGCCCCCGGAAACCAAACCCAATGAATACGGCCGTCCCATGCTCATGTCCTACAGCGTGATTCAGGATTCGTTGATGACCCAAAACATCAAAGACGAGATGAAAAAATGCGTGGACTACTACAAGAAAGAGTCCGATTTCGTCAATTTCAGCGATAGGTATTTGAACACTAATCTTTACATCGACAAACTGAAAAGTACTCTAATTTCGAAATTTCCCCGTGATGAGAGCGAGACAACTCTCTGGCGTTTCATCCGCGAGATTTTGGGCTTCCAAACCGAAGAAAACGACTGTTTGTTGAGCATTCCATCCATTTCGAAATCACAAATGTTGCCCAGTTTATCCTCGAATGTGATGCTCTCGACAGACATTTCCAACATTCTCTTCAATTCTGGCAAATTTCCAACAGCTAGTAGTCTTTTGGGCCTTCCAGATCCAATGGCTCAGAGCACACTAGCGGCGAATAACATGTTTCTCTCCACGAATTTATTCAAAATGCAGGAACTACTGAAGCCGCTGTCTACCAGCAGCCCCATTTTGACTAAAACAAAAGACCAAAAACACGCGTTGAAGATTCCTTCAGAAATTAAGGGCAAGTCGGATTTTGCAGCCGATTTACTGAATTTGAAAAATAAACTCGATTTTATCGCCCCTGAATTGAATTTGTCCAAAAGTGATTTATCGGATTATTCGCTTAATTTGAGTAAAAGTGTAGAGATGGGAGAGAGGCCCCAAAAAGTTCCAAAGAGTGACTTTAATGTGTTTGATTTGAGTTCGACGAAAAACTCTGAAGTGGAGGCCACTGACTTAAGGATTTCTTCCGAACAGAAAATGGAGACGAATGAAGAAAAACCTCTCAATTTGGTGGTTGATTGAAGCTCTTTGTTTAATATTTGTACTATATTCATTCTAGTCTATAAAATGATGAAAATTTTACTCTGGAAACCAGTGATTTATTGATTATATGTATAATTTTTTTTAATTTTATTTATACAATTAGGTCCTGCATTCCATGTGTGTCATGTGTAAAATGTATTCGTAATATTTACAATATTTTATGTAAGTAAATAATTAAGTTTTTTTCTAAAAACATGTACATGAATTAGCGAAAGATTGTTTGAATTCAAATAAAACAAATATTAACAGAAAAAATGTATTATCCTTAATAGTTACTGTACAATAAGATAGTGATTATAAAAAAAATACAATTAGTTTACAAGATGGATCTTGCCGTTACATATGTGTAAAGGATGAAACCGAAACTTAATAATTCAATATAAATTTATTATTACTAGATGCTTAACAAGGATTTACTTGTGGCACATAAATGTTTCGTATAAATACACCGCAATATAAAATTGAATATTTATACCACAAGCTTTAAAAAATAATTAGCATGAATTATGAGAAATGTTACACAACCGCATTTCTCAATATGAGAAAATAACAGTATTTTTTTATCTGTCGCGAAGAACTCGGTCACTTCTTTTTCAAGCGACTGACTATCCACTCCAAACCCTGGTAAAGTCTAAAAAAAAAATTGAAAAATTATAAATCTAGAGAAAAATGATCTATTTACCCCTCTCCTGTCAAAGCACAGCAAGCTTGTATGTGCCACTGCTGTTGCTTAATTGAAGTTAAATCTAATTCTTTGGATATTTCAGAAGCACTCATTGACCCTTTAACGTCTTGTTTATTTGCATAAATGAGCACTCCCGCTTTCGAAAGTTCTTCATTTGCCAACATTTTATATAATTCTTCCCTAATAACACTTAACCTTTCTTTATCCGTTGAATCTATTACTAGTATCACAAACTAAAAATAAGAAATTAGTAACTTTGTAACGAATGTAACAATTGACATACTTCTGTGTTTGTATAATAAGTACTCCAAGCTGCTCTTAATGATTGTTGACCCCCTAAATCCCACATTATAAAGTGGATATTACGCCAAACAACTTCTTCAACATTTGAACCAATTGTGGGGCTAGTGTGAACAACTTCATTCATTAAGAACTGATATAGAATAGTTGTTTTACCTGCATTGTCTAATCCAACTATTACTATTTTATGTTCTGGAAAAACACATTAAACCCCCGCATCCATATGTTTACAAACGTTATTTACCTTCATTACCGAAAAGACTCCACAGTTTGGAAAACAACAAACCCATTTCGAACAAGTGGCTTAACTAAATCAAATCAGGTACTGTAACAAGTATATTTCCTTCTAATGGTTGGAAGAAACTCGACGTTCGATGTTTGCAATCATATGTTAAACGAATAATCAACAGAAGACAAGCACTTTCTCGTCATGAATCGACTAGATATTACACTAGTTCCGTAGTCGTCATAAACAAAAGTAACTGATCGGTATCTTCCCAAAGTTCATAGTAGCTCATAGCTCGTTCATAACGTAAAATCACATGAAACACTCACAATTTGATAAGGAGAAATTAGATGAGAGAATGTATAACATTTCACAGTGACGTAAGCGTTTATATGTCGCAACGTTCAAGTCACAATGACGCACACGATTCACTTTACCCAAGGCGAAAATGATAATAAAGTTACTGTTAAATGTTTAGTTTAACAATTGAGTATTATAAAAGAAATAAACTAACAGCAGCTGCAACGTTAATTATTATTGGTGTCAAAAGACTTGTCAAATTAGTTGGGGATTTAATCCTGATATTGGTACCAATCCAAGTTCTACCAATCGTTCCTGTGAATTGTAATAATTTTTTTCGACATTAACAATTAAAAGAGCGTAATAAGAAGTCAAAGTCGTAGTTATATGAGTTAAATGTGACAAAAGTAGTGTATTTGTGACATTGGGGCTAATTTTTGGATTGTCTTTCATCCAAACTTAAAAACGCGCCAACTTCAGTCAGCTGATTGTTGACATAACCTATAATTTTAATGTTCGACTTGTATGTGAAAATAATTTCAAGTTTCTGATAAAATACCACGATTCTCCGATAATGCTATGCAAGAGTCGAGTGGTAATGGTAAGTCTTCAAGCTGTTTCACTAGTTGTTTGTAATTCAGTTACATTTTAGACATATTTTGTGAGTTTCTAGAGATTGCAGTTCATAACGTCTTATTTGCTCGAAAATTATATCCAGATTCAATTTTTCAACGAAAGCGTAAATACGGTGTGGTCGTTTACCACTCTCTCTTCCCCAGTTTAAATGACTACATTGCCAATTGTATTAAAGCAATAAGTTTCCATTTGAGACACAACCAGTTAAAAAATATTTTTCTGTGCTTTATTTCAGACCAAGAAGTCATAGAGAAGTACAGTTTTCAAATTTTGCACTTTAACGCCGTTTTGGAAAGGTAGTGTTTATGGAAAATATTCATTATCATACCTATGTTTGTAGTGACCCTTTTCTTATTAAATTGGAACAACATTTAAGTACTTTTTTCTTGAAACTTTACTCAACTCTTGATAAACTTCAAAAATTACCAGAAGACGCCTCTTTTATTATACAACTACAAGTCACAGAGTTTGCACATCTGGAATACAAGCAAAACCCTTTAAATGAGGTGGGATTCTAGTTTTTTTTTCAAATTTTTTACTTGACATTATTTTTATAGAATTTTTTATGGGTTGCATCACCTGAGTGTGAAAGTAATTCGTCTCCTGTAATAGTGCCTTTGCATACTGTTCAAACAGATTTCGTTCATTTTCAAATACTTATTGAAAAACCGTCTTTAAAAAATGTGTGATAGCAACGCCAGAAAGCGGAAACATAATTCGTTTGAGAAGTGCAGAACTGTGAAAGGTATTTTTAAAAAGGGCGATTTGGATGATTCTTTGTCAGCCTCTGATTGGGGTTCGCATGATTATTATGTAAGTACTGTTTTATTGTACGATTTTTGTGTAATGTTTCACTTGTTAGAAATCGAGAAGGAGAAATAATCGATGTGTTAAATTGGATGTTGATCCTTTGCTTCTGACATGTGAATGGGATTCCTGTTATCAAGATTTTACAGAATTAGTTTCCTTTATTAATCATTTGAAGCAGCACTTGCAGAATTACAGTTTAATCGGAGAAGGAGGTATTTACGCTTTTAAGACCCTATTTGCCACTTGTAAACTCGAAATTATACATTTTACTCCAACTTTTGTAGATTGTTGTTGGTCAGGGTGTACCTACGTTGCCAGCTCAATGCTAGACCTAAATCAGCACGTGTGCTACCATGCATACCATACCAAATTAATATCGCGTGGTAAAAGTGTCTTATACCGCACCAATTTACCAGAATGCACCCTAACGGAGCACTTTGTAATTCCAGTAACCCCTGACGGTTACCTTTGCGAATGGGAATATTGCAACGAGAGATTCGAAACGGTATTTGAGTTCTTCGACCACGTTCAAATTCACGTTTATCACAATCCTAAGAGCAATAAAGAGGGTGTTATTACTTGTTGTTGGAAAGGGTGTACCCATAAAACTAAATTTCGTTCACAGTGTAGATTATCTGAACATTTAAGGATTCATACGAAAGAGAAAATAATTGCATGTCCGACTTGTGGTAATTTGTTTGCTAATAAAACGAAGTTTTGTGATCATCGAAAAAGACAGTTGCCTATTAATCGTAGGTTTGAGTTTTTAATTGTGGGGAAAATCTGATTTTGTTGTTTTAGTACAAAGTTATTTGTGTTCGCAATGCTCTAAATATTTCCCGAGTGAACGGTTATTGAGGGATCATATGCGATTACATATTAACCAGTATAAGTGTTCCATGTGTGAAATGACGTGTCCCAAACCATCAATTCTTGCGAAACATATTAGATATAAACATTTGAGTGAGAAACCGTACAAATGTAACCACTGCGATTACGCGTAAGTTGTGACATCACCTAACGCTTAATTTTTTTCTTCGATTTTCTTTAGATGTGTTTCAAAGCACAACTTGGATTTCCATTTAAAAACACACGACCCCGATAGCCAATTGAAGTGCACAGATTGTGATTTCGAATGTCGATCTTCATTCGGATTGGACCGACACTATCAAAAAGCTCACGGAAAAGTAAGCTACTCTAAAGCAATTAACTTGAATTTAATTCGTTATTTTAAGGATTGGAATAATGTCTACGAATGTCACAACTGTAAGAAACAATTTATTCGTGGCGGCTTCTTGACTAAACATTTAATGAAAGTTCACAATTACCACTGGCCCTCGGGTCACTCGAGATTTCGGTACAAAGAAGATTCAGACGGAATCTATCGGCTTCAAACAGTCCGATATGAGACTCTAGATGTGACTGAAGAAATTATCAAAGGGAAAACGGTGCAAGCTCCTTCGGAGAAGGAATCTCTAAATTTCGATGTGGTGAAAAGAAAAGCGAAAGATTGTAATTCGTTGCATACTTTTGATGTGGTTTTGTCGGAGAAAGATCGCAAAGAGAGTGATAGTGAAGCGGCGAAGAAGGTTTTGATACAAATCGACGATCTTGATGTGAAAGGAAAAGTGGTCAAGTCTAAGACGATACAGTCGAGTGAAATATTTTGTGCAGATTTAGAGGAGATAACTGATTGTGATAGCACAGAAATTGTGGCGCTAGGATCTACAGCCAATAATGAAGTTTAGTTGCATCTTTTGATGGTGTTTTATTTAATACCTTAAATACAAAATTTTGTATTTTATTTATGATCAATAAAGTGCCAAAAAACACTCGGAAAACATTAAAAAATATATATAAAAAATATTTGTAAAAATAAGATTTTATTAAAAAAAAATACTAAAAATAAAATATTATTTTATATAGTGAATCACGAGTTGAGGACAAATAAAACACTTCCTTAAATAGCCGACGTTTTGAAATTGTATTATATCATCATCAGGGCTGTTGGACAGATGTTAGTAATAATTTAGGTACATGGTGGAAAGATTACTTTGTGTGTTACCTTATAAGAAAATTACTACTTACATGAGTTTTTTATAAAATGATTTTTCATAATTTTTGTCAATTGTATGCGGTTGAAGGTAGCACTTATAACTATTGAAAACTATAGAATATTATGTAAATTGATAACACATTAAAAAATCGACAAAACAGTTAAAATTGTGTATAAATGGCGTATAAATTATAACATTTAGGTGACGAGAAGTGTCTTAGTGGTAAACAAACGTCGGCTATTTAAGGAAAAGTCTTATATTTGCCCTCAACTCGTGATCCACTATATAAACAAATGATGCAGGACGTTAACACAACTAATAAAAAGATATTTTTTTCTATTTTGCGTCTGAAAGAAAGTTTATTTCGATACCTAAACCGCTGCTTTAATGAGCCATTTTAACACCAAATCAGATGCTGAAATAGACTAGTACAATCTACATTTTAGAGGTGATTTTCAGCGGCGTTTGTAGCGATTTCTCTTATTTTAGGTGATATGCATGAAATATTTGCAGTATATGGTTTTTAAGATAACTTTCCTAAATTTTAAAAAATGACTATGTTAAAAAAGTACATAAAATGCAAAATAGAAAAAAATAGCATAAAAAACTAGTTTCATAAGTCATTTGTGAGAACTTATAAAACTCGCACTTCGCTGCTCATTTCATAAACCTGAACTCGTTCCACAAAACTTGCCTTACGAAACGCTATTTTTTACCAGAGAAGAACCTAAAATTTTTGTTTACACCATAGAATGGAATCTGTTTTAAAGAGTGATGTTAAAATTTTAGCCCGTAATATCTTCGTTCCTGTGGGAGGTAGGGGATTGCTTATGCTTTTACGAACCCTATCAACTTGTAGGGATTTTTCTGTTCTATCTAGTGGAGTTGGTTCCATCTTCGTATTTCAATTATGGGCCGAGATACTGATAATTGTTCATAACAATTGTTAATAGTTAATAAATTACACTAGCCAAACAAGCATTTTGTGACTGAAAAGAAAACAGTTATTTTTTGTTCAATGCTGTGTGCTAAACTCAAAAATGATAAAGAAAATTCCATAGCACGTCAGATTTTAAAGTTAGGCATTTTAAGATATCATATGTAAGTATGTCCGACAAAATCGCCGAAAAACGAAACACTTAAAATTCATTTTCTCCATTTTCATTTAATTTTTTTTCTCACAAATTTGGGTGCCGTTAGTGACCAACAAGGGGAAAAGTTCCACCAGGATATATTGACGATGGAAAAGAGGTACCAAGGGAGATGGGGTGCAGCTATGATGGGGGATTACTGCTGGTTCCTGATAAGAGAAGTTAAAACACCCTACAAAAGAAAGTCAGCTTTCTCAAAAACTCATCTACAACAGATTTATGTTAGAATCTTACACATCTTTCAACATTGTTCTTGTTTAGTGAATAAATTAATTTCTTTCGTCGTCTATTTAATTAATTTCTATTTGAAATGAACAATTTTTACGATGAAATTTGAGAAAACTATTTTCCTGTAACTTAAAATCTGTACGTGATGGAGAATTTTTCTTATCAAATTCGTAATGTACCCTGATACACGTGTCAATAGATCAATCACATTAAAAAAAATTTTTGGGTAGTGTTATTAAATAAAGTAAATACTTTAATGGCATTTTTAAAATTGAAGCATTTCCTTAAGAAATTTTTAAATGTTTAATTTTGGCAAGTGTACAAAATTTTTAATTCAGCACATGTGACACTTTCTTAGTCTCCCCAACTGTCTTTTGTAGGACGATGTTTTGAAAAGTCAGGATTGACATTTTTTAAATACAGGGTGTCCCAGAAAAAGTGTAGGAGCTGTTAACCACATTTTCTGCTACGTTAGCTAATACTAATATTGAAAGAAAAAATGTTTAGGGTTCAAAAACGTTTGAGTTATAAAGGCTTGAAATTGACCAATTATGAAAGCCTCGGTGATACCTTGCTGCTACCTATTTTTTGATCGCTAGGAAACAGAAGAAGAATAGGGTGATGCAAAGCCATGAATATTTATCTGGTCTACTGTAAATTAGTAACGTCATTCATGGCATTTGACAAGTCAATTTCAATTCAAAATTTCGTCTCTAAAAGGAAAGCGTGTATGCTACGAGTGGCTACGAAGTATGCAAATACTTCAAGCAACACATTTAAAAGTAATGCAATATGTTGGAAAGTTTGGACACAACTTCTGCAAAGTGGCTTTAATAACTATTGAAAATTGAAACGAAAGAGGGTAAAGAAGTAGGTTTGCATCTTGGAGAAGAATCTTATGAAACTATTTGAGTTCTTTATTTGACCTAATGGCCCTTGCAATGTAGTACCTATAGTGTACTTATTATGTCTTAATGACACGATGGTATAGTTTTCCCAGTTTGGTAAGGTTATGGCCCCCAATAGAAATTACAATGAGAAGATTACTTCCGAAGTTACATCACAACAACTCTAATTGTAACAATGTTATGTGGAAGCAATGAGCAATGAGAACGAATTTAGTGTCTTTTGAGCAAATAAACTAACAATATTTTTTAACATAAGCAACCAAGAACTTTTTATTAATAACTCGAATAAATAAAATAAAACCAACAGAACAATAAATAAACGTTAAAGAAGTTGTTCAAAATGACCACCATGCATTTCTATACAAAGATTGGCTCTTCTAATTAAACTCCTTCTTGTATTTTGTAACATTTCTGGTGTAATCGTGGCTATAGCCTCTACTATCTTCCCGTCAAGTTCTTCTAAAGTTGCGATTGGCTCGGAATAAATGTAATTTTGCATATGACCCCATAAAAAGAAATCAAGAGGCGTTAAGTCCGGAGATCTCGCTGGCCAATGAATAGGGGCTCCTCGTCCTATCCATTGATTGGGGTACATGTGATGTAAAATATCTCTCACATTTCTTGCAAAATGTGCCGGAGCACCATCGTGTTGGAACCACTGTGGCAAATGTTGAAGGGGGACATTATCTAGCAGATCTTCTAAATTATGTAATAGTAATTCAGCATAATTTTCCGCATTAAGTATACGTGGCAGTTCCACAGGTCCTATCTAGAAATCAATTTATTTTACCATAATGTAAATGATATTCTTACAACTTATCCTTACTATACGATCTCCTAAGATGCCAGCCCATAAATTTATGCTAAACCTATGTTGAAAAGCCCTTGGCCTCGTAGCATTAGGGTTTTCCCCAGCCCACACATGATAGTTACGACTGTTGAAAACTCCATTGCGCGTAAAACATGATTCGTCAGTAAAAATTACTCTGTCTAAAAAGTTTGCGTTGTCAGCATGTTGACGCAATAACCACTGGCAAAATTCCACTCGTGCAGGATAATCTTGTGGTTGCAAGTGTTGTACCTGTGTATAATGATATGGGTGTTGATGGTTTTCCTTCAGTACCCTTTGCACTAAACTTTTGGATACGCCATAAAGTCTCGAAATCGTGCGAATACTGGTTGTGGGTTCTTGTAAAAAAGCATCTAGCACCATTTCTTCCACTTCAGGTGTTCTTGCTGTACGTGGCACGCCAACAAGACCTTTTTTTTGCGGCATTAGAGACCCAGTTGTTCCAGCACGTGCGATCAAACGCAGAAATGCATTTGACGAAGGGTGATTTCGTTGGGGAAATCGTATGGCATACTGTCTCGTTGCCTCATTGGCATTTCTATTGCATTCGCCGTACATAATTACCATTTCAAGGTATTCATTAGGAGCAAACATTTTCACCAACACTATTTAGACCACGAGAATGAAAAAAATAACGGACAAATACAAGTGACGTTTCTCGTGACAATTTATGTGACACTGACCCTTAACTAGTTGACCAGATATTTTTTCAAAAAAAAAACAAACTTTTAATTTTTGCATTTAACTTGGCAACGTAACTTATACCTAAGAAATTAATTAGAAAATCCTTCACGATTGGCCAATTTAAAATGTTAATCATTTAAATTCTATTTGAGATCGAAATTATTTTCTTTCAAATACGCCATTATACTTCGCAGAAGAATCTGCAATCCTCGGCTCCTACACTTTTTCTGGGACACCCTGTATAAGCATTCCTTTAAGAAATTTTTCAATGTTATTTTCCAAGTTTAGAAATTTTTTAATCCAGTACATCTGACACTTTCTCGTCTCGATTGGCATTTTTACTACTAAATTTAAACATTTTTAAGAATTTTTCTTCTTTTGGAAATCAAAAAGACAGTACATTGGACACTTTCTTTTTACTCCAAGTCAAAGTAATCCGAAGTAACCAGAAGTGGCCTAAAGTGACCTGTGCCGACCTGAAACTACTCGAAGTGACCCAAACATTATTTTACAATCTAAAAGACACTTTGCTAAATAAAATTGTATTATTGTATTGTCACAGGAATTACGTGTGTAAATTTCAGTAAATTTCAAAATTTCAGCTTGTTCGAACGACAGATACTGTCTCAAATTTGACTCAAGATTTCGTGCAGAGAGACAGACAACAAAGCAAGTTAAATAAAAGCTTATAATAATCGAAATTAAAACAAGAAAAATATGTTGGATAGTGTAGAGTTGAATTTAGACTGAATTGATTTTTTTATAAAATACTTTATTGTCTTAAATATCACAATACCTCACAATAAATAAAAGTAATAATAGCGAATTAGGGTAAAAACCTGTCTTTACTTAAAAAATTGAGCTTATTATTATTGAAAAGGGCAGTATTTGAAAATACGAGTATTCCGAAGTCATTTGGCAGTGCTTCTTTATTCACATTCTGCTATTGCTGCTTTTCCAGGTAACGTTGTTTCTTGGTTGCATTTGTAGCGAATTCCTACGGTTGTAAGTATCCTCTTCGAACGCTTTATTGACGTGTCCATTTTCGAAGACTTCTTTCACCGGAATGCTACTAGCGACACTGTTTCTATGATTCCTAGTCACGACATTATTATTCCCGTACTCATTTTTGGCACCTAGAGTTTGCATGTGCGATTTGCGTCGTTCGGCCATCACCGAATTGACCCTGACTTCGAGCGCTTTCATCGTCTCTCTTCTCATCGTCAGTCTTCGACTCAGAACCGGAGTTCCGGCGTTTGTTCCATTGGCATTAAGTTTAGCGAAGCGTTTCTTGAAAGCCACGTCTAGAGTCCCGATTTGTCGTTTCTTCTGAGCGGCCCTTTCGAGATTGTGGATGGTTTTGCGACGACCGATTCGGTCGGGACCCGATCCTGAGTCGTTCTCGTAGTCGCCATCGTCGATGCCTTGCAGTTTTTGCAGTTGTTTGACGATTTCCACGGCTTGTTTGTCAAGGAGAGCGTTGGGAGACAATTCCTCCTTCTGTGAAAAGAATTTCACTATCGGAAGAAGCTAAATGAAAGGTAAATTTACTTTCTTCGTACAACACAAATTGAGTTCCGTGGAGGCCAAAATGTGGGCGATTGTTCCGAATCGGTGGAATAACATGGCGACGAATTGGATTACCAAAATGAGGGCGAAAAAGAAGACAAAGACCAAACCGATTGGTTCCAGTTGGAGGTATTCTTTGGAGATGTGGACCTAAGAACGGTGCAGAGTTTGAGTAATTGCATAAAACATTGCATTTTAATTAAATTTTGTACACTAATGTATTAGAGGAAAATAGATCAATGGCGGTCGTGTTTTTACGCAATTTTACACTATCGGTTTTTTTTCACGTGATTATACCACGAATCGCCACTGAATTAATTAATAATTATATACATAAATACATAAAGTGAGTGAGTAAAGTGTAAACGACCAAATAACTAAATGGTTTGAGCCATCGTTACTTGACTTTCCAACTTCTAGCTTTTACAGCACCGAATTATCACATTAGGAAGAAATAAAATAACAAATATTGTTATTCACACATTTGGGAAAGTGAGTGAAGTAGAATAAAAGTAGTATATCTCTTATTAGAGCACTACTTTGTATTTCTAGACTAAGGAATACAGTGACCGGATCGGATGCAACCTAATTAAACATTCTGGAATATAAACACGTATTAGTTTAGAATGTTAATGACCAATATAAGTTTGTGTGTAACTATGTATAGTGCACGTAAAATTAACCCTTTAACAGTCATATTAAAAGGGTGTAGAAGAAATAGAGATAGAAACCTCTACCTAACATTTATACACGTCAGGTTATTACTGCACAAAAACCGTTTGCAAGAAAATTAAAGACCACAAGTGTATTAATTACACGTAATGTGCACATAAGTCCGTGGAATTGCCTTGGGAAATTATTATCCCCGACCAAGACACTGATTAGTATCCAAAATCCAGACAGAAGACGCAAAAAAACTCCTTAAATACCTCGGACGTTTCCTCAATATACGTTATGTTAGTTCGTACACCGAGTGGCCACTTAACGTGGATCTGATCCTTATTAAGTTGCAACAGGAAGACGACTAAGACAAAGAGAGCATTGAACATGAAGAACGCAAAAACCGATTTATTTCGGAGTTCAATCAACTCCTTTGCTATCCGGGCCTGTAAAAGTTTAAAACAAAATGAGTAAAATAGTCACAGGGGGCCACATGATTCCTTTCGGCTTTCTGAAAGAAACGACAGAAAGAAAACATGTGAAGCCCCTATAATTACCTCTTCGGTGGTCTCGTCATAGGTTATGTTGGTTTTTACACCGAAAGGCCATTTTATGTGCAAATAGTCCTTTTTCAACGTCAGGAGGAACACTATCAGCACGAACAAAGCATTCATCATAAAGAAAGCAAATACGGATTGATCACGCAATTCCTTCAAGTCGGCGGCTATACGGGCCTATAATTTGGTAAAAGTTGGGGGAATCGGGTCAGTTTTTGGCAGGGGATTCAGTCAAGTGGCGCAAGTGGTGGATTTACTTTCTTTCTTAACTAAAATTTTCCGCTCCATTTTTCTATATTACAAGTTTTTACAGTTCAAAATATTAATAAGTATGGACAGAGCGAAATATTTTACTTTGGCTCTTATTCAAAGTTCGATATTAAAAAAAATTGCTTGGAGTCATATTTGGTAAGAAAATTATGAATTAGTCGAAATTTGAATTGGAGTTTGTAAATCCACCACTCACTGTTTTTAAAAAAATTACCTTTTCTTCTTTGTTTTCATCAATGGGATATAAGTACTTATCCAGGAGATCCTTCCAGAATAATATTTCGGCGCTGCTCAGAAACTCTACTTCTCCTTTTCTGACATCGGGATCTTCAATCCAGTAGGGGTTCACCAGATCATCTCTCTTGTTCTGGGGGACTGTAGACACTGTTTCAGAATCAGTTTCATTGGCTGATTCGTCACCCCCTTCTTCAGTGACAGCTCCAAGATGGTGATGATCACCTCTTGATGACGCTGACATACTTCTTCTTCTCGAAATGTGACCAGAGGGGTCAATAGTCCTAAATAAAACAATTTTATTTACATAATGACTGGTTTCATACAAACGCAGTACTTTTCAATGTGGTCGAGTCGCTTATTGAGCATTTCTAACGAATCAGCAATGTTGATGAGAGACGCTTTCTCATCACCGGCTTTCTGATGAGTGCACAACATACATTTGAACAGTCCGGCTAAGGAAATCTCAATACTTCCTTCATCATCATCGCTAGTACCACCACTTTGCAGGAAACCAAGGAGTGATTTTTGCTTCGCTTTTCGTTTCGCTTCTTCAGCTTGTTTCTTCTCTTCCTCGAGTTCTTTCTTTGTTTTTTTCACGGCGACTTCTCGAGTACCCCAAGATACGACATTAAGATTGATGATGGAGTACAAAATCAGTAGCAAATACATAGATGGAATGGAAAGCAGATAAATGATTCCAGGGACAATGCACCAAAATTCCTGAGGGTGGAGACAAGCCGCGATGAAAAATGACCCCGTCATGGCTATTAAGAATATAGCGGAGGGGGAACCGACTCCGTCCTCGCGTAACTGAAGGGCAGTACCGACTATCACCGCCATCATTATCAACGCGTAACCGGTGGATAATATTTGGGCGACGATTAGTTGAATGTTGGATTTGCAAGTGAAGCACACTAACATGAAGAAGAGGATCGGAATGATGTTGTAGTAGAAACTCGTCCAGTTATCGATTTGGAAAGCGGCCACGAAGGCACCCACCAACATGAGGAAGATGGTACCAGGGCCCAGGATGGTACCGCCCATTAAAAGAATCTAAAAATTTATCACTTACTGTCTTTGGTTTTTGATTGTTTGTTGTTTCAGATGTGAAACATTAGTTTGAGATGTAAAGATTTTGTCAAGAATGTGATAATGTAATTTGGAAACAAAAGTAATAAGTGATTTTTGTAAATGTCACCACTTTTAATGTTATCCCGGCGCATCCACCATTTTTTGGTAATAATTTTTGCAAATTTATACAGATACAAGGTGTCCCAGCGAGTTGAAAAAGTCTATTAGTGACCTTTAAATGGTAAAATTTAAAAAATATACAGGCTGTTTACAAATGCCGCACTAAAACTATGGTAGGGTGTCTACAATTATTTGGTGAGTGAGGGAAAAATATTTAAAAAAATCTTGGTTTTTATTTTTCTGCACAGTGGGGGTTTTGTGTAAGAATCTTCAAAGGTGGATTAATAATATTTATCGTCTTTAACATTCAATGGCGATTTACCTCTTCTAAATTATTATTGATAATTATGCAAAAATCGAAGCGGCAACGTTTAAAGATAACAATAAATTTAAGAATTGAATTATTCCATGGTAACTCTCTTGATTTTCTTAAGGTAGGTACACCCAGTTGCCAGATTTACCATAAAATAAACCTTCATCCACGTGCAAATTTAACATCAAGAATTTTTTAAATATTTTTCCCTCACTCACCGAATGATTCTAGACAGCGTACCATAGTTTTAGTGCGCCATTTTTTAAACAYCCTGTATATAGGACATTGATAGATACTAATCTAGTCCATTGCCTTAAATTATTTTCAACTRTACAGCGTGTATCAAAAATAAGTTACAATACAAACTTGTGTTTTTCTAAATGAAACACCATATGTTTCTTAGCGTTTTTGGATGTAAATTTTTATGACAATGTTTTTAATACTAAACTAAACTTTTATTGGTCGATTTTGCTTAGTTTTAAAAATAAGACGGTTTTTTTGACGAAAAATGCACTTTTTAAAAAATTTATTACACAAAAACCAAGACATTTAGAAAACTTTTGACAATCTTCTTAATTTATTAATCTTTACAAATGCAAAGCACTAAAAAAATTGCTACAGCTTTAAGTTCTGTCTTTCTTCTTTGAAGAAGTAAGAAAAAATTTGTTCTAGCTGTCTTAGTTTTTATGTAAATTTTTTTTTAAAAGTGCATGTTTTTGTCAAAAAAAAACGTCTTATTTCTAAAATTAAGCGAATTCGACTAATAAAAGTTCAGCATAAAAACATTGTTTTAAAAGGCTACGTCCAAAAATGCTATGAAATATATGGTGTTTCATTTAAAAAAACACAAGTTTGTACCGTAACTTATTTTTAGGACATGCTGCATGGTTGAAAATAATTTTAAGTGATGCACTAGATTAGTATTTATGAACGTTTTAATTTTTTTTATTTTACCATTTAAAGGTCACTAATGGACTTTTTCAACACGCTGGGACACCCTGTATAGATACAATTATTAAAAAAATATACTTCTATGTTCTTATTTGAAAAAGTTGTACTTCAGTACTTACTTGGTATCCTATGTAAGGCATAGAAATGTTGTCATTAATTTCGATTGTTCGTTTCGAGTCCATTAGCAAATCCATAATATTGGCAATAGTCGAAGGAACCCATCTTCGCCGCTGGTTGTAAAACTCGTTGAAGCCTTCAGGAGCATGGGTGTAAGCGTCAGACGCGGCCGAATATTCGACTCGATAGCCCCTTTGAAGCAACAACGTGCACAACCAACGGTCCTCTCCCTGATCATATTGCACATAATGTCTGGCTTCTGACGATCTAAAACACTCCAAAATAATGAAAAATTTCCCCAAAAACTTGTAACATTACGAAGTGGTGTATTTCTTCATGACATTATCGTCCATTAGTGCTTTTCCTCTAAACAACGAGAAACATCCAGGACTGCAAAGCACACATCCGATGACGTGCTCGGTGGCTTTTTGCAGCCAATGCCCGATAGCGTATTCGAACATTTGGTACCACACCATGGGGCCGGAACCCACAGGATGGATTCGTCCGCAAGCCGCCCCCAGATTCCGGTTTTTCTTCATCAAGTCGATTAAGAGTAACACAGCTGATGGTTGAAAGTCGATGTCGCCATCTAGAGTTAGAAGATACGTRTTTTCGGCGATCACGGCTTTCCTGTCGACGGAAATAGGAAGTTCCATGAGTCGGTGACCCAAGAGGTAGTACATGTACATCACTTGCGACCAGCGCTTTCGGTGTCTTATCTTCATTTTGTCCTTCAAATGGGCGATCATTTTTGTTTTTCCGGGGAGGGTCCACACCAAGCGGCCCCCATAAGGGGTTGGGATTTTTTTAGGGGGGCGGATGCGCATGTGGGTTTGGTGCACGTCAGAAGCGGCCTCGTCGATGGTTGCGACTAAAAGTTTGACGAAACGGTTGACCTGGGTTTCGTCGTCGTTGTGGTCGGAGATTTCGAAGGCGTCGTCGAAGAATATATGAGCTGAAATCGGGACATATTTTCTGATTCTAGTAAAAAATTCCGTTTTTTTAAACGAAGATAAATTTGTAAAATCTAAACAAGTGTGAAAGCAGACAACTAAAATTTTGCGATTTTTCACATTGCAATATTTTTGTTATTCTTTGTCGGATTTTGATAAATTTTGGTTCGGCTTAAAGAACGAACTTTGCAGAATATTGTAATTTAATTTCTAATTTTGTCTTGTAAATAAAAAAAGCCGAAAGCACTGTTTTTTTACTGTTTTTTTTATTCTGGGGTGCGGCAGAGACAAACTAAAGATTTTTCTGATTTCAGATTCTTCTCTGAATATGGACCAATTTGTTTCAAAATTTTATCTTCTGATGCCCCAGAAATTCAAAGCATTGAAAAAGACGTTGCTTTTCTAATGTTACTAAATATTCGTTCAGAAAGTAGGCTACATAAAAAGGTAGTTAAACCGAAAATTATTGCTTCTCTGAAAAACTTGAAATTTCAAAGGATTACAACAAGTAAAACGGTTAATTATTGGAAGCTTCCATGCGCCTATTTTGACGTTTTGGCACATTCGGCTCACTTATTACGCACATTCATTGAAATTGGAAATATAATGCTTTTTTTGAAGATTTATACCTCTCATGTCTCAAGAATTAAAGTTATGGAAAATGTGGTACTTACATAATTGAAAAATTAATGGACAATAATCTGAAATCAGTAAAAACTTAAGTTTGTCTCTGTCGCACACTACAGCTCAATAAAAAAATAATTTAAAAAACAATGCTTTCGTCTTTTGGGTATCACATTTAGAAACTAGAAATGTTATCTACAAAGTTTTTTCTTTAAACGAAACAAAAATTCATCGAAATCTGACAAAGAATAACAAAAATATTGCAATGTGAAAAATCGCAAAATTTTAGTTGTCTGGTTAATTTTTGAGACCAGTGTATATTGTGCTTATTTGCAATTTGTTTCTCAAGCTAACACCAGATTCTATCTTTAGACGACATGTAGAGCTGTTTGTTTTCGGTATTTGTTAATAACTCTTTCTAGTCCACAAAATTTAAAAACTATAACTATTTATAACAACCTTTCTGAGCAATTGCTACCAATTTTCTCACCAAAATTTTGACATGATAATTTCCGTTTTAAGAAAAAACTTTGCCACTTGATAAAACTTACTTTCGAATTCGTAATAATCAGGATCGACCACCCTGAGATACTTCTGAGCCACTCTCCTCGCCGACTGATCTTCATCCAAGCGTAAAATCGACTTCAAAAACTCTATCATTTCTTCTTTATTCTCATGCCACATGGTAGCACAGGCATATATYCGTGTGATATGATCCGAATTTTTGACCGCTTTGGCGGAGGAAGCGTCCGTGTGATTCGAAATGGTCTCGTAATACTCATCCCCTTTCTCCTTCTGGATYTCATCCAAATCCTCAGTCTTGACATCAGCCTCATCGTCACGTCTTCGATTCATCCCCAGACTCTGATCAATAAGCAGCCCCTCGTACATCGGAGTCACAAACAGCTTCTCAGTCCTGGCCAAACGCTCGCACTTGGGGGTCCAAATGTGGAGAGTGATCCACGTTTGGGACAAAAGCCACAAAAGCCAAATCCACGCGTGTTGATGAGAGATAAAATCGTTCAAGAAGACGACTGGAGGACTCTCGAAGAATAGATAAGAAGGGATTGTATCGTGGAAGAAACAGGGATCACCGTTTCGGAGTCCACAAGCCGCGATTAACAGCGAAATTGAAACGGGGATTGTCAAATTGACGGGGAAAGCGTACGAAAAGCCCTGAATCATGATTTTGCAAGCGAATTTCCCGAAGATGTAGGCGAAATATGAGGAGGAAACGTTGAGGAGTAGCACATAAATGGCAGTCATGTCATTGGAGGTGATTGTAGTGTCGTCCCCGGTTGGGATTATTTCGGAAATGTCAGGGAGGGAAGTCCCTCCTAACACTGGTTTGATCTCCAAGACTTGGATTTGGTGAGCACTGAAACCTTCCGAAAAGTCGGTGAAAAAGAATGCAACTTCTCCTTCTTTGACTAAAATAATGAACAAGACGGAAACAAAGAACAACAAGCATTTCCAAACTGAGACAAACATGTATATAAAATACCGACATTGCTCCAGATTCTCTTTGATTTTCCCCAACTTTTTAATAAATGGGATTGGGGAGTGTCTGGATATGTAATTCTCCCACCAACCGAGTGATACCAGGAAGATGGCAATTGGGATTATCCAAAGATCGGCCCTTTGTTCAATGATGGGCCAAACGACGAATCCCGTGGCTTGAGCGGCAATTGCAAACAAATCGATTATAACTTTGAGAAATCTCTGAGATTCTTTATTGCTCCGAGACAGCAAACCTAAAACTCCCGGAATGAAACAAATGCAATTCGTCAACATGGCCCCTTTGACCACATCCAAGTCTGGTAAAATGTAAAATATCAAAAGGGCGATTCCGATGGTGTGAAGCGTTTCCATGAAGAAAACGATTAAGAAGTGTGAAAAAGACGGTTTTTTTGACGATTTGAAGAAACACATTCGGGAGGACCGGAAAAGGGAGCCAAGCTGGGGGACCCAGAAGGCGAAAATTAAGCACCACATCCATGTTACTCTTTCCGCCGATGGTAGTTTTACTATAAATTGTTTTTCTCGTCCCAAGTCTCTATTACAGTAAACTGTTACTTTGTCTGGTTTCAGTTGGGATGTCATAAAGAGAAGAGTTCCTTTTGATATGACTCCTGAGCCGAGGACTATTACGAAAGTTACAAGGTAAGCTACGATTTTGAGTATTTTTACGGTGATTTCGAGGCATTTTTGGTTCGCCATCGAACCCGATTCTTCTTTGATCGGGGGGTCTCTGAACACGTCCCATCCTTTGGTTTCTTGAACAGTTCTGGTGCTGCAAATAAATCATATTTCGCTGTATTTTTTGCAGCAAATTTTTATTTGTAAAATAATGACAACAAAAGATTTTTTTACTAGGATCATCTACGCAAATAAAAAAATCTGTGTATATTTTTTCAATAAGTACTTAAATTTGGAACAATTAAAAAGTAAAAACACTAGTCTTGTGAGAAGAAAACACAATAGAAATTTGGCCGCTATTAATTTAATAATAACTCATCACGGAACAAAACCTCCCAGGAAAATGCAAGGTCGTTCGTAGATCCAGTTTTAATTATAGCAAAGTGAAAGGTTAACTTTCATAATTTTTGTTAAACTCGATCCTGTTCTAGCACATTGTGTAACCATGCGTACGTCTTTGTCTAAGCGTTTTAACATTTCGGTGCAGACAACTGAAATTGTCGTTTTCCTTGGCATTTTACTTTTGATTTTATATTATTTATGTATAAGTATATATCCGAATCGCTACCAGTTCACACAAAATGACATTTTCATGATTCAAATGTAAAAATTGCAAGGATTAGATGAAACACTTCATTTTGCAATATCTCACCTTCCTCCATAAATATTTTCGGTAAGAGGGGAACTTTCGTCATCCGAGAAATTGTCATCACTGTATGTATCATTTCGCAGCCCCCCGGATGTCATGTCTGGAAAATAAATAAAAAATAATGACACAAAGAAATAAAAATATTTGCGAATTGAATCATCCCTTTATTAGCTTTAGGTTCTTTTTAATAAAATTAATGATCAATAAAACAACAGGAACCAGGAATTTTAATCGGAGTCTGAAAACATTGAAAAACAAAATTTATTACAACATTTAGATTAGGAAATAATGTCGTTTTAATGTGTTTCCACTAAACACATTTTCGCTATTTTTGTTACCAACTATACGAATTTTTACATTAGAATTTATGAGAAAATGGGTGGGTATCGCCTTACAATTTATAGAATTGGTCAAAGTATTTGTTACGCTATAAGAAGGAAAGAAATCAAGGCAATCTATATAGCCGCACCCAATAGTGGCATGATAAATAAATGTACGCAGCCAATGCGGATATGGTCTTTTTGTTTTAACATTTTGTCTTTGTTCAGTCGATAAAATCAATTTTAGAGGACATTGGTCCCCCGAAAAGTCAACGGCGAAAGTTCAATATTGTCACTGTTGAAATAAAAGCGGTTTTTTATGGATCATTTGATAATAATTCGCGTAATTTAGAAAAATTGTAGGCGAAGGTAGATACCATTATGATAAAAGATATGTGGGTGTAAAGATCAGGATACTTAAATGTTATTGTTCCTAAAAATACATTTTAAAAGTTTATGAATTTGCTTCTTATTTCCCAAGTATCACTTAGGTATTCAAGCTGAGATTTTAACAAATTTTGCTGCGTAAAGATGCATATGAATAACTTTTTTTAATGTTGAAGAAGTGACCATAGATTTAGATTTAATTTTTTTTAACACGTTTGCAAACACATTTTTTCACATATGACATAGTTAGATAACAGAACTAGATAATCGAGAGGGAAAATTTCTTCACATTTTTTAAAGCCTACATTTCTTTGTTGTTGAATGATTTATTTTTTTAGTGTTCGACAAAAATTAACAATTCTTCAATATAAAGTAATAACTAAGAAAATTAAATTTTAAAATTAAAAAAAGTGTACAATACAGAAGACTTTAGAAGAAACGCAATTTTGTTTTTGATATTTTCTCCATCAAAATCAGATTACATTTAACATGTGACAATTACAAACACTTTTTCATCTAACTATATCATGTGGGCATATGACACAATAATTCTTGTCTTTCTTGGGGAGTAATACTGAAATAGAAAATTTATTTTTCTGAAAAATGTTGAAGAATAAAAATAGTGTTTATTTCAGAATTTCTTATAACCTGTAGTGTGAACTATTATCAAGCTTAAATTAATTATAAAATCATAATAAAATTACAGTCACCACAAAAGTTCACTGAACTGAGCAACATTTACCTACCATTGTGGTCCATATGAGTAGAATTATTTAAAATGTTAAATTCACTTTCTTAGCAATAAATAATAAATCAGTGATTTATATTATAATGAGCCACTCTAATATGAAAATTTCGTTTAATGCATTGAAAGTTTAATTATACATATACCTAAGCAGAGTTTTTGTTTTTGTTAATTTAATATTTTAAAGCTCAGTTCCAACGTCTCTTAAACCTTTTCAACCTCGGACCAGTGTTTTTTTTTACGCGGCTCTCTTTTATGGCAAAAACATATACCATATTATTATTTAACCTGCTAATTTTGATTTTAGCTTAATAACAGGTTTTTCTTAATTCAATAAATTGTAATGTATGGATTGAGAGGGTTCGGTTATCAAACGTCAGTTTTCACTAAATTGCACATTGCAATACTTACACATAAATTTAAGTGATGTTTTAATACTGATTATTTTTTTAATAATAATGTATATGTAATAAATTTTTATTTTTGTCTTTTCTTAGGACATTGTCTACCCTGTTTTTCGTAATGTTTATTCTATCATTTTTTAGAACTGTCACTTAGGTTTATTTTTTAATCTTAATTTTAACTTATAGTTTGTTTTTGAAGAATTAAAATATAGTTCGTTAAACCAAGTGGTAATTCTTACAGAAAATTGTTTTAAATTACTAGGTGTGTATAGCTTTTCAATGAAGGTAAAGGTCATTCCGATTAATTTCTTTCACTGTTATTATGTTAAGAAAATATAATAGTTTTATTTTACAGATTTATTTATCCACGAATTATGAAAAAAATTTCAACTTTTAAACGCTACGTCACTACAAGGTATTTGCTAATGATATACAAGAATAACTAGTTATATTTATAGAAAAAAGTGAAAGTACACCGTATATGACAACTAACATGCCTATATTTAAGTAAGTATATGAGGAAATAAATAGACAAAAATAATTCGGCATTCATATAAATTAGATTTGCATCGAACGTTTGTATCAATTTTTATTACTAATACTTATAGCTAATAAACTTTGTAATTACATCAAATATCATAAGAATGATAAATAATATCATTAGAGCGTTTACTCGATTTATTAAAAAATCTAAAACTTCCTTCATAACGTTTCCAGCCACCTTTTTAACCCGGTTGTGCGTACTGTGTTTTATTTTTCTGATTACATGTTTTATTTATGGTCTACCCGACTGTTGCATGCTATTTGCTCTTTTTTGAACTGCGGATATCAACTACATGGGGTGCCTTATTTAAATATCTTTACAATAACACATGTCAAGTTCCTCGCAGCTGCAGGATTATTAAGGGAATTTTTATTTTATACTTTTTGTACTTGCTTCGACTTTACACAAATACAGGCTGTTCCAGCTAAGAGTTTCGAGGTCAATATTTAAGATATTTTTATGTAATTTGTCTTGGGACACCCTGTATTAAAATGACGGACGTCCCTGTGTAAAAAATCTGATTCTTGATTCCTTGATACATCAATACCGTTTCCGTAATTACGTAATTTTTTATTGTTTTAATCAGAAAGTGACTCATAGGCGTCAGAAGTGGGATGGCGAACGGTGTTTTAAATCCAATGTTCAGTAAATCCGAATAACTGCAATTTCTTATTCTTAACATAACATAAATCATTAAGAAATTAGGTAAAGGTAAAAACGAAATATAACATATTTATGCAGAATAATATTTGTGTTGTGTTAAAGATCAATAAATCAATAAGAAAGTGAAGAGTTTCTAAATTTCTTTTCATTTTATAGAAGGTAAAAACATAAAATCAGTAAGAATATATCAGCTTGATTAAGTTATAAAAGATTCTATTCTCGTATTCAACACTGTCACCGACCATCACATAAAATTTCTGCAATGATCTTGAGGTCGTTTAGTCGGGGTCATTCCTCCTTGTATCCCAGGAGGTGACACTACACCATCGTGTTTTCTAGCTAATTTGCATGTAGTCCAAAATTGTATAGAGCTGAATTTTGTTKTGAAATATATTTTCGGCAAATGTTAGTCGCGAAAGTGTAACAATTTAGTGAACTTTTCACTGCCGGTAGTTGAGAACAAGTTAAAATCTTATTATTAAAAAGTTTTCGTGTGAATTAGGACAACGATAAATGTTCATTGTTTTCGGCGGTCTGTAGACAAAATTTCACATGGTTTTCAACTTTTTAACAGCCAGTTTATATTTTCAATGTATTATTTACGTCTTAAATTGTGGAAATGCGATTCTTCCTGTGATATGGTTGATTTAATCAAATGACAGAAGCTGCAAGGTTTTGAGGATCAATTATTATGAATTGTGACACTCATCGATAGTGAAATCATTTTATTGGTTTCTACTCTTATTGGGAAATGGAATTAGAAAACTTCTCACTTATGTGTTTTTTTTTTTAATTTATTGATTTACTTGGCTTGCAACAAAAATTAACTAGGTAAACGCATTTCGAATTCCTTGGGAAATAAGAAATCTGTTATTTGACCACAAATACCACTCCAGTTTGAACCAAGTGTTACATGGTTCATTTCGTATTGGACCCAAAAACGTTTGGAGAATCGGAAATAAGTTTGTCGTTGTCATCATGATTAACAGGTGAATCACATTTGGGTATTACCAATGCTTAGATATTTAAAAAATATTTATTTTAAGAATTTTAACTAACCAAAATTTTTGAACTAGTTAAGTTTTAATACGTTATTTGCCAATTTCAAACAAACGTAACGATATCTTATAACGGAATAAAACACAGTGACCCACTTTCACCTTATTTCATACAGATCGGTAACGATAAATTCAAGTTGATTCATTGTTATGATATTATTGATACAATTTTAGGTTACATTCAGCTTCTTCGGTGATTAAATATAGGGCAAAAATTCAATGCATCATTTTTGTTCAAAATGGACAATAGGTATTGTTCTAGAAAGTAAAGAAAGTAAACATTTTTTGCACTAGAACAGAAAGTAAAATATTTCATTGAACGTTCATTAATTCTACAATTGAAGTTTTACAGTTTTTTCTTAAAAAGTATTTTATTTGCTGTAACTTTGTCTAAAATTATAAAAATACGAAAAACGAAAAAATTATAGATGACTTCAATAAATGTAATATTAAAAGTCTGTACTATTGGCTGTTTTTCTTTAACATTTATGCTCATTTTATCTTACCACAAACCATTTATTTTACTGTAAATAAATGATAAATGTTAAACCATTGCGGTTGAAACGGCTAAAGTTGCTGAAACAGGATACATAGCGTTTCGCTAGCACCATAAGATTTCTCTAGCCTCTTTGACCATGATGTTAATTTTAAATTGAAGTTTTGTCACTATTTATTGTAAGAAAAAAATGTGTTTTACATTTCTTGCAATTTTAATGAAGTTAGAATTTTGAAAAAAAAAATGAAATACCTAGTGTCAAAGTCTCACTGAACCAATAATACAGTTTATCTAGAGTAGGTACTAGAATCGTGGACATTTCACTACAATGAGTGTAGAAGAATATAAAAAATGTAGAAATCTTCAAACGGACTCTATTTAATAAATAAGTATAGGCACTTTATAAATTAATATTTGTCGATTAGATTAAGATATCTAAAATTTATTGAATCATATGGTTAATATTATTAATTTGAGTGACTTTTCTAGGTCATGTATGTGTCAACAAATTCTGCAACACAGTTAAAATGATCATTTAAGAATTAAATTAATTTTTTATTAGATGTTTTATCCAACACCAATCRAAATTCTTGTTTCAAATTGTTTCCAACTCTTCACAAACTTTATAAATATCATCAGACATTAAATATCAAGCCTGAATTCTTACAAAAAGTGACGTAACACCTACCTTAACTTTTTATAAAAGACTGTAATGACATAATGAAGAAAGTTTACTAAAGTTGAATAATCTATTTGCTTGTTCGTATTTGTGCTATCAAAACTAAGGGCGACCAAGTGATATTTCCGTTAAAAATTAATTATGGATTTATTAACACCGAATTCTTACAGTATACTCTATCTACGCAAAATCCTGTTACGAAATTTATTATTACGGTACAATATAGATACGCCTACAGTTATAATAACTGATGCCGCAATGTCTAATTATAATAGTTTTAATCTTCAAGTTTATGAATTAAACATGATTCAGTTTGTATCACGCTACTTTAGAGAGAGCTTGCGGTTACTACTTGACCATCCTTGCAAAGTCTTGCAAAGTCTTTAGTGAAATTTTAGTGCTCTTTTGACCAACTGTTATGTTTATTGGAGACTTTCACTGAGTTCTAGTTGTCAGTTTGTGAAAGAAATTAAATATTTTAGATGTAAAAAATTTAGCAATGAAATATTTGTGAATTTCACTTTTAATGCATGGTGATTTCAATGATACCGCAGGCTATGAAACATTGAAAACTTACGATATTAAAATTTTGAACCAATTTGTAAAAAAGTTTAGGAATGGAGATCTAGTAGTAAAAGAAAGTTTTTAAGACATGACACAGTTAATAACACTTTTTCACATTTTCGCACCTGTTTATTAATAAATGTATGTATACTGTTAGCTCGATATAAAATTGAAAAAGGTGATAAAAACTTATACAAATCTTCCTACTTACTCGAAATTAAATGTGGTGTATCCTTTTACGAATTATGAAGTTACACTTTTATATAAATCAACCAAACATAAAAATCACGTTCATAATTATGTGTTACATTTTAAATTTCATGAAAAATAAATTTTTGCACTCTTGTTATGACATAAATAAATAGAACCCTTTTGTATATACCTCACAACCATCGGTCAAGAACTGACAGTTCATGAAGTTGAATTCCTTTTACTTATGTTATGCGCAAGCGCATGTATGGGTGAATGTCTTGTAGGTGTTCATTCTTTTGCCGAAGACCTCTAAGCTCCAGGTAATTGCAAAATATCGAAGAATGTGTGGGTTCCTTTACTTTCATAAATGAGCGCCTGGTAATGAGGCAACACTAAAAACACAACCGGGAAGTACAGGGAAGTTGAGGGGGTTTTTTGGAGCAACAATTTTTGAATAGCTAAACGAATAAAAATAACTGCTTTTAATTACTTAATTTGATGTAACTTCCAATCCTGCTAATACAGAGTGCGCCAGAACTCGCGCCCCAGAAAAAAATTTCAAGTAAGGTAAGATACCAGGAACATGAAAAAAATGTTTAAAAAATTCTATCTGTTAAAAAATTTTGACATTTATTTTTTGACATTTGACATTTTTTTATACTTATCTGTTTAATGATACTGATGATCTTATAAAAAAAAATATATGTTTTTTTACATTTATTTAGTAAAGGGACAAAAATTTTGACAATAAAAGTCACAAATAACATTAATTTGAGAAAAATATTTTCCTGTAACTTAAAATCTGTGCGTGATGGAGAATTTTTCTTATCAAATTCGTGATTAGAGATGTTAATGTACCCTGATACAGGTGTCAATAGATCAATCACATTAAAAAAATTAAAATTTTTGTTGGGTAGTGTAATTTTCATTAAAAGTTTGAATATAGGARAAGAATAAGTCACATCCAAATTAACTTTTTGAATGAATCTAAAAAATCTAAGCTGATTGGTTTCTAACATTATTTTAATGGCAGACCTCAAACGGTCCAACCACATCCAATTTAAAATTTTTGAATGAATCCAAAAAATCTAAGGTGATTGGTCTCTAACATGATTTTAATGGCCGACCTAAAACGGCCCAATCATATCCAATTTAAAATTTTTGAATGAATCCAAAAAATGTAACGTGATTGGTTTTTAACATTATCTTAATGGCCGACCTTAAATGGCCCAATCACAATGTTTATAACTTTTACACAATACTTACGTTAATTCATAATTTTTCTCTCAGTAGAGTTATTAAATAACAAAAGATTAATATTTTGTTTTTACGACACGAAACCTAACTGTGGTCGGTTTTTACTTATTAAAAATAGGATGTTCCCAATGATTCCCATCAAAATTGTATTTATTTCTCTTCGCGATGTTTTACGATACGTAAAATTTAATAAAGAATTAGACACTTGTGTGTTTATTTAATACAACATGTACAAAAAAGTTTATGTTGACAAAAATTAGAAGTTTCTGTAATGTCTGTGAGTTAGATGATCAAATTTACAGAACGTCACAACCTTGTGCAAACGCAAACTAAAATTACGCGCGTGTGCACGTGTCAAACGTGATTCGTGACAGCTGTCAGTGGTAGCACATGTGAAAGAGAAATTACAAGAAATTCACCCTTGACTTCAAGTAAGTAGGAATACACTTCTGTTATAATAATTATGAAGTTTGCACACAAAAACTGTTAGTTGTGACATGAAAGGATCCCTTTAAAATCAACATATTTAAACACATGTGGTTTGTTTTAAATCGTCTTGGTGGTTATTTTTTAAATTAAATAAAGATTTAAATTAAATTCAAATTGTTACAACGCACTTTGTAGTGTCTTCCAGGTGTCTTAATCATAAATTTTGTTAAAAGTTGTGCAAGATGTCAGTGTTACTTAACCTCACTTATTTGTTCGACAAATTACTGTTTTCATTATAAAATTGGATAAAGACTGTTACTAGTCGTGTAAAAACAACTAATACACGTGGACTGTTCAAAATTTATTTTTGAATTTATTTCAGATTTATTTTCACAATGGCAAATAATACTCCCCTTTCTCCTGAGCAAAAGTACRATTTGATAACTCGTAATTTACAAGAAGTCTTGGGCGAAAGTAAAATAAAAACGATTTTGTCGCAACGCGATTTAAAAATCTACTGGGGAACGGCAACAACGGGGAAACCCCACATCGCCTATTTTGTCCCCATGTCAAAAATTGCCGACTTTTTGCGAGCTGGTGTTGAAGTCACCATTCTTTTCGCCGACCTTCATGCTTATTTAGACAATATGAAAGCGCCGTGGGAGYTACTGGCCCTCCGAGTGCAGTATTATGAACACACGATCAAAGCAATGCTAAAATCAATCGGTGTTCCGTTGGAAAAACTCCGTTTCGAAAAGGGGACCAACTACCAACTGTCCAAGGAATACACTCTGGATGTGTACAGGTTGAGTTCGATTATAACTGAACATGATGCGAAGAAAGCCGGCGCTGAAGTGGTCAAACAAGTGGATCATCCTTTGGTCAGTGGACTTTTATATCCCGGTTTGCAAGCCCTCGATGAAGAGTACCTAAAAGTGGACGCCCAGTTTGGTGGTGTTGACCAGAGGAAAATCTTCACTTTTGCGGAAAAATACCTCCCACAGTTGGGCTACCAAAAACGGGCACATTTGATGAACCCAATGGGTTGGTTCCAGATTTTTCCACAACCCGCTGTTATTGAAATTTTATTTTAGTTCCAGGTTTAACTGGTAATAAAATGTCATCTTCGGAAGAAGACAGCAAAATCGATTTGCTTGACTCTCCCGCAGCCGTGAAACAAAAACTCAAAAAAGCATTCTGCGAACCTGGAAATGTCGAAAATAACGGTATTTTGTCGTTTGCAAAACACGTAATTTTTCCTCTTCTCAAACCCGAGGAAAAATTCGTGGTTCCTCGCAAGGCTGACTATGGTGGCGACATTCATTTCGAATCGTTTCAACAACTGGAAACGGCGTTTGCGAATCAAGAAGTGCATCCTGGTGATCTCAAAGCCAGTATCGAAATTTATCTAAATCGRTTGTTGGAGCCCGTGAGGAAGACGTTTGAAGATCCTGAATTGAAGAAACTGGCTGAAAAGGCGTATCCGGTCCAAAGGAAAGCGGACGATGAGATTAAACCACATGTTCTGGATATCAGAGTGGGAAAAATTGTGGAAATTTCTAAACATCCAGATGCTGATGCTTTATATGTCAGCAAGATTGACGTAGGACAGGAAACGCCAAGGACTGTTATAAGCGGCCTCGTTAATTACTATTCCATAGAAGACTTGTTAAATCGCATGGTTGTGCTGCTTTGTAATTTAAAACCGTCGAAAATGAGAGGAATTGAGTCCACAGGAATGGTTTTGTGTGCATCTACGTAAATGATTCAAGTCTAGTTTAAGTTTCTTCTGACTGTTTTTTTTTAGGGATGAACCAAAAAAAGTTGAAACACTTATCCCTCCTGAAAGTTGTAATCCTGGAGATAAGTTAGTTTTTGAAAACCATGAAAATGGGACTCCTGAAGCTGTCCTTAATCCGAAGAAGAAAATCTGGGAGAAATTACAAGCTGATTTTAGGACTAGTTCAGATTGTATCGCACAATGGAAAAATAGTAATTTAATTTCAAAGGCCGGTGATGTAGTTCGAAGTAAAACGTTAGCCGATACTTTAATCAAATAGCAGTTTTACTATGTTGTACAAGCAATTTTTTAATGTGTAAGTTTTAAAGTGACATACTGCCTCTCTTCAATTTACTTCTTACATTTTTACTGAGTTGAGGTTCTAAAATAAATTAAAAAATACAGGGAACTGTAAAACTAAATTAAGAAATACAGTTTTTTATTTAAACTTTCACTACGAGGAAATAAAAAATAAACAATTAAGTTACAAAACAATCTTTTAACTTAAACTAGTTAGTTGAAACTAAAAGTGCTGGATTTAAATTTTTGGCTAGTCACAATTCACATGGATAACAAAAATATCTACCATGTATCCAAAAAATTTAAACAAATGATTAAAACGAGAGTAAAGACAAAAATCGCATTTTGGTGCTCATCGAGTAACTAAACAAATACTTTCGTCACAGATAATCTGTGCTTTCGTTACAAAAAGGATTTAAAAGATTTTTTTTCGGGTTGATGCATTTTTAAATTTTAAGGTAATGAATGTCTTGGCCTATTATTTATTTCTTAAAACGTCAGTTTACAAACTGTAATAAATATTTAACAATAGATTTCTGGTAAGTCTTTTTCTCAAGTGGCAAAAATCGTAGCTGTCTCTGTAAGGCACCTACAGCCGCACCCTGACGGACAAACATCGCGTTTTTCAAACCACTGTTTCAAATGCTTTGTGTGGCCCCCATGACCACAAACGATGCAACAATTCGCTGATCCCCTGACAGACAAATGGCATATAATACAATTCAARGAGAATTTTTTGCAATTACTACACGTACAATGTTTGGCCGGTTTTAAACAATTCTTACAATCGGTTAAAAACTCAACGCCTTTATGTTGCTCTGGAGGCCCACACATGTATTTAAGAACTTCAGCACGGTTGTATAAAAAACCCCATCTGTGAAGAATTTCAGCGTATGACAATTTGAAGTATTCGTAAAGCGATGAAGACGGATTTTTGTTAGGCATGAGGTTTTTGATTTCGTTTAAACGAAGACTGTCCAATGAAGTCGATCGCATGTGTTTTAATGTGGGAAATACCCATTCGTCGGACGGTAGATCCATGGGGGGAATTGTGTGATAAGGAGAGGTATCGTTCTGAAAACAAAAACAAAATTCATGACTAGATAAAACAAAAACTTGAGACATACTGTAAATTTCAAGGACTTTTTTGATGATTGGTGAGTATAGTTGACTTCATTTTTCCCAAATATRCATGACAGCATGGCTGCCATCTGAATATCAGAATGTTGGGCGTAATGTGAAATTCTGTAAATYAACTGTAGTTTCAAAGTTATAGTTAATGTTTCGCTTACAAGGCTTCCGAAAGCTGGTTCCCAAACGGATGATTATACCACTCCTCGTCCTTATTCTGCGTACATGCTATAAGTTCCGCTAACGTCCAAGCCTGGACCAAATCCCAGCGTCCAACCACGGCCGCACTMGCYGCATTATGTTTACAAATCGTGGCGATATCCCCATCCAAAATATACTCTTCTGCCAACTGTCTATTCGTGAGCAACAACCCCGAAACATCATACACATGCACTATCGCTTTTGACGCATTCCTCGAGTGTTTCACTCTCAATCTTTGCTTTTGATAATAATACGCAGACACCGTCACATGATCGCTCGATCTCTTCGAGAACACCGCCTCCAAAGCCGACAACGCCCTCGGCGTCGTGGYCTCCACCTTCCCCGAGTACCTCCTAGTGTGTGGAGCGCGTCCGAAACAAACCAAAATCCCCACYGAACAGAATTTGGCTCCCGAAGTGCGGGGAAAGGGGATATAAGCGTCGTTATACCCCCCGAAAACGTTCGGTTCCGTGTACGAATTATCGAATATTCGGTCGTTTTCCGAATCCGTCGACAGTTGCTCTAGTGTCGTTACCATTTGCCGGAGACACGACTCCAAACAAGTGCGATTTTTTGATACTCTCTGTTGGGCTAAATGGTTCAAGGTTTGGAGGAGTTGGGAGCCTGCAGTTTCCGTGACTGAGGACTCATGCAGAATTTGGAACGTTGGAGGGACACCGTGAGGATAAGCGTTAGGAAATGAGACTTGCAAGTAAACGGAAAAGTTGTTGACATTGGCGAAGACCGTGCAAGTCCGACTTACAGGATCCATCGCTGTGACCTCCAGGTTATGGATGTGGACATTTAAAAGGGAGAATTCTTGCTGCAGGGGTTGGATTTTGGGCGAGGTTTTTTTCTTGACTTTGACTACTTCGGAAGACTCATTGTTGATGGCGATTTCTTCACGCGGTTCGTCCGGTTCGTGCCCGCACAACTTCTGAAGGAACGGCTCGATTTTCCAGACTAAAAAAGAGAACAAAACAAAAGTTTTAATAAAGAGCCTTCACGTACACACAGTGCTTCATTAGTAATGACACAAACTCGGCTCTCGAGTGGACACGTTCGACCGTTTTCAGATGGGATGGAGCCGATGGTCGGCAGTTGTCAGTTTTCCGGTATTGGGATGGGTCGATGGAGAGTTGACGAAAATTGATAAATCGTTTGCTCAAATTATTAAGAATTTTGACTATGAGTAATCACTTATCGCATTTGACTTGTTTTCAAAGGAATAAAATAATATTTGAAACGTTTGTTTAAAATTAAAAATTGATCTGATTTATGGTTTTGATGCCCAAAGTCACCATTTCACAAAATAATTAATTTATTGTTTTATGTACTAATAAAAATAAATTTATTAATTAATGTAGAAGTTACGGGTTGTTTACTATTTATCAACAGTAAAGGATTTCATGTGATTTTGGTGAAATTTTTCACAGAATTCGAGTTGTGGCTTCATTTCAAATAAAATTTTTACATCAATTCCTAATATTCCAAGTCAAGGAGTACGGTTTAAATTTATAGGGTGGCTTATGCCGCTGAGTTGGGTTTATCCCAGGCAAAAATTTGTCCTTAAGGCTGTTTGTATATATAATTTGATTTATAATTTAAATGTTTTATTTTATAATTTATTTTTTATTTAATTTTTATTATGTATTTTTCATTGTGTATATATTACCTACTGGTTTGTAAATAAACATTTGTATACATTTTTGAGATATGTTTCATTTGTAAATTTCCCTAAACGGATGAATTTTTATTGGACCTGAAAACTGCCAAATATTTAGGGACTTCAGAAGAGACTTCGCGTTTTGAATAGTTTTTTTCTCATATTTGCTTGAAATTAAAACCATGACTCGATTAATTAATTAATGATTAAAAGCGCATCTAATTTAAATTAAATTTTAATTCACGATTAATTTCACGTTTGACAATGCAAAGCGGACACAGCTGAACCCGTTGTCAACGTTTTCAGAGAAAAAGTTTGAGATGAGTCAGAGGGTTTGTGTATCACCAGTGTTAATCCTAAGCACCCTAAGGCGGTATACATTTGTCCAATAGCGCCAACTTTTATATAAATATGATATTAGGGCTGATTTACTGAAAGCGAATTAAAATTTAATTCAATCTTTTAAACTAGTTCGAATTAAGTTGCCATTTACGTTATGTTTAAGAACAAATGTCACATCAGTTACAAATTAAAATTAACAGATTAATAAGTTGAGGTGGTCTTGTTCACTGTTTTGTTTCTGTCTATTATTCGAAAGTTTTATCAGATAGCAAACGGTCACAGGTAAAGGATTTCATATGAATTTTGTCAAATTTTTCTTAGAAAAGGTTGACAATGTGCCCGCAGACCATCCGTTTCCATTCTGTCAAAATGGTCAAAATTTGCCATTCAGTGGTCAAAGGTATAACTTGGTTAAGTTCGAAATTTACGATATTCTTATACGATACGATAATAACCGCCCCAAATTTAATTTGCAATTTTTATCACATTTGACAATAATGCAAAGTACATAACAATGTAATTCGGATTACGCTATTTCTGAATTAAAACACGGATAAAACACTGCGGACATGGCTGAACTCGATTTCTGTGAAAAATGTCACCAAAATCACATGAAATCCTTTACTGTTGATAAATAGTAAACAACCCCTACATTAATTCTACATTAATTAATAAATTTATTAGTAAATAAAACAATAAATTAATTATTATGTGAAATGGTGACTTTAGACATCAAAACCAYGAATCAGATTAATTTTTAATTTTAAAGAAACGTTTCAAATATTATTTTATTCCTTTCAAAATAAGTCAAATGCGATAAGTGATTACTCATACTCAAAATTCTTAATAATTTGAGCAAACGATTTATCAATTTTCCTCAACTCTCCATCGGCTCCATCCCATCTGAAACGGTCGAACGTGCCTACCCGAGAGCCGAGTTTTGTGTCATTACTTCTGAAGCAGATTGTACCTAACAATGTTTGATCTTTCGACCACGTAATCAGTTGAAAGTCTGGCGACCCCGGCCTTTGCTTCCTCCACTCAAACTCCAAAACCACATCCCTGTGTCCCACAAAAGTGTGCATAGGAGTCGACCTATTGGCCGTATTCCACAGCAACAAGCTATTTTCGCCTCGTCGCAGCTGGGGCACCACCACCGTTACCAGACCATTCCCAAAAGGCGTAAACCTCGCCCTCCACACTGGTGCATTCGTCGTCAAAACATACTCAGCCCGTCGCGGATTATTCATATCAAAAAATTTCACGGTATTGTCTTGACTCGAAGTCGCTAATTGCGTCTCAACGTTAGGGTTCCAATCCAGACCGTGGATTTTCGATAAATGAGCCGCGACGTACTGCACAGGAGCCGTTCCTTTTCGCTGATCCCAAATTTTGATATCGCCGTCGTGAGCTGTGGCTAGCAGGTGTGATGAGAGTTTGTTCCATCTCACTTGAGAGGCTTCCGCTATTGCTGATAGGGATAGTGAGGGACGGCGAGCGTCTCTCAAGTCCCAGATGTGGATGAATGTGTCGACGGAACAGGAGGCAAGGAGGTTGGGGTCGCTGCGGTGCCAATTTAAATCGGTTATGACACGAGTGTGGGCTCGTAATGAGTGGGTCTGGATCAGCTCTTGCGAACGCCAAGTCAGGACTTCTAATCGCTGATTGCTCTGTTCAAAAAAACAAATTTTGGTGATATAGGAAGAGTAGTTGCTACTGTAACTTACTGATATCACACAAAGCTCCCGGTTGTGATTAGTTGGGTTCCATTCAGCCGCTCCAACATCATATTTACTCTGTCTTGGGAACTTTTGAACAACTTCCAAGTCTTCATCTAGGTTTCTTATAGCGATATACCTCCGCCTGATGGAAGACTTGTATTAGATTTTAGACGATAGCAATGTTTACAAGAGAATAACGTTGCATACCCTGCTAGTAAAACGTAAGTTCCTGAATTATCAACAGCCATTGCATTTGCTTGTAAATCTCTTCCTTCCAAAGCGATGTAATATTCATTGTTCCAGGTCGCAGCCATGGTTTATTTTTTTCTAAGATACAGAAGCTTAAATGTTCAGTACCTGAAAAGACGTGTTGTTAGAAATGGACTTACGCACTTTGTAGCCTTGTATACCACAAAAATGAGTTAGTACATACGATAGCGGGTCACATTTGTTTACATTTAATAGGAAAGCTCGACGATTATTTATTTTTGAGCTGTCATTAGTGTCAGTGTCATGTGGCAAAGTGAGGTTAAGATTGACTAACCTAATAATTTTTTTGATGAAAATAAAAATATATTTTATGAAAAAATGAATCTGTTTAAAAAAATTCGCATGACCCGGAAGCACTTCGGTTTAATTGCTTTTAGGAACAACAGTTCGCAAACAACGGCTGATTATTGTATGAATTTAGTAAAGTAAAACCTTGTTGACAACCAGTTGCAGTTTATTAAGTTTTTTTTTTAGGAGTTACGATTATGAAAATTTTCTCAGTTTACTTTTATTAAAAGGCAAATCCAGATCATGTGCGTTTGCTGTTAGATGTTTCAATGTTGAAGTTGCGCGTGTGGCTGAGCAAGTTTCAACCAAAGAGACTGGTTTCATGCGGATGCAGTTTTGGGAAGATACTTTAGAGAAATGTTTTGTGGGAAATTGTGACAAAGTACCCAGACATCCAGTAGCAATAGAACTGTTTAATGCAAGTAAAAAAAATAAGATTTTGAATCTTTTATGTTGAAAGAAGCGATTGTTTTCTAGGCTGTGAGCCAGAATAAATTATCTAAACGACACTTGAAAAACCTTATTCTCTGTCGGAAAGAACATTTCAATTTGAACTCTTTTCAAAAGTTGGAAGATATGGAATCATATTCAGAACGATCCGTTTCAAGCGTGTACTATTTAATCCTGGAGGGTTGTGATGTAAGAAATGTTAATGCAGATCACGCGGCATCTCATTTGGGAAAAGCGCAAGGAATTGTGCAACATTTGCGGTGAATATTGCATTTGTTTACAACATAACATAATCAGCGTTATTAAATTTTCAGAAGTGTACCGCAATGTAAAAATTTAAATTTTATACCACTACCTCAATCAATTCTAGTCAAGAATAACGTGAGTCAAGAAGAATTACTTCGTCGCAAATCGACGAAATCTTTAAGTGACTGTGTTTATGAAGTGGCAACGAGGGCTCATCAGCACTTGATGAAAGCACGAAGTTTACAAGAGAAGGTTCCTTCTGAAGGACGAAGTGTTTTGTTGCCAGCAGTGGCGACGTTTACGTTTTTAAAGAGACTAGAAAATGTAAATTATGATATATTTCATCCACAGTTAAAACTCAGACCATGGAATTTGTTATTTAAAATGTGGTTTAGTAATTTTAAAAATAAATATTAACAATGATAATTATTGTCCTTCAATTGCCTCTAGTTACTAAAAAATTTCGTATAATACCTCAAGCTCTAGGGTTTGGGTTGTATTTTCCCCGTTAAGTTTTTGTAAATTAGTGCAACTTGTATGTATGACTGGCTCTAACTGTTTCGCATATCGATATTTTTTTGGTATCCATTTTTTATGCACCACTAAAAAAGTTTTTTTAGGATAACTAAGGATAACATTAGAAATTAGACGATTTTTGAAACTAATTTTAAGTGTTAAGTCTCCGAGAGATAAATTTAAAAAATGTAACAATCTCACATTTGTTTATTATTTTCCTTATAGGCAAAAGAAGAGAAACCATTTGGCAGACAATTATACAAATCATAATTCTCTGGTAAATGATTTCCACAACCATCACACTCCACTGACCTGTAGTCAGGCACGATGTTGATGAATTGTTTAAAAAGAGACTAATCTAAGAAAACCCCCTAAATTTCTCAATCTAGCGTCATATGCCGTTTCGCAACTTAATGAACTAATATTATTTAAATTATTATTATTGATTTATTAYACTAGTTTACAAATAATAACTTGTTATTTAATATATCTTTAATCAATTTATTACTTTTATGTTAATTTAACTTTAATCAAGCAAAAAAACATTACATTTTTTTATTACCTAACAGTTTTTTGTTATGAATGATAATTTTCGAAGATCAGCACAAAGGATTTTGGGATAAAAATATATTGTTATAAGGGACACTATCCAGAAAAGTAAAACAAAACAAAGTAAAGTAACTCATTTTAAATTTGTTATTTAGCGGTTCTTATATTTTTGTCAATAAATTTTTTCGTGACGTGACGTAGTGGATTATGAACTCAGTGCCTCAAAATCTATTAAAAAATATATAACTTTCATCTCAGGTATACAAATTGTGTAAACTAGTGTTATTTGTATTATTTTGCCACATCTTTTTAATTTTATTGACCAGGATTATGTATTTAGGAATGTTTGTTTGATGAATCTTCTGGATATTGTGTGTGTTTGGAACTGCAATAACGTCAATCAAGAATTCTTGTTTTTCAGTTTCAGAAATAAGAATAATGTCTTGTCTAGTAGCAGTTATATTTAAACTAGTCTACAAGATCGTCGTTACTGCTTTTAATAATATTTTTTTATAATTTTCTGTATTAACTATACAGGGTGTTTCACGTAACTTTATGAGGCTTGCGCCTAATGTACGCACCCAAATATACAAAAATCACAGAACACTGGATACAAAAAATACATTTAATTATTTAATTTTTGGAAACCCATGACAGTAGTTGTCAAACTAATCACTGTTTCATTGTTAGTCATAAACTGYAGTTTTTCAGAAACAATTATCATTTGTTCTATCAAGAGACGGCATAAATATGATTGTAGTTTATCTATTTTAATCACTAACTAACTAAAAACGTAATTTTTGAAAGGGTGAACAAACTAGAGAAGATTATCCAATTTTTCAAAATTTGTAATCGAGTTCGTATTGGAATATGTATTATTGGTTGCATTTTACAGGCGCAGGCCTCGTAAAATTATGTGAAACACCCTGTATATATTACTTGCTCTTGAATTGCAAAATACAAACCTTCGGTTTCAGTAAAAATATTGTTTTTGTTAACCAAAAGTGTGAAGTTTTTTATCTTTATTAGTAGTGTTATTCTTATTATCTTTTTTATTGAGCTTACCGCTTGAATTATAATATTAAAAAATACCTCCTCATACAAAGTGTCTTTGAAATAATTGAAAGAAAATCACTGGTCAACAAAATTCTCTCTACCTTTACGGTACAGTTTTTTTCATTTATTTTTTAAAATAGACCATGAACTTTGTTCCTGAAAAAAGAATTAAAAAGATTAACAAGTATAAACATAAAAACAAATGGATATGAAAATGAAAAGAAGCATGGGTTTCATTTAGCTCTATGTTTAAATATCGAAATGGAAGCACTCATCCCAGCTTTTAAGGAAGAAAGTTAAAAACCACAAATACCAAAATTATAATTTTGGTAATTCGTGTGCGCCAACTTAATAATAACAAAATATATTATACCAACGATACAAATTTTCTGGATTTTCAAAAGGATAGCGTTTTTTATTGCTTTAGATCCGATTTAAATACGAATTTTGACTTCATATTTTCTCATTTCTCAAAATCAAACTCAAAACTAAGGTATATTTATCGCGTTAGTTTACGTCACTGTACGATAAAACGCCCTGAATTCAAAATGCGCTTCCGAATTTGGTGTCTTTTGTTCACTTTAGGCCCGATATGGGCCAGTCCTATTATGTCCGTGATGCGGAGAACATACACTTTTAAGGAGCCAATGCTCCATATATCCAACTGTATTTTCATCAAAGATCGTTATTGCATGACCACTCGCTTTCCAGTCGTCTTGTTTCCAAAAGTACTTTTGTGTGTTCTCCCGAACTCCCATTTCACAGAATTCCTCAGTGAAGAGGATAAGAATAAAACTTGTCTTGGGGTGGAAAAAATCAGATTAGACACGAAGAGCACTTTGTCAAGCACGGAAAGATTGGATGTATCTATTATCGAACTTAAGGGTGATGTTCAAGAGGTCTTTGGCATAACCAATGCTCTGTTTAGATTTCACCCTCCTCCGTTGGAGATCTACAATGGCGACTCGTGTGTCATAACTCACAACAAAAGAGATAAAGAGTTCAACATTTATGACACCTGGGTTGGAGAGACGGTGACGAATCTTACTATGCATCCGCTGTATATTAAGATTACTGTCAATTCTGACCACAAAATAACTGTCTGTCCGTATGATAATGGTTTGCCGTTACGGTGCAATGCACATATTGTGGGGTTGCTGTCGGAAGTTAGTGGGGACTACTGCGAGAGAGTGAGTGTCTTCGATTGTGCAAAGAAGTGTCGAGTGTTTAAACCTGATTCTGAGGTGCAACTTAGATACGCAAATTTGATACACCCAAGTTTCTATTTTCTAATCAACGTCACACAAAATTTTTGGTTAGATGAAATAAATAATCTTGATGAAGAACTTCCAGATCCACCTCCAGTTTCACCTCCAGCTTCGCCTCCAGCTTCACCTCAAGCTTCACCCCCAGAGACACCCCCAGAGTCACCCCCAGAGTCACCCCCAGAGTCACCCCCACAGTCACTTTCAGCTTAAGTTAACATTAAAGTAGAACACAATCTGCATTCAAAATTATAATTGTTCAATATGTTACACTTTATACCCAGTATTTGTTACACCTTTCAGAGTTATGAACAGATTAACAAATGAAGTTTGCTTTGTAACACCATATGTTTAAAATAAAAAAATCTTGTTAGACATTTTTATACCGGGTGTTTGGTCTATTACACATGAAATTAATTTAGAAATAAGAGCAAAAATTATATTTTTATTTTAAGAGACTTATTCCTGATGTTCGACCGACCCTGATCGCATCTTTAAACATTTATAATTGTCAAAGACTTACTTAAATTTATATTTTTGTGGTAAAATAAAATTTCCTTCTTATTGATCTTATTCAAAAAGCTGTGAATTGTAAATGTAGACATTAAAAAAAACGTTTTAACGTTAAGAGTCTTGCTTGAAGGAAGAATTCCTCGAGACACTTTAGTCCACTTACATAACACCCTGTATAAGAACTCGTATTAGCATTTTATAATCGAGTCGATAGACGACGATAATGCTCGCCCGCACGGAGCAAGATTTGTTAATAAGTATACAGGGTGTGTCAAAAGTCCCGGACCAACGTGACATAATATGTAAGGTAGATAACAGGAACATAAAAAAATGTTAAAAAAATTTTGACATTTATTTTTTTGACATTTGACATTTTTTTATGTCTATTTAATGATATTGATGATCTTGTATACTTCTTCTTGTTTYATAATTATTTGGTAAAGGTACAAAAATTTTGCCCATAAAAGCCACAAATGACACTAAACAGAGTTACAATTTAGGATACAGCTTCCTTGTTTYCTCTTCTAATAGCCTGTAGCAAAAAAACATGGAAAATTATTTTTCCAACAAAAATAAATAGAGACAAAGTGCAAAATTTAAACTCTCATAACTCGAAATTTTTATATGCTGATCCACAAAAGTTAAGGAAGTCGAATTATTTTTACAACAAACAAATTTTATACTCCTATGCATTGTGGAATCCAGCAAACACAAAAAAGTACAAAGATATCTGCCTTTATCTCACTTTTAATTAATTATTAATTAATTTTTTAATAATTTTTCAATTTAATTAATTATTGCACACTTCCCTAACCTTTGGGGAGCAATTTAGATACATTTTTTCCATGCTCCTGGTATCTTATTACCTTGCATGGCATGTCACGTTGATCCGGGACTTTTGACACATCCTGTATAGAGAAACATTATATTCCACAATTACTAGATAGGGATTCGAATATATAATAAAACATATATATTTCATTAAAAAAAAACTCTTATGCAATTGAGAAAATAGAAACAAAAAGTCTAAAAATCCTCTCGTAATATAAGTGTGAATTGGTTTGTTTAAATTTCTTTGCGCGATTAGACTATATTCGATTGTTTACTACGTCTGTTTCCAAGACAGTAAGTTGTATTTACCCATTGCTATCCCAAACTCGTCCGTAAGTATTTTGTTTATTGTTGCTAGTCGGTAAGCATTCAAAAAACTATTTTGGCGTTCTAGAACATTTTTAGATATTTTATTAAAAAAACTAACAAAAAACAATCGCATAATAGATGTCATAAGGATCATGAACGGTAAGGACTTACCGATCTCTGATAACAATTGTCTTCGATCGGTAAAATGTCCTTACCGTTCTTGATGCTTAATATTCTATTGCTTCAATCAATAAGTAAAATGTATAATGCATGCTTTCTACAACAGAGCCTTTTGTTTTCCACAATATACATTTTGAAATAAAATACATTATTCAAGAAAGATTTAAAAAGCAACACTCATGTCCACCCTCTTAACTTACTAGAACATTTAATAAGGGATGCCAGTTTCTAAAAACTGCTCATTTCTTAAATATACTGCTCGACAAAAGTTAAGAAAGTGTGCAATGATTACAATAATTAATTAAATTAATAAATTATTAAAAAAGGTCGGACAGGTATAAGAATCACCAAAAAGAAATAAAAATAACCGAATTTTTAGTTATTGGACATTTTTAAATGTGTAACACTCGCTTAAAGTCCATGAAAAGACCTGGCAATAAATAATGAATCCTTAAGAGGACAGCAAAATATCATTTTATAATTTATAAAAGTGCTCTAAGGAGACATTTACAAAATTTTATCGTTCAACTATGAGAAAACTTATAAAATTAATTCTTTTTTAATGAATTAGAAAATCGAGCTTCTAATACATGGCAACATTTAAATTACTTTGCCATCTTACCTACTTTCTGAATTTGTCAAAATTTGACAATTTCTTGCAAATTAAAAAAAAAACACTAATACCTTTGGAAAAATGAGTTTGTGTGCTAGCGAAAATTGCAACATTTGCTTAGCCCTAAGCAATAGATTAATAATTATTTAACAAAATTTTAATTTTTTACAAAGTTCTTAGGTCACCAAATTAACACCTATCTAAGGTAAATAGTTGTTCTTGAACTGTATAGTCGTTTGACTTTATTATTTAAGGGTTTTCCCTGAAAAGTGAGTCTTTAGAGCTCGTTTATATAAAATTGTTTTCTCTGTATGATCACATATCTCCCATGGCACGCCTGCCCGGCCTTTTTAACACACCCCATTTTAAGGTTTTATTTCCGAAACCTTGATTATACTACATTACTTTATTGTAAGAATTTTATTTAAAAGGGAGTATTACAAAAACTATGTTAAAAATTCTGTTTATTGAAACATTGAATTTACAGTTTTTTGAGTGGTAACTGAACTAAGTGTTACAGCACATAAATGAAACTTTCATCTCCACGCACACACATTCTTTTGGTCCACGACATTACAATTTAGTCCTTCACTTTATCCTGGGATAATAATACAAAACCGACGATCCCGGCAACTGCCAATTGGACGCATGCAACTCGATCAACTGCAGAAGAGTACGTCTTACAGCCGGCGCCCCAGCACTGGCCAAAAATCCATCCCTTACACTGGCCAACAACTGCTCCAACTGTTGAGGTAACTCCGTCTCCAAATCCCTTCCAATCGATGTCAGCACAAAGAAGAGACATTCCGTCTCCGATAGACACTTGATCGGCAGACTGACACAAGCCTGGCAGCATTTGGCGAGTACAGAAAGGAGCACCAAATCGGGTTGGAGGGCCTCGTATTGTTCTTTAATATGGTGTCGTTTCAACTGACCACACATCTCAGTCAAAAACCACATGAAAGCTGTGAATCTCGTCCCGTCTCCGGCTTTAACACCCCGCAGGATTTTGTCCCGTTCTTGGTACCACTGTTGACACATGTTTAGAAGGGATTCAAGGAACGTCTGGTTTTGCTCTTTTTCGATTATGGACAAACACAGCTTGGCTCCAGTTTCGCAATATCGCATACCTTCCACCACTTGCTCCATTATGACTTTGACCAAGTCCATAATTACTCGCGAGGAGATCTGGTTAGGGTCCTCCATGGCTAGTTTTAAGTTGGCTTGGTGTTCGGCGGGGAAAATCCCAACGTCGATGTCTTCCTTGGCCATTTCTTTGAGCTTCGCGGCTAAATTGTGCGAATCTGAGGCCCCCAGACTTTTGGAACGCTTCAAATTTGCCAAATTGTTGCTCTGTTGGTAGTTATTCCAATTGGTCTGAACTGGAGTATGCTTTTGTGTGAAGATATTATGTGCCAAAATTTCGTTCCCGAATTGGTAACTAACCCTCGGCAAGTTCAAGATGTGCGAGGAGGAGGTCGAGTGTAGCAGCGGCAAGGGTAGCGGAGTCGAAATAATCGGAATCAAAGTCGGATGTCTTAAAATATTCCCGCTGGATTTCGAATGTTGCAGCTGAATCGGGTCGAAATTTCCGGCCAAATTTCCACTCGATTTCGACGGTTGCAACTCGTGACTCATTGTGAATTCCTTCGCATGCACGTTTAGTTTTCCCGAGTTGGGAATGTCGGTTCGCACGTTCGGAGGTCTGTAGATTTCCATGGTGGGTTTGCCTTTGATCGTGGCCATCGTCTGGCTTCGCCTCTTCTGTGGGTCTTTATTTGGTCGAACGAAACTGCGTTCGCGAGTCACAATCGGCGAAAATTCCGTCTTTTGGCTGCGTTTTAATTGCGTTCCTTGCGACATTTCGCACACGCACTAAACACTGTAAATAACTTTACAATGTTTGAGTAATGACGACCACGCACTCACCAATTTTGGTAAAGCAAGGTTGGGAGAAACACTTGACGTTGGTTGTGCTGCTGTTCAGGCATGGTTTTCGATTAGGGAAATCGTTTATTCGATCGACGGTTTTGAGGTAATTGTGGCTTGAGAAAAATTGATTCGATTTGATACTGAGGACGGTTGGTTTGTCGAGCGCGGCGGACGGAAAGCTGGGACTATTATATATTTAGAATGTGTATTTATATCAGAGATGCATACAAGACTGTGATTATAAATAGTTATTAACGTGGATGGAGGAGTTATAAGGTAAAACAGGTTGATAAAACGATTTATGGCTTCACTGAAAACTCTACGAAAAACTAATGGAAACTCAAATCGAACTAATGACTTGTGAATTAAAGTAGTTGCGTTAATAAGATGATCTCATGATGACTTAACCAGTGGCGTAACGTGGGCAATAGGGGGCACTCACGGGAAATGCGCTTTATCGTAATAAAAACCTTCTGTACAAAAAGTACCGGGAAATTTTAAATAAAATAGTATTAGGTTATTATTGATCATTATGATTCCTTGTAAAGTAAACTCTATCTCAAGCGACACGCATATGCCAACGTTTAACTCAAACATCAAAACACTTCTTATAAACAGCGGAAGATATGGCTTTCAGTTCTTTATGGACACAAAACGCCTTTCTCGCGAAGCAATTTAAGTTTAAGTAATGGGAAAACGACACATGTTAGCTAAATACGGTGCTTGATTGATGACATTTGTTGAGTTTTTATCCAAAAATTTGTGCAGGATAGTGCAAAATCCCAGAGTTGTCTTTCCACAAATCTGGCCTTTTCCAGAGAATATTTTTACAAACATTTCACAACGGATAAATAATATTACTCTTAAACCTAAGTGATGATTTACAGTCATCATTTATTTGATTTTCATTTTCCACCGTCTTTGCTGTTCACGATCGTCCAGAACAAGGAAAGTCGGTAACCTCTTTCCGGCCCAATTGGAATTTTTTTTACTACTCATATGCTTGTGTTTTTGACATACATATGAGTCCCCAAAGGTTTTTTGCAAAATTTTCAAAGATTTACTACACGAATTTTTCTTGGCAACACAAAATTTCAAGCAAATTCTCTGATCGGTAGTGCAATTCATGATAAAAATCGCAAGCCTGACTTAACCACAAGTATGGTAAAAACTATTTTAAACAAACCACTTGACCAATAACGGTAAAATTTGGTTTGGTAAGAGAGTATGGTTATACCAATATACCAGACAAGAATTAAGATATCTTCTACGTAAACTCTATAAATTCAAAAATTCCCGGTACTTTTTTTACATTTGTCTTTTAACAACCATCCATTTGCAAAAATCGTACACAAGATTCAAAAACTTTATGCAGTGAATTAGACATAATTAATTGTTAATAATTGTTGTAAACATGAGCTAAGGACGAGACGTCTAGGTATAAAGGGTACCCACTAAATAATAATTACAATAAATTAAACATAAATTTGTTTCTTTGAAGTTTCTTTAGGTACATTGTTTTAGTTTCTGACGTAGGTACTCGATTGAATACGATTCTTTTTACATATTAATAAGAAATGTATTTTTTTAATATTCGAATGATTTTGTGTTCCAATTGCTTTGGCCTTTTTGATGCCACACGTTTGTGTATTTTTTTTAATAAAAATACACTCTATTATCTAATTTGATTGATTGTGTTGTTAGTGGCTGATAAGTTTTCACGCTATAAAAACTGGCGTTGACCAAATAATCGTTATTACCGTTATTAGGTGTGGTAAGAGTAGAATGTGTGATAACAATATGAATTCTAGTTGCATATGCAAGAAAAATGTGTTGGAAAAACAGTAAGTACAACTATTTGTACTATACGAGATCAGTGTGAAAAAAATAAGTAATTTTCTTAGTTACACTTACGAAGAAATACAAGCAATTGCCAACTATTTGAAGGATAGGGTGAAAATTACACCACAAATCGGTATTATTTGTGGATCAGGTTTGGGTGAGTAAATTAAAATCATTACATTTTTAGATAAATGCAAATCGAAATTATACATTTCAAATAAATTTAAAGAGGCACTCCCACATATAATGACTAATAATACTGATAGCAGGGATAATTTGTCAATATTATATTAACATTATTTCTTATCAGATATTCTAGCTGCAATTTTTACGAGCATAACAAGGTATTATCGATGATCTTTTTTTTAAGTTGTACTTAGGATTAATTTATTTTCCAGTAATATATTAATGCACGACAACGGACTAAATAATATACGAAGTGATCCAGAAAGACTATATCAGTTGGTAACATTTGAAAGTATCTTTGTTAATGATTTGACACACGGCAACCGGATATGGTTTTGCTTGACAAATATTTTACAAGATTGTTGAATTGTTGTTAATGGAAAGGGTACTCCAATGGTAACTTTTAAAAATTAAAGTCAGGATTACCAACAGATTCATTAATTGTGGATCACTTTGTATAATAATAATTCCGGGTACTTGATTTTATTTAGGTATTTGTCATTTTAATGTAAACAAGATAACGTTTATCAAACAGGAGTACTTATTTACGAGTATTACACATGATTTACGAAATAATTGTATTTTGAAATGATTCTATTCTAATTTATAATTACCTCCACTCAAGTAACATAAATTACTTTTAAAACCTTTACTGAAAAAGTTTTTGTTGTAAAAAATTTGAAAACAAAGAAAATAAATTATTCGTTTTTTGGTTTTGATTATAAAACTAGTGAGAGCGAAGAAATGATTTAATAATGCAGTATTCTAGAAACTACACTAAAATAAATGATTTAGAATTTTGTTGTATTTTCCAAAATTGGGTAAACCGCTTTGTTTTTGTAGGTTCTGTGGCTGAACTTTTAACGGATCCCCTAAAATTCGAGTACGCCGACCTCCCCAATTTCCCCGAAAGCACAGTCATCGGTCACGAAGGTCGTCTCATTTTCGGCAAAATTGACAAAATTTCCGTGATTTGCATGCAAGGCCGTTTTCACTACTACGAAGGCAACTCTCTGTCCCGATGTGTGATGCCCGTGCGTTTGATGAAACTCCTCGGAGTCTCCACACTCATCGTCTCAAACGCCGCAGGCAGCGTCAACCCGTCGTACAAAGCCGGCGACATTATGATCATCAAAGACCACCTCAACCTTGTCGGTTTCGCCGGCAACAGCCCTCTGAGAGGACCCAACGACGAATCTTTCGGCCCCAGATTCATAGCATTGAACAATGCTTACGATCAAACCATCATCAAAGATGCTAAAATTCTCGTGGAGAAATTGGGTTTGAAGGGATTTCACGAAGGTGTCTACGCCTGTGTTGGAGGACCGAGTTACGAAACAGTTGCAGAAATGAGAGCGTTGAAAATTCTAGGATGCGATGCTGTGGGAATGTCCACTGTACATGAAATTATCACAGCGAGACATTGTGGACTTGGATGTTTTGCGTTTAGTCTTATTACTAACGAAGGTGTTATGAGTTACGAAACTGAGGATAAGCCGGATTGTGACGATATTTTGGCCGTGGCGAATCAGAGAAAGCAAGATTTGAAAATTTTTCTAAAACATCTGGTACCACACTTGCTCAATAAGCAATTTTGATTAAATTAAGGATTACGTACGTTAGTTATTTTAGTGTTATTTACACAGAGAAAACTTAATTATTCTTGGTTCCTAATAATTGTACTGCAGCTTCCACATCTTTGTCAAATTCTTCAGTCTGTAAAAGTTCTAAACAGGACCTTCCGCTGTCTAAAGCTTTTAAAAAGAGATGTTTAGAAGCCTCCCAGTAAAGGATATTCCGTTTTATTACTTGAACAAGTTCTTTTATTTCTACAAACATCACTGCTAACATCCTGAAATCCAATGTAATAATGAATAGCTTGCATACAAATTGTTTTTATCGTTTATACTTAAATGCTGGTAGGCAAACATCTCTCAAAAAATTTACCAGCAAATCTGGTATATAAACCAGTTCAGTGTCTTTCATTTTGAGAGGATTTGTATAATAATTTATCTCTAAATCCCCTTGCGTAAAAAACTCTTTAAAAAGTTGTATGGTCACCGTTTTGGACACTGTCCAGTCCTAAAATATAAACACAGTTTTTCAAGAAAGTTAATAAAAGCAAATAATAATTGAGTTTCCCCACCTTTGCATGATCCGATAAATCAGCACATGTAACTAAAAGAGTTGTGAAAACATACCGGTGTTCTGGATTATTCCTGTCGTAACCACTCTAAAAATATTATAAACATAAGGAATATAAACTAAAAATAGAGTTTATTAAACTTACCCTTGTCATATTGTATTTTTTCGTGTAGTGTTTAAAGTGAATAGCTAAATCTGTGGCTAATGTCAAGTCTTTTAGTAAATCCACAAAAAGTTTATAATTTTCTCGATTCAAAATTTCTACAAAGTTGCAGCCCTATAAATAATTATAATTAACAATCAACCAAAAACTCACAAATACATTTATATACTCTTATTAGCAAAAACAGACATATAAAAATATAATTTAAAAGAAAAAAATATGTGTGAAATGAAGTCACAATTTATTCAAATTTACTGTTTCAATATTTATAGTTAGATTTGTAACATTATTTTAAGTTTATTAATTTATGTGTAAGCAAATTAGTACTTGGTATTTATTTAGGGTGAAGTGGAATTATGGTGGATGCGCCGGGTAAGTAAAATTTCAGGACACTACTGGAATACAAGTAGTTTTATTTATTATAGTCACTGCCGTAATTTACTTACAACACATGTTGCATACTGAACTTTTACTGTACGTACCTCTGAATTGAGAATTCGCAGGATTTGAGACAAACGATGTCTTTCCATAACCGATCCAGGACTGGAATACAGAGTGCATAAAACATCACTTGGTGTTTGCTGAAACGAACTATTGGCAGCTCTGTAATCGACATCATGGCATAGACAAGTCACGAAATAAGCCAGAGCTTCTAATTGACTAAAAAAAATACCACAATCGAATTTTTTAAAACTCTGATACTCACGTAATGTATTTATCTTCAACTAACTGTAAATGCGTCAAACACAAATAAGCAAAATGTACTGTAGAAAATAGATGCATCCAGTTATGATAGGGTACTTCGCGGCAACAATTTTTCACAGTCATCGTAAATTTAGCAAACACTTCTCTTTTAATACCAAATGTTGTGAGAAATCCCAATCTTTCAAACATCTTAAAGACGAGACATGTGGTTTCCATTGAAACTATACTTCGTGGTGAGAAACTGAATAGYTCAAAGTTGGGATATTGATGTATGAGAGGGCAAGAGATTTTCTGCATTACTTCCTCCATATTCACCTGTTTTAACTATAAGAAATTATGTGACACTGAAACGAAATTTACCTGTTCGTGGCGTATCATCAAATTGTCAACTAATTGACTCCTGATTTTAAAATTCTCAAATTGGGTGAATTTCAAACTCTGGCTTAGGGCAAAGCCACAATGAACACTCAAAATATTGGCAATGTCTTCATCGAAACGTGTAAAATTCCCTTTTCTTTTATTATAAAGATGAATGGCTCCTATTACGTTATCGCCATTTTTAATAGGGAAGCATAAAAAATTTCGGAATTCAATGATTTCCATTGAATTTTCATTGCATAAAGCACTTTCTGGGTGCTTGTGGCTATTGATAAGCGTACCAGTAGTGGCCACATGGTCTGTGAATAAAATTATGTAAATAAAATTTTAATTAAAAATAATACCTGGGATGGCATAATGAAGAGCAAGTTTCACGCTAGGTTTGCTTTTTTTATCCCCTGGTGTGTTGTACTTTCTTGAAATTAGAAGAAGATCGTCCAGGTTTACCAGAAATATGGAACATTTTTGGGCATTAGTTAATTTTTTAGTTTCATTTGTTATAACTGTGATTAATTCATAAATGTCATGTATGTGTGAGCAAAATTTACAAGTTGCATCTAGCAATGTTTGGTATTGCTTCCTTTGACGTGCTTCTTCTTCAGCTGCTAGAGTATTTATTAAAACTGGTAGACAAAATCTAAACAATTCATTGGCTATTTTCGCAATAAAGTTCTCCTCTTTTTTACTTTCAACAAAGCACGCAAGTAGTGCTGGTTTTATATTTTGTGTGGCACATTGGTAATCTAAAGAAGACCTTATTATTCTAATTGAAAATTAAACTAGAAACATTTACATGTTTGTTTCTTTAAAATTGGAACTGTGATGATTTTTAGTTTTGTATTATCAAATATTTTCTCGAATATTGCAACGATTTGAGGATTTAAGCTATTGTCGCACTTTAAAATTTCATTTTCACATTGGACTAATTGTGCCATTATGTCTCTCGAAAGAGGAAATCGCAGTGTGTCTTCAAGTTCTTTATTACCAACTGTTTGTACAAGAGCTTCTTCTGAAAATGGCAACAGATTGATCAAGAAGGTTGATGCGCAATCTGCTTCTTTCATTAACTGAAAAAGTAAAAAAGAACGCGTGTTTATTCAAAAACATGATTTTGTGTTGATTGTAAAATTTTTTTGGTGGTAATTTAAATTCCATTGTGTCAAAACTCAGCTTTTGAATTTATGACATTCTTTTTTGTCATGTTAAATACTAAGAAGAATGGAAAAAAAATCAATTACAAAACTTTCACAACGAGAAAACAAATATATGATTTCTTCTCAAATGCAGCACCAACGAATTTTAAAATTGAGTTATTTGACAGTTTTGTATTGTCTCTAAATTAAAAAATTCTTGAAAATTGTGTCAATAACTAGACTTACATAGGAATTTATTTTCTTTTCAATAGTTTTACTGGCATTGTCGTGGAGTTTTTCATATAGTGTTAGCAGTTTGGAAGGATTCGAAACAATTAACTCTAGCGAAGGTAAGGCTTCAATTTCATGTTTTTGCTTTTCAGATTGTCTGCAGTATGGGGGCGGTGAAAACAAAAAGGGCTGCTTTAGGGTCTCCATTGGTGTTATTCATAATATCACTGAAAATTTTGATTAAGTGGTTTTACGACACAACACAAATATCACAAAAATGAATTTGATGTTATGGAAACATGCAAATTATAAATTTTTGCTAGGTGGCTATTGAGCTTTGCGAAAATAAAGAATGTCTTTCATTTAATAGTTTATTTTAAAAGAAAATTGTACAGCAACTTATGTTATAAAATGTTGTTACCAGATGTAGCATTAATAAGTCTTGAATCTTAGGCAAAGTTTTTTTAACCTTTTTCACACATAATATTTTGTTATGCATCATTTGTGAATTATAAATAACATTCATATCAAGAAAAATACGAGTAATAAAAAAGTTTCTTATTCGTTATCACTGTTAAAATGTAATCACATGTCATTCATCTCAAATGCAAATCATGTGATTACATAATAAGAATCAATTAAACTAAATACTTGCAGGTATTTACAAAATTGTCAGTGTTTTACTATACACGGTATAGAATGAAAACTGACAGTACTTTCTAAGCTTTGTCTCTAAGTACTAGTGAATTCAACTATACTTACGAACTAAAAAATAACTAAATACTAGAAAAGGTTTCATCATCGACAACATAAAAGTCAAGTACCTACCCTAAAATACTCACTTAAAATATTTAGAATAATGTTACTTAAAAAAAATCTAAATATTTACATAAATACACACCATATACATACAGTTACAATTTGCTATGCAAAAAGTTTGTTCCTAAAACACGAATGGGACAGCTGGTTTGGGGTAAAAATATCCTTCACTTTTTGGTGGTAAATATTGTCTATCGTCGCTGATTGGTGGTTTTGTCGGAACAAATACTTGTGATGTTCTTGATGGAGTATAGATTTTTATTGGTGTGGGAGTGGGGGTGATAATCGGAGTGTAAACTTTGATTGGAGGCGGCGTGGCTGGAGGTCTTGGTGGTGGTGGCGGCAATGAGGGTACTGGTTTTGGTGAAGGCGGAATGTAAACTGGAGGTTTTGGAGGTGATGGTGGCGGTGTTGGTCTGTATACTGGTGGCGGCGATGTAGGTTTGTATACTGGTGGTGGCGGCGGAGGCCTAGACGGCGGTGGTGGCGGCGGTAAATAAGTGGGTTTGCTTACTGGTGGTTTTGTTGGAGGTGGAGTGTATACCGGAAATTTGGGAGATGGAGCTGGTGTGTATACTGGAGGTTTTGGTGGTGGAGGTGG
>NW_025401068.1:4549853-4586691 GCF_015345945.1 Tribolium madens
GTGGGTTTGCTTACTGGTGGTCTTGTTGGAGGCGGTGTGTATACCGGAAATTTGGGAGATGGAGCTGGTGTGTATACTGGAGGTCGTGGTGGTGGTGGCGGAGGCCGAGTTGGGGGTGGCGGTGGTGGAGGCGGTAAATATGTAGGTCTGCTTACTGGTAGTTTTGGTGTAGGTGGAGTATAGACCGGAGTTTTTGGAGTTGGCGGTGGTGTATATATTGGAGGTTTCGGCGGTGGCGGTGGTCTAGGTGCTGGAGGTCGTGGTGGAGGAGGCGGTGGCGGGGGTGGTAAATAAGAGGGCTTATTTATTGATGGTTTTTGAGGTGGCGGCGGTGTATATGCTGGAGGCCTCGGGGGTGGAGGCGTTGGTAATCTAGTTGGTGGAGGAGGTGGTAGATATGTGGGTTTGCTTATTGGGGGTGGTGGTGGAGGCAATCTAGGTGCGGGTGGACGAGGCTGCGGAGGCGGCGGTGGAGGTGGAGGCCTGTATACTGGAGGTTTCGGTGGAGTTGGTGGTGGTGGAGGTCTGTATACTGGAGGTCTAGGTGGTGGAGGCGGTGGGGGCCGAGATGGCGGAGGCGGTGGTGGAGGTGGTAAATATGTAGGTTTATTCGTTGGCGGTTTTGGAGGAGGTGGAGTATACACTGGAGCTTTAGGAGTTGGTGGAGGTGTATATACTGGAGGTCTTATTGGGGGAGGTGTTGGTGGCCGAGGTGGTGGAGGAGGAGGTCTGTATACAGGTACTTTTGGTGGACTTGTTGGCTGTGGCTCTATAAATGGCTTAGATGGACGTGGATACTCATAACCACCTTGGGGCTGAGGTCTAAACGGAGGCTGGGTAGGTTGTGGTTTATACGGTGGTTGCGTAGRCTGAGGTCTATATGGTGGTTGAGTAGGCTGTGGTCTAAATGGAGGCTGTGTGGGCTGAGGTCTAAACGGAGGCTGGGTAGGCTGGGTTCTAAATGGAGGCTGAGTAGGTTGTGGTTTATACGGTGGTTGTGTGGGCTGAGGTCTATATGGTGGTTGAGTAGGCTGTGGTCTAAATGGTGGTTGTGTAGGTTGTGGTCTGTATGGAGGTTGAGTTGGTTGAGGTCTCAAAGGGGGCTGAGTAGGTTGTGGTCTAAATGGTGGTTGTGTAGGCTGAGGTCTATATGGTGGTTGAGTAGGCTGTGGTCTAACTGGTGGTTGGGTAGGCTGCGGTCTAAATGGTGGTTGAGTAGGCTGTGGTCTAAATGGTGGTTGAGTAGGCTGTGGTCTAAATGGTGGTTGAGTAGGCTGAGGTTTGAATGGAGGTTGAGTAGGTTGAGGTCGAAAAGGAGGYTGTGTAGGCTGAGTCCTGAACGGTGGTTGTGTAGGTTGTGGTCGATAYGGAGGCTGAGTTGGTTGTGGTTTAAAGGGCGGTTGTGTAGGCTGAGGTCGGTAAGGCGGTTGGGTTTGAACAGTAAATGGTTTTGAAGTAGTTTTTATTTCAAATGGAATCGAAGGACGAGGATAACTGTATCCCGTKTGTGCWGGCGGAGAAGGTGGTGAGGTAGGTTGAAATTTAAACGGTGGTTGTGTCGAGGGTCGTTGAGTTTGTATCGGTGTGTATGAGATTCGAGATGGTGTTGTAGGTTGTGGTTTATACGCCGGAGTTGTAAAAGTAAAAGGACGTTGTGTAACCGGTGCCCTTGTTGTACTCTTAATCTCTAGAGAAGTCGAAGGTCTTGGGTAACTATAGCCGAATGTCGTTGACACGGATGGAGATTTGTAAATTGTCGATGGTCTAAATGTTGTACTTTGAGTTGGTTGCGGCCTAAACGTTGGTGGAGTCGGTCGTACCGTATAAGATGGTGGTTGAGTTGGAATAGGTTTATAGGTTGGTTGCTTGATAGGTACCGTCACTGAAACGGGTTGGTAGGGATGTTGAGTTGTAGACGGTGTCTTGTAAATTGGTTTTATCGCAATTCCTTCCTCAAATGGGACAGAGGGTTTCGGATACTGATATCCTTGACGGCGGATTCTTTTTAAAGCAGTCGATGTATTTTGTGATTGTTCATATTGAAATTGCGCTGATGTTAGCACCAGAGGTACTAACAAACATATAAAGGCTTGCCTCTGCAAGAAAAAAAGATTTTTTTAGATATGCAATGAGATTTTGTATTTTTTTTACTTAAAACTCGACTTAAAATAATGACGGATAAATAGTTAATTAAAGGTTGACAATGAAAATAATGAATTGTTCCCTAGCTTTTCTAGTTCTGTTCTTTCCTAGCTAGTTCTGTTCACTAGCTTTTTTTATTTGTTTCCTCTATTACAGCATAATGTAAAAAGTGTAACAAAAATCGGTCTCTTCATTCTCACACATATTAAATAATTAAGTTCGAGACTTGTCAATGCATCTTCTTTAACCAAACATGATTCCTTACGTCATTTTTATGATAGCTAACAGACAGGTAGCGGAATCTCAAAATAAACTATAAAATAAATAATGAATACTAATGTTAAAAGGTCACAGACGCATAAGTAAATGTCAACTACTTTACACATGCGACGTTCTTTCTTATGTAAGATGAAAACCCAAGTTATACTAAACTACTAAAGCATTACATCATAATTATTAGACAATATATTACTGATTGATATATGAGTTATAGATACTGAGTTACCACCTTGGTYGCAAAAATGTTAATTACCACCTGCAAYAAAATGCCGCTTCTTTCGACTACTAATCTTAATTAATATTTTATCTACACAACTAACYATAAACAGCTATAAATTATTTACTTAAATGTGGTTGTTTTAACAGAATTAATCAATTAAACCTACTTTAAGTTGCATWTTTTAAGTGTAATAGAATCAYCACAATTTATAACATCTTACATTTCTTAAAATTAACAATATTTTGATTACAATATCTGAAACATTGATCATTAATTCTTAATTATCGGTAAAGAGAATCAATGATTAGTGAAATACGGTGAAAAATTTATTTTGTTTGATGTAGTGAAGATGTAGTTCAAGGCAAAAAAATATTTTGATTGCTTCATCAAATACCTAATCATTGATCAATTATTGTACAACTAACACATCTGTGGAATAACTACGTATATTTTATTTAGGTTTTTACTTTTTTCTCTATATTTATTGTTTTATAATTGTAGAGTAATAAAATTGCACTTTCTAGTCTCTACTTTTAAAATTCCTTTACCACTATTTTCATAAGTGAGCTTTCTCAAGGTTAAACAGTAAAACTTATTTGTGACCAGATTCGCTGAAAACCCCCCAAAAAACTTACATTTATGGTTAATAGAAAATTATATTGAATCAACTTATTTCTTTAGTCATTATTGGGCTGCTAAGTTTTTTTATTTGTTGTAGAATAAAAATACGTAGGTAACACGTAAGCACGAAATGAAACAGATTTAAAAAAATTAAAATTTTCATTAAGAAAAAAAAAAGAATGTAACACTAGCATACTTTATTATAACTTATTACTTTATTATTACTATTACCTTTAAAAAATGTCAACGCTTCCATGATTTTATTATATGTACTAACCATGACCATGACAATGACATTATATTCATCTCAGATGGTTATTTTATGCATTATAAAGTTAATGTAATTTCATTTAAAAATAATTAAAAAATTATATAATAAAGCTTCAAATGATTTTGTTAAATTGTTAGAAGATGTGTCATGGTTTTCATTAGAATTTATTTGACACCGTATTTGAATAAGGTTACCATTCGCGTAAAATTTAAAATAATTTGTACTACAAACAAAAAACGATGTACACATCGTTCGAATCAAGGATATCAACGTGAAAGTATTTGCTTTTCTTAAAATTAAATGATTGTATTTTCTAATATGTTAGCTGTCAATGAATCTAAATTAGAGTTTACAAAAGAGCTAATATCCATAATATAAGTATTAAATAAAAACAAAAGGTCAGAATGTATCATCAAAATATTCTAATAATCCGGAGTTATTTTTATAAATCAATAATTTATTTCCTTGGCATGTCAAGGATATCCCTCATATCAACGAAAATGCTTTCGAATGGAATTTAACTTATTAAATTCATATCAGATGTTACACTTTCCAGATGCATCATACTAAAAAAATTTACATTTTCAAATGTTAAATAAATGCATTATTAAAACCATCCCATACTTTTATTTTGTCAACTCTAAAATTTTACGCAAATTAATATGACAACATCCATAAAACCAAAAAATATATCTTTATATTGAAAAGTTAATATTTTATATAAATTATAAATCGAGTATAAAGAATATTTCGTTTTTAATTTTTTTTTTGTTGATTCCGGTTTTAAAAAATCTTGTAGATAAATGTCAAAAGTGTAAAACCTGAAGAATCTTATTCAAATTATAATTAAAAAAATCCAAACTACAAGACACTTAAATATACTTATGTCTATTTTAATTTAAGTTGTAAATTGTATCCTGTAAGACATACACGATATCCTTTAAAAAAATACTTTTCAATTATTTATTAACAATCGTGTAATACTTGAACAATTTTAATACAGCTCTTCATTATAATAGCAGAATATTTATGGTAATTTAGATAAAATTAAATAAAAATTGTTTCAAAGTAATATGAACAACCAAGGTCAATACACAAACTTGCCTCAAAAATTATTTAATTTAATAACTTTTACACTATTTAGTTGAGAACAATGAATTATGAGTGTCGGTTTGTGCTATTCAATATTTGTAATAATTGCACTGAAGATAACCTTTGAATTTTAAATGTTAAAGGAGTAATATCAATAGGTTATTTTTAAATAATTAATATAACTGACAATTTCAGCAATATATGGCTGCAGTTACATAACATTTTAAGGTTCAGAAAGCACGTTTATGGCAAGGGAACTGCAAATAACTTATTTATAAAAGGTTTGCGACTTGGTTAGAGATGAAAAAATAATATCTCAAACACCTCTAACTCTATTATTGCTTTTTTATTTATTTTTAAAACGAAAATATACCAGAAAAACAGAAAGTATGAAACCAAACGTTTTTTACTTAAACTGTTTATTTTTTGACAAAATTAATTGATGAACAATACTATAAAAATTTGAGGTTTCTCAAAAATACAATTTTTCGAATTTTTCTACAAAATTTTAATTTGTTCCTATGGCAACTTTCTTGAATATAAACAGTAGATAAAAAATACTTTATCTACTGAAATTAGTTGATAAAAGCACTCTTTAACATTGAGTACAAAATAAAAAAATAAATTGCATAATTCAAAAATAAAACAAAATTTCATTCTCTAAACATGATCAAATTTTTATAGCACTCTAGTTTTTATTAATTTATTATTTTCTGAAGGCAAAGGATTCCATTGTTTACCCCGTATGTATTAATTTTTAAATTAAAAACTAATTTTTTTAAACGCATGTTTCAGTTATCTAATAGAGTATTACAATAATTTAATTTGATATTTTGAAAACTAGGATTAAGCAAAATTTTTTCAAAACAAAACAATGCCATTATAGGTATGCAGTGTTGGGGAATTGTGAAAAAACAAATACGATACTCTTTCTGCAGCTTTTTCTAAATTTTCTCATTAAGTTTTATGATGGCATTAATAATAAAAGTTGACAGTCTTTGGGGACAAAATATTAATCAATCATACAGAAGCAAATAACTAAAATGATTACAAGGTAATTTGACACCGGTGTGATTTCAGTAAATTTGAAGTAAGAGAGAAAGTTTTTGTTGTAACAACAATTATGTACATGTAGTTGGATATATTAGAAAAAGACATTTAATTAATTAAATACATATTGCAAACGCAAGTTTTAATTTTTTCGTTACTCATATCTTTCTTCTAAAAATGAAAAAAATGAGTTAATTTTTAACCATACCATGCTGTGATCATGTCTTACTACATGGAAGGATACTGCACTAAACACTAGACATTAATAATTATATTTTGTAAAAGGAGGGTTTTTATATTATCTATATGAAGGTAATCAAGTTGCAAAACTATCCTCCTACGTGAAGACACATCTTCAGCGAAATATTGCCACCACTTTCATGTTATCGAACTCACAGAGCTCATCTCATTCATCGGCTTGTGTGATGTGAGAACACTGCAGCAACAACAACAGTGTTGTAAAAAATAAAACTATTTTTCTTAAATTACTTCAATGCAATAGATATTGCATTTAAACTTTTAAACTTGTAATAATAAAATTATACTTTGTAAAGAAGAAAATCGCTTTGATATCAAGAGGTACAGATAAAATAATATGTAATAATTGAAATGCTCATTAGAGATCTTTGGTTTCTAAAATGATAAACAAAAAAAATTACTTATTTACACAAAATGTGTATTAAAAACGACTGAACAATAACAATAAAACAAAAAAATATAGGGTTTTAAAAAAGTTAGATATCAATTTCCGTTATTTTGATCACTTAGTTGCCACCCTGTATAGCATATTGCTAATAGATCAGGCATTGAACACTTGCAAAGCTTACTTTCCCTTATTACACTTATTGAAATCAAAATCAGTATCTACTTAGAGTTTTATTTGATGATTCAAAACAACTATTTGTTTACGATTACTAACAATGTGTCTAAATATGAATATCTTTGAACGTTATTAAGGTTAACCTTTTCGTTACTTAGGATGCTTTTATTAAAATTATATTAGAAAAGCAAACTTTTGTTGGTAGTAATAATAGCAAACAGAGATCAGCAACCGCAAGAAAGGTCATTGTTTAGTCAGTTTTAGATATAAGATTTTAAATTTTAATAAAATTTTTGAAAATTGCTTACCTACAATAAAATAATGCTCTAAAATTTGATCTTTTTTATAGATAGAATAGAAAAAAGTTTAGTAATCTTTATTTTATGTGTAAAATTTTAAAACAAATTTAATAGATTGCCCAGTTAGTATTTTCAAATAAAAATATGAAACAACAACAAAAAAACAAAAGTCCCATTTGCAGTTAAATTTCAAAAGTCAAAAAAAATTCAAAAATGATTATAAATAATAGAAAACCATGTAAACTTAAAAGTTTAGTCATGCAAAAAATTACGTTTTGTTTAATTCAAGTTTTCATTTGTATTATTTTATTTGTTTTAAAGAAAGTAATATTTAGTTTGTAAGAATAACACTTTAATTTTAGTTGGTTTGCAACCAGTAAAATGCATAATATAATTTTAAAAATTAATAACAAATCGGAACCAGCAATACAATATTTAATAAGACATTTAAATTTGTCGTGGAATTTGTTGATTGTTTGATTTGATTCATATATGAACTTTTGGTTGCATATTTTCAAACTAACCATATATTATATTCACAACTAGAAATAAAGTATGTGCAAATATGTTAACAGGTGATAGTAGAGCTCAGAAGAAGTTAAAATAACTGAACTTCCCTCATCCTAATGTTTAAAGTTTCTGAGATATACAACCTCCAATTTGGCGTGGGAAAAATTGTCAAAAAATGCAATATAAACAAAGTTTGAACCTTTTGAGTACTTTATCTCAAAGTTTACATTGCTGGTTCTGTTGTCGGTAACATTTGAGGTAATGAAACTCGCTCCTATTTTCAACAAAAAAATTTACCGTTTTATATATTTTATTAAATGAAGACATTTTTTCGCTACTTGTTTTTGCTTATTTTGATTCATTTTTTTAAAGAGCTACCCTCAGAGATCTTATTTGTTTACAGTTTGAGTTAGTGAAGTTTAAAGCTGAGCCCCAAATTTAAATTCAAACCACGATAAAGTACAAACTATACAAATGTACTGAGCGTCCCAGTTATGCACTGCTAATCTCAATGTTAACTACGTGTTAAAAAAATAAATAATTTTAGAAACAAGCACATTCAAATTTGCTGATATTTGTCAACAATTTATAAACGATCGGGAATATTCCGAACTTGAACTACCTGGGGCGTTTTATACATAACCAGCGAGTCTACACCATTAAAATCGCCAAAAACCTTTTTTTCAAACTTCAATGTCGAGTTAAATGTTTTTAAATAAAAACACGACTAAGACCTTTGCGTTTTCCAATTTTTTTAATTATCGATTAGACGCCCCAAAAAATAAGTTTTAAGTCGATAATAATATGGAGGTAAACTATCTAAAAACTTTCTGGGTTTTTGCACATAAGTTGATTCTAAGGTTGCTTTATTGAAACAACAAAAAAAAAAACAAAAAGAAGATGGAAATTTTTTAGGCGTAATTAACATTTACAAAATACAAGTACGATTTTTTTTTGCAAAACTTTATTTTTTTGAGATACTAATGATACCAAATAAAAATTTCAGCTTTCACAAAACAAGATTTTTTTGTTTTATGCATTTTCTACCATCGAGAAGATAGAAGAGTAAGATATACAATGCTATAGTTAGAAAGGTTTGCGCAAGCTATACAGTGTGTCAATTCTCTAAAAGTTTAGACTACATATCTAGGAGTGATAGAGCTTATTCCATATCTGGTGGCGAACTGACAGTAACAGAAAAGACACTTCGAGTGCGCCCACTTGGGCGTACTTTTTTTCTCTAAAAATTTTGGAGACAAGGATTGTTAGGAATATTATTTTTGAAAATTCTTTTCATGCGTTAACAATTTAATAATTTGTTCATCATTCTTCATCTTATGTACCTACTTATTATAATTTTTAAAGAATAACAGTGTTTTTGAAATAAACATATGTTTAGTGGCAAAATTCAGTCATTTTTGACAACGTCAGTTCGCCACGAGATTTGGAACAAGCTTTACTCGTGTTTTCGCTTATAAATTAGAATATTTATAAAATTAATCCGGTTTGCTAATCCATATGGTAATAGTTCTTCTCAAACTGAAATATACGTCCTAACACACGCGCGGCAAAAATGAGATAAACAAAATTAACATACTGAATGAAGCCAAACAAGTGGCCAGTTAGAGAATAAAAAATAGATATTGAAAAGTGTCAACTCATTCTGCAGAATAATATTTAAATACCTGCCTACATCGAGGTCGTTCAGATTTATAATTTTCTTGATAAAGAATAGTACCAGTTTCCAGAAAATTTTCAAAATTCTTGTGTGACGATGTTAGATAACCAACTGGCGGAAAAACAATCAATTATTTTTCAAGGAAAATCTCAGTTGTGGGAAGTGGACTCCTCGACAACAGCCAAAAATTGTAAAAATTACATAAGAGAGATCGTAGACACCCTAGATCTGCAGCCCAATCCGGAGAAGCCAGTGATCGCGCTCTCCATAGGTTCGTAATTTTATTAAAATTAAAAAGTCATTTAAAGTGAACAGAAAAACTTTACTTTAGAAGAAACGTTAATATTGATTTCTTTTTCTCATTTTTATTATACATTAAAGTAATATATAGTGTCCGGATTTAGCTGATTTTGGGATGGAACATTCTAGAAGTCGCGGTCTGGTTTTTAAAATCTATTATACAAAATTATTAATATGAGTTGTAGTTTGATTAGTTAGTGTAAATATGATTATGTAGGTACACTAATCACATTGTAAAATTTTAGTTTTACGTACTGATGTGACTAATAAAACGCCAAAACATTGTTTGATGTTTTATTGAAGTAAGATATAAGACGTAATGTAAAATATACACTACAGCTCAGAACAGATTATAGAAAACTTTAAAATAAATTTAGAAAAATGTTGATTGGGTGCACAGTAATTTTTTTATTAAAATTTTCAAAGCGGTGGGAAAATTCCGAACACCTTTAAAATCGTGAAAAACCTTTTTCTCAAACTGAAAATAATGTTTACAAATAAAAAGATACGACTTTTGCGGTTTCTAAATGTTCTAAAAAATATATCAATTAAAGGCCCCAAAAATCGTATTTAGTTCATGATTCTTCAGAAATTCGTTTTCTCCCAATGATTTGTAAACTACCGAAATTTTCATTTTTCTCATTTAGTGAAATATGGAATTTTTAAGTAGGTATTACTAGCATTTGAAAAATTTATTAAAAATGTGCAGTATTACTAGTTTTAGCAAATTATAGTTTCGGGTAAAAACCTATCATCAGTGCAATTAAAATTTAACACATACAGGGTGTTTCACACAACTTTACGAGACTTGCGGCTAATGTACGCACCCAAATATACAAAAGTCACAAAACACTGAATACAAAAAAATACACATTTAATTATTTAAGTTTTGGAAACCCATGACAGTAATTGTCAAACTAATCACTGTTTCATTAACAGTCATGAACTGTAGTTTTTCAGACACAATTATATTTTGTTCTAGCAATAAGAGACGGCATGAATATGATTGTAGTTTATCTATTTTAATCACTAACTAACTAAAAACGTTGTAATTTTTTGAAAGGGTGAACAAACTTTTTTWWAATWTGTAATCGAGTTCGTATCGGAAWATGTATTCTTGATTGCATCTTACAGGCGYAGGTSTCGTAAAATTATGTGAAACACCCTGTGTGTTTAAAAWTTTTTKAACTTAATAGAATTTTGCATTATTAGGTTAAAAAAATTATTTTAAGAAAGCAAGAAAAAATGTCTAAAGAAAGAATTCCAAAATTTTGTTAACCTAATAATTGTAATAATGTAAAATTCTATCAAGTACAAAAATTTTTAAATATGTGTTAAATTTTAATTGCAGTGGTGATGCGTTTTGACCCGAAAGTATCGTTTGCTAGACTTAGGGTGGGTTTATAAAAGCCGAATTAAATACTTGATTCCAATTAAATTTAATTCGTAAGGTGATTGGTAGAATTTTGATGAATGACCAATCAGATTTCAAGATTGAAGTTAATCTCGATAAACTGAATTTTGATTTAATTCACTTTCTGTAAACCCACCCTTAGTTTTAATAAATTTTTGAACAAATTTAATGAGTTTGACATTATTATTATTTCAATTCAACTTTAACAATTTTCACCCACATTATAGATAACGTTTCAACGAAATTAATCAAAAGAAAATTTTGATAATCAATAACATTATTGATTTTTTTAAATAATTTTAAGATATGTAATTGAATTTTTGTTACTATTAGGTTCTTTATCAATAATTAATTAGATTCTCTTTATCTTTATTGGATGGGACACATAAATATTTTAGCCCTTTTTCATTCGCTTTTTTGTTACTTTTTTCTGACATTCTTTACTTTTGAGAATGTTAGAAACACTAGGAACTAATATTGGGTACGTCGAAATACTCATAATTTCCTTCTCGAATTTTTTTAATTTTTTTTAGATCAATCGACATTGTTTCAACTCGATTTTGAAATTGTGTAAATTGTAATTTTGTTAATTTCTTCATAGGCGACCCTACTGTTTACGGCAACTTGAAACCCTCTGAAGAAACCACTCAAGCTGTCATCGATGTCATTCGAGAAGGATCTTGCAACGGCTACGCCCCTTGCGTCGGCTACGACAAATCCAGAGAAGCCGTCGCAAACTACCTAAACTACAACGGTTCGAAGTTCACCAAAAACGACATAATTCTATGCAGCGGATGCTCCTCATCGCTGGAAATTTGCATAACAGCCCTTTGCGATGCAAAAAAGAACCACAATTTGCTCATGCCACGACCCGGCTTTTCCATATACCGCACCTTAGCCGAAGTAATCGGAGTTACCGTAAAGTATTACAATTTAATCCCTGAAAAAAACTGGCAAATCGACGTCGACCACCTGCGAACCCAAATCGATCAAAACACTGCAGTGATCGTCTTGAACAACCCTTCGAATCCTTGCGGGTCGGTGTACAGTGCTGACCATCTGAAAGACGTCCTCGAGGTRGCGTTCACACACCGAATTCCCRTCATCGCGGATGAGATTTACGAACGACTTGTGTTTCCCGGGAATTCGTTTCATTCGACTGCGGTGTTGAATTCGGGAGTTCCACTTTTGATTTGTGGTGGTTTGGCCAAGAGGTTTTTAGCCCCAGGTTGGCGGCTGGGTTGGATTGCGATTTGCGACGAAGCGGGAGCTTTCGAGCCCAATGTTCGCAAGGCGCTGATTAGTCTGAGTCAGAGGATTATTGGAAGTAATACTCTGATTCAAGGAGCACTGCCTGCGATTTTATTCAAAACGCCTCAAAGCTTTCACGATAATTTGATCAATACTTTGCATAAGAATGCCATTTTGGCTTATAGTGTGTTGCAAAACATTGACGGGCTTGTACCCTACATGCCCCAAGGGACGATGTATATGATGGTAGAGCTTTGCTTCAATAGATTTCCATTTAGTAATGTTTTGCAGTTTGTTATTAAGATGATGGAAGAAGAGTCGGTCTTCTGTTTGCCAGGAGACGTAAGTTTTGCTAAAATATCGACTGATAATTTGTACGACTTTATTTGTTTTTCAGTGTTTTCAAATTTCTGGATTCATAAGGATAGTATTGACTGTGCCTGAAGACTTACTTTTGGAGGCTTGCAATCGCATTTCCGAATTTTGTAAGCGCCATATTATAAAAAAATAAGTCATTGAATTTTGTTTCTAATGTTCGAATCTGAAAATATAAACATGAAAATATGAATTTAGGTATATCTATCCATCGCACAGTCCGAATCGGATATAATAACCCATTTAGACAATTTTCTTATTTACTCAAGATACAACACCCACATCACACTCAACCATCACTAATTGTAATTACTAAGTTAATAAAAAAGAAATAAAGTTTCTTTGGTAATGGTAAGTATAAAACCGGGTATTGATAGAAATTCCTATGTAGAATCTAGTCAACTACACTTCTGGATGGGTGAATTGCTCTCAGTTTTAGAAACAGGTATAATGAGGCTAATAAGGGTCGCTAATCCTTAAGGTGAACTGCGCTCAGTAGCAACACAACGGGGTACCCACCCATGGATTGGTGCTTCGAACTTTTAGGGAGCACTTCTTTGGGTGTACTTTATAATGAGTACTGAAACACCCTGTATTAAAAGGTATGTAAAAAAATAATGAAAGAAAAGCAAATAGATCGATACAGTTTTGGGAAATGTCTATCTTATAAGTTTGACCAAATTTTTTAAAACACTGTTATGTAATGTACACCTATACATATTTGTGTTCAGTAAATGTAAATAATAACCTATTTCGTTTTTGTTTATTTCGAAATGCAAAGTAGATTTTTGCAATTGGTTCATCCCTATTTTCTTTAGCCTGGGAATTTAATTTTTAATAATTTAATTCTTTACATCACGCTGAGATATATCGACCGACCTGAGCGCAGTTCACATAGAGATTAACGCAACGCAGGTAAGTAAAAATTTTCTGAGCGCAGTCTACTGTAGGGATTAAAATGCCCCGCTTGAAGTGAGCGCAGTTCACCGGCATCCTTCTGGATAGATTTAAATGGTCATAATAAAAATAAAGATCGTAAGGTACCTTAGCCAAATAATGACGCCCACCGTGAAATCTTCTGTCTAAATTGAGAAGAAAGTTAAAACTACCTAACCTGCGTTGGACCTCCAGCCATCTATCATTAATCATACAAGTTATTCCTAGATACGTCTTTGAGATGATTGTAAATGGTGAAGTATGTTATAAACTGATGCGTCATCGTGTTGGATATTAAAATTAAATATTTCTAATTACAATTACATATTAATACATGTTTTCAAGTTTTGATGGGCCAGTTTTGAACAAAATCTCAAATACTTCGGTTCATCACTTGGTGACAGTCAACGCAAATTTATGGTTCATCAATTGAAATTTTGTTGAGCTTATTGTGTTATCAATTTATAATATTATAATACATATATCTTAGCAACGCTTTCAACTGAGGTTCAAAAAGGTGCGAAATGCAGTTTGTTGCAATGTTGCCGTAATGGTCAAAGTTAAAAGGTGAAATACCTTGTAGGGGAATTTAAAAAACTGTTCTGTATATTTTTACTTACTCCAAGGAACACCCCCTACAACGCTCCGAACTGTCTTAATGTTGAGAGTTGAGACACCCTGTATGTAAATTTATACAGGTTTGCTAGTACAACAAAAAGAATAGTAATTGGTGATAAGTAAAAGCTGTTTACAATTTTTTTTATAAAGGTTTTTTTGTTTTCGAGATAAAACTAATCGAAAATTTCATTAAAATTGTTAGTGGGCCACTGAGCAAAAAGTAATTTAATAAGGTCATACAACGTTGCGTCAGAAACATAAAAAACGGTCTACTAAGTAGTTCAGAATTTTTTTGAACTAACAATTTAAAAACACCTGTAGATGCCTATATTATGCCTATTTATATAAGCATTTTGAGCAGGGCACTTAGTATAGTATCTACATAAATGTAATCGTTAAAAAATTATTATTTTCAAATAGGTATTTATAAATTTTTTACTTATCTATACAAATTAACAATTTTATCAACGCAAACAACGTCATCTTTAATTAGTAAATATGCGTACATAGCTATCAAAATGAAGCAAGTAGATAAAATAATCTTCGCAATATAGGTATACAACAAATTTTCTACCATTTTTGAGATACGGAATTTCAAAAATTTTATTGTGTCTGTTTTTAATAACTATTCGTTCTATACAAGGTGATTCACGAGGAATAATGAGCCTGACCAAATTCTCGATGCAACCACCATTACTTTTCGCAAGTTGCTTTGCTACAAATGTAATGTTGGTTGCATGGAGAATTTCCTCGTGAATCACCCTGTATAATATTTTTTTAGTTTTTACCATTATTCAGGGTGATTATTCAAATAGATTATTGAAAGATGATAATATAATTCAACAGGTAGCTTCTTCCATAACTTTTTTAATAAAAATATTGAGAGCAGTACCTATACAAGTAATGAGTAGGTATGTTACAAAAATGCAATTTTGTATGTATTATTGGGGACTGATCTATTGTTTTTTACTTTTTTTTTACGTTGTTACCTATAAGTTCGAAGTACCCACCTATCGACATGTAATAAAGCCTCATTACTATATCACTTTTATACTTCACTATAAAACCTTTTATTTTTTTCACTTTGTTTTCATAAGTAGGTACCTACTTTTTTATTTATTATTTTAACATTGAAGAGTGATATTAATACAGTTTTGAGCCACAGTGTATATCCATAACTCATTGGTTTTAAAATCCCAAAGAGGTCCTTTGTTATTCGGTTACTAGCAATGTTATGATTTTTCATCCGGTTGTTTAACACTTACGGAGGTTCTTTATTGAAGTCATTACTCCAATAATTTTCTACAGGATGTAGGTAGGTACTGTTGAAGTGTCGAGTCGAGAGTATCGTAACAGCACCGTCGCTATCCTAGTCTAAAATCGCATACGAAACATACAGCTTGCATTACCTCGAGTTCTCTTAACCCTAATGGAAATGTAAATATCTCACAAAATCGCTTGCAAGGAGGATGTGTACTACACGTACCGCGAGTTCGAGACGGCGCACAACAAACGAGAACGAAAGTGTGCGAGCGGTGGGCAATGTTTGAGTTTTAAAATAAAGGTTAAAAACACGTGGTGCGTGCAGCGGAATGGTAACACTTGTTTCGACTTTTTAAAAAATTTACAAGCTCTTGCAAAATGGCAAAGTTAAAGAAAAGTGATGACGGGAAAGGTTCGGAACAAAGTACGCATTCTGAGGTTAAAATGAAAAAGGAATTGGCGTTAATTGACGGTGTTGCGATTATCGTTGGGGTGATTATCGGTTCGGGGATTTTTGTCTCTCCCAAAGGAGTGTTGCGAAATTCGGGCTCGGTGGGACAGGCACTCATCGTATGGATTCTCTCCGGAATTTTATCGATGATCGGCGCCTTATGTTACGCTGAATTAGGTGAGTTTTAATTATGTTGCAGTGTTGCTGACATTCAGGTTACCGGAGTTGCATCATTCTTAATTACGGTAGTAACGCAAGAGTTCATAAAAAAAAATCGTTTGAAGGGTTCGATCATTTTGAAAACTTGGTTGCTTTATTAAGAAAATCAGCCGACTAAAAAATATTTTCAAGTAAAGTAAAAATTTGATTTACCTACTTAGTATTTTATTAAAAAATGGTACCTATACTTTTAATTTCCGATTTTTTCATCATCTAATTTTTAAAAAGTAAGTTGAATACATATTTATTAAGAAATAGGCTTGTAACATTCCTTCATAAACAAAAGTTATAATGAAATAATAATGAAGAGAATAAGGTAAAAAAAAAATTAAACAAAAACAATACAAACATACCAAATCCCTTTTTGGGAAACGTCGACACGTGTTTCGCCAATTAATTAAAACAGTATCATCATGAGTTTTTGTTTCAAATGTTAGTTTTCTCTTTAAATACATCATAACAAAGACAATAAAATATTAAACAATAATAATGGGTAGAACTAAAAATACATATAGCTAAAAAATAATAGGTCTTTAGCTTTAGCAAATAAAAGGTAAAAGGTGAACTTCTAAAATTTATCATTTTTAACAGTTCTAATACATACCTACATCTTTTACAAAACATTAAAACACTTCTCATAAATAAGGTTCAATAATATAATGAAGAGAAACATGTGCAAACAAATGAATTTAAAAAAATTCAAATATAGTTTTTAGTTTTTTTTTACAAGAAAATTGCTTCAAAAAATTGTGAAAACACTAGAATTGAATCTGATCAGATTTTTCCAGATAATAATTAAATAATAGCGGGATTACTTTCATAGTTCTAATAAAAATGCAAGATTTTTTACTTTAACTCTTGTTTTGTTTTTTTTATATTACTACTTCTATACCTATGTTTTGAAAGCTTTCAATACCGATAATGCTAGTGTTCATTTCATTTGTTTATTTACACTTATCTTACTGATGATTCACATTTTCTTTTCATAAAATATTGCACATTCAAAGGACTGCATGCGCATAATTCTGTATTCTGTAATCTTCAGTTATTTATAAATTGCTATAAATTGCCAGTGTTATGTTATTTCCTTGACAAAACATAGTTCATAGTTGCTATAAATCTTTCATAATTCCAGTGCACAATAATACTGATCCACAAATTGTTACATACTTCTTATATTTAATGATATTTTTCTATAAATATATCAAATGCGAATTGAGAAGTCTCTATAATTATTACTATCAGTCGTATTACTAAAAAGGAACTGCTTACTGCGAATTTTGTTTTGTTTTATTTTATTTTTTTTATCAAATTATACCACAGAAACGTGGTATTGATACAAAGCATTTGTTTTGTTAGTTTACCTACACTTATCTTTCTGATAATAATTTAAATTTGCCGTTACCGCCCCACGTACAAATTTTATTGAAAAATAAACATTTTTTGATTTTGTGTTCAATTAAGTTTTATTAATTAAATAATTTTAAGTTGGCTGTTTTGGTAAAAATTAATTTATTTGAAGAACAGAGAACAAAGTATAATAATTTCTTAAACATATACCTATGTTTAACATATTATATTTTATACCTTCGGAAAATGTTGAAAAATGTCATAGTCATTTTCGAAATTTTGGATCAAAAATTGTAGTGTAAACTTCTGGAAAATGTTACAATGGTGTGTGTTTAGATATCTTTTTATAACGATAAGTTGAAACCAACAACATTATGATAACATATTCTACATATTTGTGTTCGTTAAAACTAGTTCGATACACGTAATTTTYGTTGTCATTTTATTATCATTCAAGCTTTAAAATGTGGTACAACTAAATACCTATCAAAAAGGCACAACCTGTGTTAATATAAATAACTTTTGCGTTTTATTTGCATAAGCATATTAAATGTTTTTAATGGGAGAAAAATAAAAAATGCCGTAGGTACCTAACTGTTAACGACTTATTACTTCCAAACAAAAATTATCAACGGGTTGGGATACTTTTTCATCAATAAACTTAATTTTTGAATAATACAAGTCAGTTCACGTATTATAAAAATTAAAGCATGCTTTTTAATTGCGAATAATTTTGTGCTTTTATGTTCAGTTGGAATAAACCATCGATGAATAAACTAATAAAGCACTGACAAGTGTCAACAACTCATCATAATACCGTCAAGGATCTTTGCGTGGGATCACTATTACGATTTCGATTACTGAATCAAGAAAAATAAAATTTATAAATTACTTTTGTCTCTAGTTGGAATGAGTAAAATATAAAAATTTGATTTGAATGTTTTTCCTTTGCTTTTTTTGTACTGAAAAGGTCTAGAACCCACTTATTCAACTGCAAAGGCATTATTACGTTTGTATTGACTCAAATAGAAATAATCCTAACAATAGAATAATCGTCTTTCAGTAAACTACATCTCTTTGTTAGTCAACTTACAACCAAAGTCAGCAGTTCTTTATTTATGTACCTATTTGTCTATTGGAATATTAGCTACTACTGTCACTCCATTATTTTCAATTTAACAAAAGTAATTTAGCACTATCTATCATCAAATTCATTGGAAATGTTTCTTCTTAGGCACAATGATTCCCAAATCCGGCGGCGACTACGCCTACATAAGTGAAGCTTTCGGGCCTTTGCCTGCCTTCCTCTACCTCTGGGTTGCTCTTTTCATCCTGGTTCCGACCGGAAACGCCATAACGGCCATAACATTCGCCCAATACATCCTTCAGCCGCTTTGGGGTGCATGTAATCCACCGTATGAAGCCGTGCGATTACTCGCCGCCGCTGCCGTTTGTTTACTAACTTTAATCAATTGCTACAACGTCAAATGGGTGACACGAGTCCAAGACATTTTTACTGCCACCAAGATATTTGCTCTCTGTATTATCGTAGCAGCCGGAGCTTACTACTTATGCATTGGTCATGTTGAACATTTCAGGGATCCCATGGAAGGGACCGAATGGGAACCAGGATATATCGCATTGGCCTTCTATTCCGGCCTCTTTTCTTACTCAGGATGGAATTATCTTAACTATGTCACTGAAGAACTGAAGGATCCTTATAAGTAAGTGTTATTTTCAATGAAGTATTGTATTGATTATTGTTTTTTTTTAGGAATCTTCCTAAAGCAATCTGTATTTCGATGCCGGTAGTCACCATCATTTATGTTGTAACAAACCTTGCTTACTTTGTTGTGCTCAGTAGAGATGATATTCTCGCATCAGACGCAGTTGCTGTAACGTTTGGTGATAAGTTACTGGGAGCGTTTTCGTTTCTCATTCCATTTTTTGTGGCCTGCTCGACTTTTGGTTCTTTGAACGGTGCTATATTTGCATCATCACGACTTTTCTTCGTCGGTGCTCGTGCTGGACACCTTCCCCGAGCTATAGCACTGATTGATGTGAAAAGACTGACACCAGTTCCATCTCTAATTTTTATGGTATTTGCATTAAATATGAAAGAATTACTGAACTACTCTTGAATTAAATTTTAGTGCATCATCACTCTAGCCCTCGTAATGATCGAAGACGTCTACGTCCTTATTAATTATGTTTCGTTCGTTGAGGCACTATTCATTACGATTAGTGTGACGGGATTGCTGTATATGCGATGGAAGAGGCCGAATATGAATCGACCAATTAAGATTAGCTTTATTCTTCCTATCATATTTTTGTTAATTTGTGGCTTTCTTGTTATTTTTCCTTGTTACGTTAGTCCTGTGGAAGTTGGGGTAGGTTTAGGCTTCATTTTGTGTGGAATTCCAGTTTATTTAGTTACTATTGCGTGGAAAAATAAACCAGATTGGTTGAATAAAATTTTCAACGACTTTAACAACGGTTGCGCTAAACTTTTTCTTTGTGTAACGGAATATGAAGACAAAGAGTCCTAGAAATAGACATGTGATATGTAAAATGATCTAATAGTATTAGTTTGTTTTCGAATGCTTTGACACAAGAAATATTTATTTGTATTTATATTACTTATTCATTAAACATGTTTTGTAAAACGTGTTTTTGTTTTCTTCTACTTTACATTTTTTGACTCTTGACTCTTTCTTGACTCAGTAAAAACTTTAAGGATTATAGTTGCAACAAAATCTAAAAAAAAGCAAAATATTTGATCCCTTTGATAGAAAACTGGAATCAAATAAATTCAAAAAATCAGGCAAGCAAAACTGCCACCCATATAACAATAAAATCACAATCTGTAAACTAACCTAAAATGGTGGTCAAAAACATAGATGTACTGACGACCGTAGCGCCACCAAATGAGACAAATTTTACATAAGAAAATAAAAATCTCATATAATCACTGTTAGATTTCTTGTTTGTTAAATTTATTCAAAAAGTCACGTTAAAAAAAACGACATTTTTAGCTACTTATTTTATTTTTCCTAGTTTCTTATCCGTAAGTGACAGTTCATGTGTCTCTTATCTAGTAGAGCAGTGCGTACTCTATGGTCATCATTCGTCAGTTGGTGTGATTTGTGGTGGTGTTTTAGAACAAGCCCAACCCAAAAATTCTAGAAATATAGAAATAAAGGTTTATTGTACATTTATAGGACGTTAAAGTTTAAAAGGTAAATGCTCCTCTCTAGTTATTACAACCGTTGAAATAGATTTGTGATATCAACTAGTTAAAAAAATGACGCCAACAACTCAAAATGGCAGGTCATTATGATTGATATCCTTATTCCTGGAACCTTTTGAGCATTTGCGTTATTTCGATGATTTTCAAACGCCGCAATTCATTTAAAACGTCTCTCAACGTTATGGGCACCTAAGAAATATTAGTGTCAATTCTCGGAAATTGTGTTTCATGCCGAATAATTGTTGTTACAGCAAGGACGAAGAATGCAAACAATTAAATGTGTCGTGGTGGGTGATGGCGCAGTGGGAAAAACTTGCCTCTTGATAAGGTGACAAATACTACTTAATTTACTTGAAGTACTAATGATTTGTTTCAGTTACACTACCAATAAATTCCCATCAGAATATGTACCCACAGTTTTTGATAATTATGCGGTTACGGTTATGATAGGAGGCGAACCTTACACATTGGGGCTGTTTGATACTGCAGGACAAGAAGATTATGATCGATTGCGACCTCTTAGTTATCCCCAGACTGACGTTTTCTTAGTATGCTTTTCTGTAGTGAGTCCGTCCTCGTTTGAAAATGTTAAGGAAAAAGTAAGTAGCAGGTTCCATTGAATCTCTAGGAATTAAAGAAAAATCCCATGTGTGCCTCAACAAATTTAAAAAAATTAACACATTTATGGAATAGTGCTTGAATAAACAGACTTGATTTGGCCCTAATGTCCGATATTTTGGTTACATTGCGTTTGTTTCTAATTGTTGTAACGTAACTGATGAATACAGGGTGTGCCTGCTAAAATTCTCCAGGCTAGTGTCTGTTTAACCTGATTTGGTCAAAGATTTACACATTGGCGAAATTAAATTATACATATAATGTTGCGGGTTACATAGTTGCACATATTTTTCTATAGAAAAAAATAACATTACATAATTATAGATAAGAATGAATTCATTGAGTACAACTCTAATTAATTTTAATAATTAACATAATAAGATTTGATTGATTGATTTATTTATTTCCAGTTTTTCTAATTTTCACTGAACTCTAACTTCATAATTATTACCAGTCATTTAAGATTGTAGAGTAATTTAGACTAATGTATAAGAATGGGTTAAAGATAAATCTTGAGCCTTTTTTAAACAATTTAGGAAACATTTAAGTTAAAAAATGGCCACTGAACCCGGTTATACACGCTGTCACAGAAATAAGTTCAGGTAATCTAATAAACATACATTTTTAAATATATTGCCAATACAACGTAAAATTACGAGTATGTTTATGATTTTTTCCTATTTTATTACGGTGACTGCGTTAAGTAGGAATGTGACGGGAAAGTTTTTTCTGCAAATTTTGAAAATTTGAGTTTCATAGCATATTGCATATGCAGAATAGCCCTTGTTAACAGAGCTTTTTATTTTTGAAAGCGGAAAGATTTTTTTGGTTTCGACTTGTTTCTGTGGCACTTTTATTACAAATTGTTAATTTGATTTTCAGTGGGTGCCAGAAATAACACATCACTGTCAGAAGACGCCGTTTCTTCTGGTCGGAACACAAGTTGATTTACGCGACGATGGTGCTACAACTGAAAAGTTGGCGAAAAACAAACAGAAACCGATATCAGTGGAACAAGGAGAAAAATTAGCTAAAGAATTAAAAGCGGTAAAATACGTCGAGTGTTCGGCTTTAACGCAAAAAGGTCTGAAAAATGTTTTTGATGAAGCTATTCTAGCCGCGTTGGAACCACCAGAACCAATTAAACGTAAAAAGTGTGTTATTTTGTAAACAGTAATTCAGCCGAATTGGAATACTACAATTTTTATACTAGTTAAGGACAAAATTATATATTTATTTTATTTTTTTTGTTAACAGTTTAATATTAAAACAATCTGTATGGTATATAACTTCTTCCATTTACTGAAGCTCAAACAACACTCGAGTTTTCATTTTCTTATGTTTAAAGGCTTTTAGGAACAAGTCAGTATTACATCCAAAATGGCTTCGAGGACTGCGAATTTACCATTTTTCGTAACTTTTGTGTTTTTCTAACATTTTGTTATGTTCTTTCGGCAATAATTTGCATAACGTAAATAAATCATTTATTATAAAAAATTGTTGTTTGGTTGAGATTATAGCAAAAACCTGTACCATGATTCATAATTTGTGAACAAGAATATCTGTGTATAACATGTACATGGCTTCTAACACAAGGATTATGAGAAATTTGAACCACAATTTTAATAAACTAGTTTATTCAATTAATTAAGACTCACATGGTCGACAATACATAATAACAGACTTAAATTAAATATGTGTGTGCATAATTTAGTTGAATATACAGTGCGTTTTTAAAAATTTTATTCAAGTTAGACGTTTGAATTTCATTTGGCCATTGAGAGAGTCCATTTACAAATTTTGATTTGCGACAAACTTAATGTTTGATAATGCAAAAAAAAACAACTTAATTCGCTTTCTGTAAGGCGGCCTGTAAAGTGTTAATTTTTGTAAACTAATCTGACTCCAATATGACTTCCTAGAAATGAAATTTCTAAAACCGCATTATACATTATTTTACAAACGGTTATAAGTCAAAAAAATCAGTGACCGTTTATTGAAGGCTAGGACTGTCTGTGCCACTACCACTGTTGTTTGAATTTTCGGCCGCCGAAGTGCTAGCAAATTTATTTTTCTTGGCGGTTTTCGATAAACTCGCCACTTCCTTCAAGAGACTCGTGATGCGTTTATTTAACGCTTCAACCTTATCGTCGCATTCTTTCTGGCAATTTTTCATCTTAGTTCTGAGTTCAGATTCGGTTGTGAAATGTTTAGCCTTCAGTTCGGTTATCTAAAATCACAATCTGCAATACATTTGTTAAAAAATAGAGATTTCTAACCATTTTATCTTTATTTAATAATTGCGTATCTTTCATACTGAGCTGTTTTTGTAACGTCGCTATTTTTTCCTTCAACTGAGTCATCGCGACAACATGATCTGAACTGTTCGGATCGAGTTCGGCTCTAATTAAGCCTGGGCTAGCGTTATTGCGGGATACCTTCGTAGGTATTCCGTTGTCGTTGTCTAATGCCGGGAGTTTCGTCACGTCGACTCGATGTGGGCGCTTGTTGTGACTACGTAATCTGAACAAAATTCGTTAAATATGCGAAAATTTGCAAATCAACTAATCTTACTTTCCTTCCTTGTGTTTAGACTTATGTAACTGAGATATTTTCATGTGAGCTCTCCTTTCAGCGTCGCCTTGCTTTGTTTTGGCTAGCGCTCGTTTGAAAGATAAAGTACATAACCAACACAGTAGCTTTCCATCGACCTAAAGAAAAAACACATTACAAAATTCGGTTGGAAACACGTTAATAATAATGCATTTGCAAGATGTGGGTAATTCAGCAATCAAATTAATATTTAGGATACCTTTTTATCGTCGTCGTGTCGATCAAAAGCACATTTCTGTTTGCACTGTTCACAATTGACTGGAGGTCCATACTTAATCTCAGAGTTAGTACATCTTTGACACTTATTTCCTATAAAAGCAGCAATAATATTGCAATATTCACACGCGGTCGGCTTTCCATATGCCTTAACATTTTGTTCACACTTTTTACAAATTGTGCTAGTGCTTCCTTTCGAAGTCTGTTGAAATTCCGAGCGACAGTATGTACATTTCACGACAGGAAATGCCCCTCGACACTCCTAAATGGAAAAAAAGTCTGCGAATCACTTGAAAACCTTTCAGATTGACTTACTTTACACAGTTGTTGTCCTGCTGACAACTCCTCAAATGGATGTCTTGAAAAACAACGAGAACATGCAAACAATGGTGCACTCATTGTTGTTGTGGAAACCTTCTCCTAAAATACCTGGAGACAACCCTTTTCTGATTGTTAGATGTGTTGTATTGACATCAGGTTATCACTAACCTTCCCATCAATGATTTAACCTAACTAGAAGGCCCTGAACGATTTTCCTTTGTTGATTCCTGCGTGTCTTCTGCTTATTGGTTTTGACTAGACAAAAATAATTCGCACTAAACAGTTGATAGCGAGAACATGTAAATCATTGACAAGTACAAACTCCACAAACATACCTTGAACAGGTTATTAATACTATTTCATTTTACTTTGGTAACTAATAATTATTAAAGTGAGGTTTTATCTCGAAATATAATAATCACAAATCGTTCTCACTTTACACTTTTCAGACAAAAACGAACAATGCCTAAAGAATGAAAAATAATTTACTCCAAATGTCTATGCTGCCACCCGTCGAATTCGAAGAAAATTCGTAGAGACATCTGGTGAAATGTCCATGCACCAACATGGCGCAAAATTTAAAAAGAATTCCATGTTTGTCGTAGAATTATGGTCCAATTTCAAGATAGGTCCAAGTCGAAGTCCCATGACAATATCGTAAAGTTTTCTAGAGCCTAATTTAGTATATTTATTGCAAAACCTGTAATAATTTCTGCAGAAATTGAGTGAAATGATTTGTGATACCTTTTCGGTAACTAAAAACCCAAAAAAGCAAAATGAAATTCGAAGTGACTGGAATCTGGGCTATTAAATAATCTAGAAAATAAATAACATTAGAAATGGCAATGGTTCAGAGTTGGACGCTACTGAGTTAAAGATGGTTTCATACAAAATAATCATTATTTTGATATTGGTTCCTAAGCAACAAGTCCTCATCCTTTTCAAATGCTTTGTCGTTAAACTAAAACAGTTAATTATTGTAGAAAAAAAGTCAGTGGCGTGGATTATACACAGATAATAATTTAAGTTATCCCCATACTTTAGAAAATTAATAACTTTTTATGTATTGGATTTCACACATTTCTATAGTATTAACTTCTTTTGTAAACTCCAACCCCAAACTTAATATTCGCAAGTCACTGCATATTAATTTTATTTACAAATATCTAATAATTATAAAACATTTTTGAAATAATATCTTGAAAATACGGCTATAAGGCCGTTTAATTACTCTCTTATGAGATTATAAAAGAGATGGAGCTTTTTAACACATGAAAAATAATTTTAATAAAGAAAATTCTAAGCCGCTCTTTATAGACACAGTACCGTATTAAATTTTATAGTGCTATTTCAACAAAATAATAATACGTTACTTATTGTAACTTCCGAGCAAAATTTAATTAATTGTAAGCAAAAAGTACTCTCGCCTTGACAAAAATGCACATATTTAACACATTCCTTGATTTATTGGTAAAATTTAATTGTTTTAACAAAACCTATATTATGTACATATAAAATTTTCAAAATACAAACAAAAGACTTTTAATGACTTTATGGCAGTGTAAAAATAACCACATTATAAATACTAAACAGAACTCTGGTTAGTACCGTTAAAAAATTAATACGAATTTTTCGGAGAAATTTAATTCACATTTTCTATTTACAAAGCTTCCTTAAATACGTAAAATCTTTTCCAACTACAAATTTATTTACAAATTTGTCGTAATTTTCTAAGACTTTGGATAACTCTGTGTTGAGACTAATGTATTGTAGGTATATATTTAAAATACAATTAATGCCTTCATACACTATCACTGTCCAATTAATTACAATAATATTCACTAATGGCGTTTTATCAACTAAACGTCCTTTTTTTCCCGTGTTCTTTAACACCATCCACCTCGCACTTTTTCCCCTTGGCTTGAGCCAACATGGTGACTAACTTTTTCGGAGAATCACCTACGATCCACCCGTGCTGAACCGGCCTATCTTCATCATCATCAATCTCATCCCTGACTGGTCGAATCACGATCAAATCCCGTTCGTCTTCACTCGAACTCGACCAATGATAAAGCGGATTAACAGCTGCCCTCTTACGACGATTTGAGTTACTTGTTGATGTCTGGACTTTGATCTTCTTATGAATGTGTGGCGCATCTGGTATTCTTTCTACAATTGGTTCGGTTTCCTTAATCGGCTCTTGATTATTCTGAGCGGATTCCACAATCTGGCGTTCGAGTGTGACTTCAAACGATGATTCATCTGAACTCCAATACTCCATTAAAACGTTCTGTTTACCACTGGTACATTTTCTTTGACTTTTCCTGCTCGCTACACCAATGCACTCTCTCAACTCTTGTTCCAAGTTGATACAACTCTCTTCCACGTTGTTGCACTTCTTTTTCGGGCGTTTCTTCGTCGATTTTTGTAATTTAAATTCATCATCGCTCGACTCTGACCCGGTGTGTGTCCGTTTTTTATTCTTTGTTTTGATTTTACGTTTACTTACGGTATTCTTCGATTGATTTTTATCAATATTGGAGCCAGTATATTTACTATTTAACAAACTGTCGAAAGCTAAATTTCTCTCCTCTTCTGTCATTCTTACTTTTCTTTCTATTGGATCAGGACAGCTCAAAACGAAATCCTCGACTAATTTCGAGTTGTCTAGCATTGGAATATTTCTTATGTCTTCATCAATATCTTTTGACTTGACCGCGTTTTTAAATATTCGCCCCATGATCATACACTTCTTTTTTGTGATATTCTGTTGTGTTTTCGATGTCACTGGAAGTTGTTCTGACACCGACGAAGTACTGGAAGAAAATGCATCGAAACTCACAGCATCAATAAAATCTTGACTATCATCATCACTTCCTTTATCAGTCTTTTTACTCTTCTCATAATTATGCCTAAAGCTCCGGAAATCAGGTTTCGTAAAAATATCAGAATTGTCTTGAGTTTCCTCAAAGTCGTAAACGTCATGGATTTTCGAACTCATCGACATATTATTTTGTTTTTTTAAACTCGACAACTTTATTTTCGTTTTGGAAGATTTAAGAGAACACGACTTTTTATTTGATGCATTGGTTAAATCGTCACTGCTTGACGTGAATGTGTTTGCTGACTGACCGGAAATTAAAATTTTGTCGATGTTTAATTCTTCTGTAGGAATGGAAACTTTCAGGCCTTCGAAAACTTTCATCGCACCTTTCGTTAACATCTTCTTTCCATCGGCAATGGAATAATCACTACATTTTTTACCCTTCTCATTTGGCGTCTTAATAGATGATTCATCCAGATTTTCTAAATTTCTGAAAGAAGATTTTTTATTACAATGACGTACTACACAAACAAAATGAAATATTTTTATTGGATTTGAGTTACTTTCTTGTCCTGCAATTGAGTTACAAAGAAATTTTGACTTATTAATGACTAAATATTTCAAAATTTCTTACCTCAATTTTGTATCTCCAGTGAGAACATTAGTTAAATCCTCAAACGAGGAACTTAGTCGGCCCGACTTCAGTTCGTCTTCTTCCCGAAATATAACCTCCTTATCCCTATTGTTATTAAACATTTCCTCAAAAGACAAATTCTTATCATCCCTTTTCGAATTCTTTCTCTTGGAGAAATTACTAGAGCTATTTCTGTCCCAATGTGACGAAATTGTAGCGGAATTGGAATCATCCTGTGAAAATCCATCACCTAACGGTGTCCTCATCCTCGTATTATCCGAATAACATTCGACAAAATCCGCAGTTTCTTTCTGATTATTTTCGACCCAATCACCGCAGCGTTTCGACTCGAGATTGTTTAACTCTTTGCGAAGATTATTCGACTTTTTAGAATACGTCGACACTTCGGAACTGCTCTTCAGTAACGAACAACATTCTAAAAACAATTCCTCATCTCTGTTTAGTACTTTGCGCGATTTCTGTTCGTCGTAATTCCGAAGATTGCTATCTTCGGAGATTTCTTCGTACTGACTCGGCTTCAAGAAACTGTTCTCGAGGGGCTGTTTATGTGTATCATCTTTGCGATTCAAAGAATCGTTTTTTTTTGTGGACGATTCGTTTACTGATTGAGTAGACGAAACGGAAAGTTCATCGATATAACTCAAAGTAGAGCGATTTTCGATTATATTCTCCAGTAGAGTGATCTGTTTTTCGAGAATTGTTCCCGCAGCTTCGTTGTTGATTTCCGGTTCGAAGTAATCCAAATTTTTCACGTAATTCTCCGATTCAAAACTTTTGCGTTCGGCCAAACTCTTGCATCTCCGTACTTCCGGTTGTATTTCACCTTCATTCGACATCATAATATCAGAAAAGCTGTGCGAATTTTCCTCTTTCTTCGATAGCGGTTTATTCAACACATCATTGATTATATCGGCCAGTTTCAAATTCGAGTTGTTTACACTGACTGAGAACGGGGGTGAAAACAACTTCGACTCTTCTAAAATATCGAAAAGATTGACGTTTTTCTCCGGAATCTCCGTTTTTTCACTCTCTGATTTGGCTTTCAAAGCTGCTTCTTTGGCTTCGAGTTCGGACAACTTCGAAATGTGAGTCAACGTGCGTTTGTGTTTGGTTAAACTCTCAACTCGAGAAAAATATTTGTTACAAATTTGACAATAAATGTTGCTTTTGGGATTCAAATCGTTATCTAACGATTCCAAAGCTGATCCGTTTTCTACGTCACTAGTACAAGAAAGTAAATTCGGTTTTTCGATATTCTCAGTCTTGTTCTTGTGTTTACTCCTTCTCGGTTTTTTTCTCGTAACTTTCACTTTATTTTCTTTCGGTTTCAAATCGGTGCAATTTTGAAAACTGGTATTACTCAATGGAAATTTTTCGACACTCGAAACAGCTTGCTCTGATAAATCTTCCTCGATGACGGCCATCGACTTCTCCAAAATATCCTCGAATACATCAAAATTATCATCATTGAAATCGTTAGATATTTCATCGAAACTATTGAAAATCGAATCTGTCGGTTTGGATAAAACGTTATTTTCACTTGGTGTTGCTTTTAACAAATCGAACAATTCATCTCCGGTAAATTTTCTTTCGTTTTGTCCGTTCTTTATTACTTTTTTCGACACTTTTCGATTCTTACGCTTGATTCCAAAAATATCTTTAGTCGTTTCTTTCAGTATTTTTGATATTGTTTTGTCACTATCCAAGTCGTCGAGAAGAGGATCAACCAAATCGACTTCATTGTAAGAAGTGATTTTCTTCGAATTTCGTCTACTTCTTCTCAATTCTTTGGCATTTTCTATTTCAGATTCGTTTTCGTTTTCCTCTTGAAAATTACTTTTAGAATCTTCTGTGGGTTTCACTTCGGAAATTATAGAATCGTTCTTTTTGTTCACATTTTCAAAAAATTCATTTTCAGATAACTCTAATAAAGCTTCGTCGAGGATAGACTCCAGCGCTCTTGCTTTGGCACTTCTTACACTCTTCCTATTTACCGCACTTTCCTTCGATTCTCTATTTTTGTTTACAAATTTATTAGACGTTGATTGCTTTTTCTTAGACTTATTTTTTATCAAAGAATCTTCGACTAGTGCAGCTGAATTCTCTTTACTTTCTGAAGAATCATCCGCTGATAAATTCTCCTCGATATGCAACGATTCGTCAGCATTCACCGTCTCACTTGTGTTTAGAAAATTGGCTTTATTAATTCTCATAACATTCTCGATATTGTTATTAATTAAAAAATTCAGTTTCTCCGAACATCTCTCCAAAGTTATTAAAGTGTTTACTTCTTGTGTTGTTATTTCTGAATCATTTTTCTCACACTTCCGGGGTTTAGACTCCATACTCGTCGGAGACGCCACGTGATTTAAAATTTCGTGTTGTTCGCACAAATTATCATTAATTTCCATGAGTACATCTTTTGTTTTATTTGGATGTACAGTTTCAGTCTTTACTTCTGCTTCTTCTGCCTTTATTTCCTCTTGTTCTTCTGTCTTTACTTCTTCTGCCTTCATTTCTTCCCTCTCTTCTACCTTTACTTCGCTCTTTTCTTCTTCCTCATCTACAGGTTGTGGTTCCTGTACTTCTTCACTTAATTTTGGACAAATATTTTCTTGAATATCTAGAATTTGATAACTGTTTTCTTCTTCCTTCTCTATGGCTGTAATTCCTAGATTACTTTCATCGAAGATACTTGAGTCGGAACTCAGAAGTGTTGAAAGAGGAATTTCATCTTCAGAATCACTATTAACAGTTTTTGTGTTACTGCTAGTGTCTACTGGTTCTGTTAAGGTACTTTCTGGCACTAGTGGGATACACACTGACTCTTCTACATCTACTGCAGGGACAGATTCATTTTCCTCCAAACCTTCACGTTTCTCATTCAAATTCAAAAAAGACTGATCAGCAACTTCATCTTTTGTACTTTTTACATTTTCATTTGAACTTAATTCTCCTAACGGTACTTCTTTATCAAGGCACTCGTACTCCTTCCGCGAGGAATGTAAATCAAAATGTTCATTAAACAACGGAACCTTTAATATAAATTCAGATTTTTCGGTTGTTGAATCTCCCAATTTACTCTCTTGAGATTCATTAAATAAATCCTTTGTTGCCAAATTTTCAAAATTTTGACCCAGTTTGCTTGTCAGCATCGCGATGCAATCGTTCAAACCTCTTATAGGTTTTCTGAGTTTTCTTTTCGACTTTGGTGGATTAATAGTTTGAGTAACCACTGGAACATCTGACTGAACTTCATTCAATTTTTCATCTTTTTCTGCATTTAAAATGGTCGTTTCTAATGTTGCATTGTTTTCAGTTTGTTCTATTTGCGGTAACTCATCTTTTGCTTCTTCAGGCGGATCAGGAATTTTTTTCGGAACAATTCTTTCAAAAAAATGTTTCATATCACGTTGAGTGTTATTTTCGTGTTGTGTAGAAGATTCGTCTGGTGTATCAAACTCGCTTGCGTTATTTCGCAATCTTCTAGTTTTAACCGTAGTTTTTTCGTTATTCTTCTCGGAAACTTTCCTTTTACGGAGATTCAATTTTGTACCACCTGTTTCGTTAACATCCGCCTTGGGCTTTTTTTTGACTTGATTTTTTAACGGCGATTCGTCCAAAGATTTACGCTTTATGGCTGGATTTTCACCGTTTTTCTTCTTTTTCACAGGAAAAAAACGTTTAATGTTCATTTTGTCTCCATTAAATTGCACACGTTTCTCAATTCTTGGCGATGATCGTTTCAATTTCGTTTCTTCCTTTGGACCCTTTTCTTCAATGTTTAAATTTGTTTTTGTGATCTTTTTAGGAAGTTGTTCTTCCGATTGTTGTGAAGTCTCGTCGTTGGTTTTATTAGTTTGAGGACTACATTTCTTCTTTTCGCTGTTTATTGTGCGATTGTATTTCCGCCTCGCAATTAACGACGAATTCGTTTCCAAAATTCTACTCGTGAGAACTTTATTTAAACTTCTTAACGAACGCCTGTGGTGGTTTGGTTGATTTTTGTTAGTTTTCTCATAGTCGGGTTTTGTAGTTTTTAGTTCTTTCGTTTTCCCGTGAATTAGTTTTCCGCATTTGAACTTTGTTTGGTTTGTCGGTTTTATATGTTTGGTTCTGGTAGAGGTATTAAAACCATCCTTAAGACACATAACTTTTCGAGTAGCTCTTTTCGGAGGTAAATTTGCCAACATACGTTTAATTGTGTCAGCTGTAACAAATTTTTCCAATATAAAAATTTAATATGAAACAGCGTTTTACCATCGCTTGGTTTCTGGCGCGGTATGTCAAACGATTTCTTGTATATTTTTTTCTCAGAAGGCTCGGTTTTTTGTGTATATATTCTCTTGATTAAACCTATAAAAACAACAAAAATTAACCAAAAGCGATATTTTACAAGTGTACAGTACGCACAGACACTTTTTTTAAGCTAAAAAAGGCGTTTTTTAATTATTAAACTTCACTTCATAAGTGAAACGGAAAAGTTTTCATCGTTTCATTGTTCAAGAATAACACAATTACATAATTGTGATTTGGAAGATTGTTAATGCCACAAAGTTATTATTCTTTAAAAGCGGTCACATTTTAAGAGATTTTCTAATAACGAACTGTTTTTTTACGAAAAACTAAGAGTTTAATAGAAACTGCTCTCACCACAGAGTAATTGTTACAGATACACGTCAACGTAGAATAATTCTGTTCACGCTAGCGTAAGTTTTGTTCAGTAGTTATTTTTAGACGGCAAAGATAGTCCAATTCGCACACATATCAATCAAAGGTTAAAAAAACTGAATTTGTAAAACTAAAACTGAAATACCTCTCCTTTTCCTCCTGGACTTGGCCCCGAACGGTCTATACTTGCACTTCTTCCTCGCCAACATCCAAGTCCAATCACCCCCACACTCGAGTATATGGCGATGTAATTCCCCCAAACTATTACACTGTTTCCCACATTTCGTACACAAGCGTGCATCACTCCTTTTCCACACTTTACACTGAACCAAATTCTCCAAAACTCCTACTTTACCCAACACTGGTATACTCAAGTGTCTGTAAAGTTCACTCTGATTCCCCACGAATTCGTAATGCTGCATCCAAATGTACTGATGAGAAGCACTTTTGTGTTCCAAGAACTGTTTGATATTTTGAAGTTTGAGACCACAAGCGGCGCAAACGTAAATCCGTGACCTGGCCCATTCGCCGGTCAATTCCACCTTCTCGTTTTTGCCTCTAACTGTATTACTTGGAAGTTCGAAGTTTTCAGTCTCTTGCGACGAACATATCAGAGCGATTTTGTCCGATTTATCAATCTCATTGTCGGAAAGTGAACCTACACGAGGTCTCAAATTTAGATAACTTGGAATTTCGGGAATATTTTGATCTAAATCGGTGGTATTGTTTGGAGTACGTGTTTGGACCGAGGGGTACGACTCCTTGGCAAGTTCAAACACCTTGTTTAGAATGTCGTTTAAAATTTCCCCGATTTCGGCAAAATTGTCATCCTCTGTGACCCCAGTTTGGTCATTTAATTTGTCTAAAGCTGCTTTCTTACTCGCTTCTTCTCTCAGATCTTCAAAAGGCCCTCGTCGGTCCAAAATTCGGTTCAGTTCTTCTCGTCTCATGATACTTTTATATTCTTCACCAGTGAAATAATCAAGAATCTCTTTTGGACTTTTCTTATCATTTAAAATCTTCTGCTGTCGGTTTTTAATAACGTACTGGGTCCACATGTCCAACTTGCTCAAATCTCGATTCTCCTTGTGCTCCAAGATGCTCGCTTGGTATTTTCTCCGAGTGAAATATTTGTAATGGACTTCGTCTTTCTTCACTTGAGCTTTCTTCTTGGAAGGTTTCGACCCGTATTCAATTTGTGATTCGGGATCATCACCGAATTGATTTGATAATAATGTTGTGGTGGGTGCTATGGCATTTATCGACAATTCGCAACCGTAACTTTCCGAATTTACATTGTGTACTTCTTGGGGAATGTTTGAAATCTTTTCAAAATTCGATATTCGGCTTTCGGATTCTTCATTCTTGAATAATTTACCATCAATATGATGCAGTAAGTTCTCCTGGATGTTGCATTTGATTCTGTTGAAAAACGCCTTATCGAATACATCATCAAAAGTGAGAGAACTTATTTTTAAGTTATCTATAGAATGATCGGTGATTTTTTTCACTTGGTAAAAATGATCAAATTCGGGATAAGGGTTCACGTGACTTGGGAGCGCTTTTGCAGATTTCTCACTTATTTGCTCTTGCCTATCATTCTTCTTCTTCTCGATTACATCTTTTCGTTTTTTCTTCGTCTCACCTAGCTTGGCTTGTAATCTTTTGCTTCTCTTTATAATCATTCTTGAACTTTTTACGGTCAATTTTCTACTTCGGAGATTTTTTACATTTGTGGATTTATTGGTATCTTCATTGGACCCGACAACAGTAACTTTATTTTCATTTCTCGTCCTTTGTTTCCTTCGAGTGATCTTCACAGGAACTTCTTCCTGAACTTCTAAAGGTTTAGCACTTGTTTCATTTAAATGAGATACAGAATCGTTAAGATCGGAAGTTTCTTCATTTTTGGGTACGAAATTGTGATGGCTAATATTATGTTCGAGAAGATGCGCCGAATTGAGAAATCTCTCTTCGCACAATAAACAACCGAAATATTTATTAGAGTGACTCTCGATCAAATGCTTGAAAAGATCTTTCAAGGTGTGTTCAGTCGAACCAAATTTATCACAATAATTGCACAACGTATTTGTCAGAAAATTCTGATGCTTTCTTAAACTCACACGTCTTAATTGTTTAAAAGAATGGCACCTTTCGACATGTTTTTGTCTTAGATTAACATTAACAAATGTCCGTTCACAAAACAGACACAGAACTTTTCGTGTAGTTTTAATTTTTGAACAAGTATACTTAGGTAAGATTTGTTGTACTTTTTCTAGTGGAACACTACAAAATAAACTTTTCCTTGATTCGTTGGCTTCTGTTTTATCCGTTACAGCAGCTTTAGGTGTCTCAAACTCAGTCTGCGATGGTACAGGCTCGACAGCGAATGACTTGCAAAGCTGCCTTCCATGGATTGTTTCCGAAAAATCATTTTTGGATTGCGTTGCACCACTCGCTGTGAGAGGACTTGTCGACTGGTTGTTGGTGTGCAAGCCATGGGCTTGCATACAACTAGCTTTCGTGTTTCCATCTTGTTCAGAACCAAAAGAACTGCTGTTTACCATAGTGAAGTCCATATACAGCTGCTTGTTTATCTGCGAAAAATAACTAAAATTAAAATTGAATTGAAATTTAAAATGTTAGAAGTTTTCCGAAATTATGTTGCATGGAAAACCAATCAAGATTGACTCACTCCATTCCAACTGAACAGTCATCAACAATACGCTCAAGTATACCTACACCTCCTGCCATTTCAATCGTCACACTAGCAATTTAATGTGTTTTTAGAGATCACAAATATTTGATTTCTGGGTAAAAGAAGAATCTGTGTAACAACTGGACCCTACTGTTTTTATATTTTTTGCGCGATTAGACTCTATTCGATTGTTTACTACGTCTGTTTCCAAAACAGTAAGTTCTATTTACTCGTTGCTATCCCAAACTCGGTGGTAAGTATTTTGTTTATTGCTGCTAAGTCGGTAAGCATTCAAAAATGTTGTAGAACGCCAAAATACTTTCTAGAACATTTTTTTAGATATTTTGTTTAAAAAAAAACCAACAAAAATCAATCGCGCAAAAAATGTCATGAGCATCACGAACGTTAAGGACTTACCGTTTTTAATGCTTAAATATACTATTGCGGTTTTGGATCCATTTCGGAAAGTTGAGGCCATTTAAGAAAAATTGTTAAATGACAAATCTAAATGTCAAATATAAATATGAAAATTTATTGCATGTAAAATGCTAAAACACTGCGTTTTGTTTTAAATTAAGACGCGATAATGATTTATTCTTATTAAAATACTAAAGGTTTGAATTTTTAACATTCCTACGATAGCGCTATCTAACGGAAACACTTTGAGTTGGTCCACAAAGGTCATCGCCGACTCCATTCATACTAGCGTATACGGCCTTTCCATAAGCCCTAAAAATATGTTTTTGAACAATTTATAATCGTTCCTCATGTGGCGCCACTAACGGTGAATTTTTAAACCAATTTTTTTTTAAAACGTCAAAAGTGGGTGTCATATGTCAAATCTTAATTCTCAATTAAGAAAATGTTAAACCAAAAGAAGCACGGATCTCGGAAAAGAATAAAGAATTGGCACTGAATTTGTGTTCTGTGGAAAAGAAGTTTAACACATGTGAAACGGCTTGACGGTACTGTTTGCCAATTTTAACATTATGTATTTAAACCTCTACCTGTTGTTAAACTTTTCCAGAATTCATTATTTATACTCTGGTTGCTCCAAAAACTTTGCCTATGAGGAAAATGACGAAAGTGGAGATCGCAGGGATTGCTGTGGGGCTGGAGTGTTATTACGGTTGCATCAGTGCTACGTGCTACAATTGAATATTCCATTTTATACCCTGGTTCATACCATTCTCGATTACTAACAGAAAAACGTCGCGCAGAACAGTACATCAAATTGTAACAGTACTACAAAGCACAGGTTTTTATCAAGCCAATGAAATTCAGTAGAAATGGTTTACGGGTTATGATCTTTTGCGAATTGTAGCCAGAATTAAAAGTAAAAGTTAAATGATATTTGGAAATAAAAGCCATTCTCCAACATCCGTTTGTTATCGTGGTAGAACATTCTTGGTCAAAAAAGAAAGGTTTTAATCAGTGAAAAGTTTGCGACTCAATTAAATAAAGATTACTGTTGAAATGTCGCCAATAAATGAACACCTTGCATGTTGTGTAATATAACTAGGATCCAAATTTTGGGCTTGGGTTTGCTTAAATAAATTGCAGCAATGGGTGCCTGAAAATTGGATGCTGATGTTCAAATTTGGAGATTTTTGACWAATCTCATAGCTAATTTTAAGTAAAAACAGGTTATTTAATCTGGACTTAATCCAACGCTTTTTTTCTAAATTTGAATAAAAAAACTCAAGTCAATTTGAAGATGCAATTTGTTACAAATATGGTATAATTGTTTTTGAAAGAGGTTTACATGAATGCAACTTATAGAAACCAACTGCAATCTTAATCTCAATAAAAA
>NW_025401068.1:4587381-4711910 GCF_015345945.1 Tribolium madens
CTTCACATTCAACGTCATCATGCAAGCTTTTAAGTTGGATCTCCACTTCTTTGGGTAGTGTAAGTTTCAAATTTGCTCTGTCCAAAATTTGCATCGTGGGCATTAAATTAGTGTGGCTGATAAAGGTCACGTCATGAGATATATTTGCCGATTTTGATGCTTTGACAATGCCACATTTTAAAATTTGTCGTACAGCATACTCCGCTGCTCTCGCATCAGTTGCGTCATTACAGCCTCCTTTTAATCGTACATGAGAAAACATTCCCTCAAGAGCATCACTGCTGAATGATCTTGTAAGTACATAATAAAATCCAACCTGGTCTAAAAGAAATTTAATTGACAAATATGTACTTTGGGCTGTGAATTTTATAGCATGAGCGGTTTCCTTTGATAGCCCCTTTAAGCAAGCCTCAGAAGAACACTTTTGGATGTCATCAATGTATTCAGGGAGAACATTATTTAGCCAATGTAAACGCTGATCTGATATGTGAGTATAAGGGGCAACAGAACTATCTAGTGCGCAGATATAGTGTGTTTTATTTGAGACATTATGTATTTGGAAAAAGTAATACATATTCTCCATGAATTTTACCGTGTTCCCTACAAGAGAAAACTCRTCATTTCCATTTTCTTGTAAAAATTTCAACGATGTKGTCACTGCTGGCGAAAAGATCTGAATTGCCCTTAACACATTCATTTTCTCGAAATTTGAAGGAAATAAATGTTTTTTTGATAAATATCTTACTGGTTTTATTGGCATTTCTTTCTGAAGTTCGTATAAGGTTCGTAAATACGACGATGAARTCGTACCTTCTGAAGTGCACATATCACCAGCCAAAAACCAATTTCTAACATTTTTTAAAACGTGACAAAAATCGAAACTTAAAAAAATTGGCATATTTTCTAAAAATGGATGGTCAATTTGGTGTTTCATTAATCCTCCACCGAGGATTTTAAAAAGTGCTACATTTGAAGATGCATTATCTGTAACGATCCTTAAAACTATAAACCCACAATGAGTTAATAGTTTCAATRCGTCTAACGTTAATTTATGAAAATTTGCTGTTGTTAACATTTCATGGAAAAAATATCCTGCAGGAATAGTGTACTTTGTAGACAATCCGTGTATTACGAAACATAACATTTTATTGGCTATTTTCGGTTTTTCGCTAATAACGTTTGATCGCGAAGTATCGAGTCCAAATACAGTATCTTCACTTCGACTGTAGGATACTTTTGGTTGAATCGACATGTCATCGATGATCAATGAACAGATTCTTTCAATTGGTTTAAGATTTGAAATTTCAGCACATAAACGTTGTTGTATCAACTCGTTTTTACTATGACATTTTCCCAGGTACCTATTTATTGACGAGTAAGATGGTATTCTAATTACGTTATTGTGGCAAAAATTGTATCCCTTTGGTGACGAATACCTCCAAATAGTACACAACCTTACTGATGTCTCCGACCATCTTGGCTTCCTGCTGCCGTAGTTATTTATAATATCGATAAGAAAAACCGCTTTTTCATCTAATTGCTCCGCGTCCCCTACAATTTTGTTTACAGCAGATAAAACCTTAGCATTTTTCTTTTTCTCTTCATCTATTTTTTTAATTTTTTCATTTGCCCGTTCTAATTTTCTAGTTAAAATTTTAATTTGCCTTTGCATATTCGTAACTTGTTCACACGAAATTWAATTTACTTGCGAGGATTGTGATATTTTTGATTCGTAGTGTAAAGGGAAACAATTTAGAGAAGCTTCTTGGTCAGTACCACCGAGATTAACAGGATTCTTAAAATTGCAAAAGTGTTAAGGAAGGATAATATGAAACAGGACAATTATCTTACAGGTAAGGACAGGAAAGGCACAGCATCTTTGCTTAATTTATGAGAACGTCCTGTACTTGAGCTACAAATATATTTGTTCTCAAAATGTTCGCAACAAATTACCGTGTAATCTGAAATTAGTTTTGTATCTGRAACCATCARAATAATGTCAGTATAAAAGATAAACATTTACTAAGAGCGTTTACGGAGATAGAATAAATAACTAACCATATTTTTCTTTTAATATGTCAATCCATTGTCGACGCATTTTGAAATTACTGGGAATTTGAAACAATGGTCCATTTCGATTTCCACAAATGAAACACTTTTTGCCCATTATAATTTTTAAGATGCAGCAAAAATGTCGAATGTCGATGAAAAATTGAAAAATGAATCCTTTTAACTGTCAAACATGACAAGATGAGACCTAATCTCTAAATCTTATTTTTATTTTAATCTACTGATGTCGCTAGTAGAGGAACGTTTCATGGATTGCTTTCTAGGCCCGCAAATTTGATGCTTATGGAAAGGCCGTATACGCTAGTATGAATGGAGTCGGCGATGCAAAGGTCAGTTGAAGAGGCGAGTTGAAACACCCTCTATTTGACATCGTCACCCCGCCCTTAGCAACTAATGATATACGTCTCCAAGACGATCAGATTTGAACTGAAAACTTTAATAAATTTTTGATTTTTACATTGTGACAGTTATGCTAACAGTTTTATAAAAGACAGTAACATGTTTTGAATATTTAATAATAAATTTGGGGAAAAGTGATGATGATTTTGGCATTAATTTTGAAGATTTGGATTAAATTTTATTTTTGATTTGTTTTTAATTTTGATTGTTGTACAGTTAGTTGCAATAAAAATGAAATTTTCTTTAAAATAAAATAGGTTTTGCCTTTGTCAATTCAGTTGTCAATATGTCATCTGTCGCATTCAAATAATTTTTTCTGCAATGCCGGACTTAAATGCCGTGGATAAGGCTAGAATAAAAGCTACAATAAATGAACAAAATAACACATTACACTTTTTAAACAACATGGTTTAATAATGGTATCTTAAAACATTGTTGAAAACTACTGGCTCACATAATTTGATACCAGCGTCAGATTTGTCAAGTTCAGATTAACTGTCAGTTTTAACTTAACCTTTTAGAATGTTCAAACTGTGGATAAATATAAAAATCTGACATTTTTATGCTTTCCGATTTTTTTTGCAACCAAGTGTACAGTTGCGGAATTAAATTTCGGGCAGTATTGTCATTTTCATAAACTCTAAAACAACCTTTACATTAATAACCTCATTTTTTACTCTTGTCATATTTATGTCATTTTGACTTTGACAGCAGATCAAAGCGATGATTTAATTAATTACACTTAGTTCAATTAATAAATTTCCTAAGACAATTAATTAACAACAAAAAAAGTAAGTCTAATTGTCAAATGTCAGTCATGACAGTAAAAGGTAGTTTGTGAAATTTTTAAAGTGACAGAAAAAACTGCCCGAAATTTTAATTTCGCAACTGTACAACGGTGAGCATTAAATTTTAGTAGTCAATGTCATTCCCTAATATACCCTCTTGTCAAAATTACACAGGGAAACTACTTTTTTTTTACAAAAAGATGAAGTTATTCCCTAATATACCCTCTTGTCAAAATTACACAGGAAAACTACTTYTTTTACATAATAAAAAATTAAAATTCAAAATGACATTACCTATCAAAATTTTATACTCGCCATTGTACATATTAAATCATATTTTAACTGTGATTCGTTATGTAATGTTGGTGGGATAGATTAAATGTTATAACGGCGCTACTATAGTAAAATTCAGTTCAAATCATGATCTAGGTTCAGTAAATCCACTATTTAGAGATAAGTGCGTGGTCGTTTGAAAAATTTATTTCATAAAAAAATCACACCCTTTTTGTATTTTTTGTAGTTCACAAAGACCATTTTAGATTCTTTTGGAATTATTAAGAACCAGCGATAAGCGCTTGCTAAAAATTATATTATTATAGAGAACTTTATTTAAAAGCTTTTACATATTTATAAAAAAAAAATATTAATAGTACATTATACAACGAGCGTAACTTGGTGATTTACACCACTCGCCTGCGGCTCGTGGGCGTAAACTTCACCTCGTGAATAATAACCATTATACGCGAGTAGTATACTATAGTTTATTAACGACTACTAAATATTTTTGTTAAAGCTTTTGTGTTGGAAAATTTTCTTACATTAAGTATGTTAAGAAACAGATATACGACACACACATTCGAAGTTGGTTATGGCTCTGTGTCGATGCTGGTTGCCTTCCAACCGCGAGTCCCGGATTCGAATCTGGTCAAGGAAAATTATTTTTTTTAATTTTTTTTTATATGTACAGAACTGAATTGAAAATATTTAGTGGTTTACACGATAAAATTTTAAAAACCAATAATTGTAGCAAAACAATATAATATTATAGCTAAATCAAGGAAGCTTCTGACAGCAGTGATTAATGAGAGTGATTAATGACTCATTAATCACTAGTGATTAATGGGTGTTATTAAGATCGAGCAAACAGACGTATACGGAGTACATTATACAATAGTCGTGGATAAAACCATTTTTACGTCTAAATAAAAAATCATTAATGTGAACTAATAAGTAAAAATAAGTATAAGGTTATGAAATTATGTAATTGCATTGTAAAATTAAATATAAAATAAAAAACATAAATATTGTTAGTTAGCTGTGGTAAGGTAATTAGATATTTATTTTTCTACACTGTCAAAATTTACAGATTTTCTCCCGTGTAAAGAAGTTTTGACAACTGTTTGGTATTTCCCAATAAGAAACGTCAATTATTATTAACAGATTTAAAGTAAGTTTAAGTCTTGTTGAGTCTAATTCAAAGAATAAAATGTTGCATTCAACTCGTCTCCGTGTAAATCGGTTCATTTATTCCACCTTGGGGTTTAAAAATTCACTCGTGATATAAAGCGTCCGATTTACACTCAAACTCGTCGAATAAATAACTATTATTACAAAAATGTAATACAATTTTAAAAAGTTAAAATTTAAACTAGTTATTAACGGTACTATAATACCAACAAAAAGCAAATAACAGAATTAACTGAGTCTTTTATTTGCTCTGCCGTGTGGCATTCAGTACTTTTCGTGATACTAAAAAATTCTGACAAATTATTCAAAATCGTAACGTACAGTAATGGACAGTGAATTTCGTCCACCCAATTTCTGTGAATTCACAAAAATTCACTGTAGTTTGTGCTTTATTGTCAGGTTGACTGACATTCAAATACGTATTGTCAAATTTAATCAAATTCGAACATGCCAGCAGAAAGTGCGTTTAATAAAAATTATCTCTCTGGTACAAGAAAGGAATGTCTCAGAGAAGTGTCTCTATACTTTTAGGCATACCAAGGAGTACCATTTCAAAGGACAAAGGTAAAAAGTAGCAAGAATTAACGAGCCTTCTGTCAACATGACAAACGTTAATCAAAATTCTGAAACAAGGTTAGTAAAACCTAAAGATTAATTTACACTTTTAATCTGTCAAGGAAATTGGGTGGACGAAATTCACTGTCCATCACTGTATCATAATGTTAAAGTAGCCTTTCGAGTGTGTCTACAGCAACGTGCGTAAGAAATAACAACATAGGCTGTTATTGTTAACGCTCCTATAATAAGCATGGAGACAATACGAATCTGATCAAATATGCACCAACCGAGTATCAAAAAAAAATATTGTGACTATCAATAACAGATTATAACAATAACAGTTTTTGTGTAACATTACGAGTCTGACCTACTTTATTACCATGCCGGACAAAAAAATAAGACAGAAAGGTCTTCAATTACATGTGAAACCGCCCTTAGATAGTAACCTCACTTTGAACTTGTCACTGATGTAGTTGTCAGTGTTGTTCCTAGCATTTTGACGTTTTGGAGGTTTTGAAAAGTCAAATTTGACATTAATCTGTTTTACAGTAAATTTTCATTGTCAAAAATTTGATGTCCCATTTTTTTGTCCGGCATGGTACTATGTAGTTTAATCCAGCTGAGTTTTATTATTAATTTTTCTCTAAAATGTTGCATTAAATAAAAACTTAGAAGAAAAAGGTTCGAAATCAAATGACGTAACTTTGTTTCAAAAGGATTTTTACATGTAGACAATTGAAGTGTTTACGAGATAGGTATTATGATCTGAGAAAAATACTAAAATTTTATAATACTTTGTGGAGTAAACACTTTTTATGTTATGTATTTGAAACCAAAATCATTCCTGAACGCAACTTTTGACTTACTATTCCTTCAACTAACTTAACCACACTTTCAAGCACTGGTTGCGTCAGAAGTTGATTATTTTCCTATAAAATGTAGGTTGGGAATCCATCTGATTAAAATGTTTGTTGGTCAAAGTTTCAAAACATGGCGATACAAGGTGCAAAATAGCAGGTAGAAAAGCATGAACAAAACAGAATTATGGTAAAATTTTATAACAAAAACTTGTATCTGAACTGATTATGAAAAATACAATCTTGCATTATTATGATAACAATGTTTCAGGAACAAATTTAATGTTGTAAAGTTATAAGGCCGACTTTGTGGCAAAACATGTTTTTCTACTTATAGATTCACAATGAAATCCTTAATACGAGTAATATGAAACAAAACTTTATGAAAGGGTGGCACCACTAAGTCCAAGTTCAGGTACGATTTTCCATCAGTTAAAGTTAAATGCTATCAGTTCCAGAATTGCTTTCAATCAGATCAGCACTACCTTCGTAATTAGTAAGCCATAAAATTTTACTGATGTTAAACGGTACCAGAAACATTAATTTATCGCAAGTATTCTTTAATTTTCTACGTAAAACGTAGAAATCACACACGAAAAGTAAACGTTCACGATGGAATCTTATTTTAGTAAATGCCACGTGGAAAATGGAGGTTTGCTACATCAAAGTGATTATAGAAGTTTCGAGAGTTATGATCAAACCAAAACCATGTGTTTGCACCCATAGCCCCTTTTTGAACGGACAAGATCAATATTTTTTTGTTAACCCTTGTTTAAAATGACGATTTTATAAATTCTCATATACTAATAAAATTTTTAATCCAAAATAAAGTATTAATAAGTGGATGCTGTATTATTTAAAATTTTTCTAAATACCTAAATATGCTTTTTCGTCAAAATTTTTGAGCAGGTGTGAATCGTATCATGAAGTACTCGTAATTGGGGCGAACTAGTAAACCACACGGAAAAATCGATATTATTGCTCGTGTTTTTTATTTTCTGTTATCTATTGACTTTAGTGGAAAAGGGGTACTTTCATTGCCGATAATTATACTAAGCAGCAGCAAAAATAAATTCTTTTTATATTTCTACCAAAAAATGTTATTTTTCAGGCGTTTTAAACTTTTCAATTGCCAATATTTTAAGCTGCATTTCAAATGAAAAATTCATAAGTTGATAAATAAAATCTTATCAAACGCATATAAAATCATCCGAAAGTCAAGTTTGTTTAACTGAACAAAGAATGCCACAATACATCAATCCGACAAAACAAATAAATAAGAGTTAAACTCTACCAAAGAAGCAAAATGTCAAAAAATTATAGTTTATTTCTACAAACTCGGATTGTATCTATATAATCTGAGGAAAGATACAGGAAAAAAACTAAGTTTCTTGTCCTTTTTATTTTTAGATCATTCTTAGCACGTTTTGCTAAACATTCAACAAGTTTTACAAACGTTCTCTGTTGACCCCCTCTTAAAATAATTAACCGCATGCATATGTATAATGGCAATTATTTTATAATGTCTAATTAAAAACCTCTCGTTGCAGTACATGTACAAAATTTTACTTTTGACATGTATGACATTTATTTAGTGACATGACAAAGCCTTAATTACAATAGAAAATAACAGTAAATGAAAATTAGGCAACTTGATGGCTGTGAAAATGAAAATCTGGATAAATAAAATGAAATAATTCCAAGCCAATAATGGATGCAATAATTGCATCGAAACGGACAATTTGCATATCATAAAATACTACAGGAAATGTTTGAGTTCGATAACATTAAAGAAAACCAAATCCAAAAAATAAACAAAAAAAATTAAAAATTTATTTCTTCACAAAATCTGATGTTTATCGATCTGTTTAATGTGTTTCAATTACGTGTAATGAAAAGACTGATAGACTGGGGAAGTCTTTCTCAGTATCAAAACTGAGAAAACCGACACCCTTCTGCCAAGGACATAAAGCGAAAACTGTCATTTAAACCACTTACCCGAAATGAGGTTATTACATGATTTATCTATGTAGCACTATGTAGAGGCGTACCAGGCACTCACTAAAACCGAATTGTTTCTTCATTTTCAGTTTTAGACAAGCATTTTAGGTTAATATCAACAAACAATACACTCTGTATTAATTTAGCACAAGGCAGGGCATCATCACCAAAGTTCACGTAGGCGCAGTGTTAACACACGAACAACAATCGGCTTTCAACGAAGAAACACGAGCAAGCGCATTCTTGAAATTTCAGCTGATCGTTGTAAGAGGCGAATGGTCGTAAACACGTTAACGTAAATACGTAAGACACGTAAGCGTAACATCCAACTCACAACCCCAGGAGGTAAAGAAGAAGGGGGACATTCGACGCGAAATATTATTAATTTTAATGAAGCTAGATTTTAATTGATTTCTTTGTGTTGTATCTTTAGTAGTCTGTTAAGTAATTAAAAAGTTTCAAAAAAATTCCATCGAAAAAAATGCCTTTTATCATCAATAAGATATTCAAACTAACGAAGGGGCTTCCACATTCCACCCTATCAAAAACTCTCTTTATTAAACATTTAAGTGTCCTCACCCCTTTCAATGACTACATTGTGATTCACTTTCTACGGTTAATAGGTTTCTGAGAAAGTGTTTCTCACGTAATAATAAGTAATAACACTATGTATTATAATAACCAATAAAAAATAGTTTTTTGAATTACATGCTCTATTTTTTTAATACACAATATGGTGAAATACCAGTTATAATGGAGATAGGTTTATTATTTTTTACATTTTTAATTAAATTTAAAATAAAAAAGTTATCAAAATAATATTAGCATTTTTATTATAAAAACAAGAAAATTAAAAAGTTATAACATAACCCACCTCGAATATTTATTTACCGCGATACTCAGTATTTTTAGAATGGAATGTGAATATTTAACCCAATGCTCATTTTAAAAATGTATTGTTTCCATTTACAGAAAGTAAATTCTAGACCGATTAAAATGATTTTTTTTTTGTAAACATGCTGATCCAGAATAAAAATTGTTTATTTTTTCTTTCTTATTTTAAAAGGAACATAAAAGAACGACTTACACTGCTCAAATCGCTCAATAGATATTGGAGATAACTTTTAATAAAAAAAACTTGAGTACTTTACCTCTCTTTTTTACAGTAATAAAAAATATACTTGCAAGTAAATAAAGTAATACATACTTTTGTGTTTTTGAAAGGGAAGAAAAGTTGACATTCTTGTTGATTGACGACGGTGTCAATTTATAAAACACTTGCCGTTTGACAGCAATTGTTTGACATTGGCGGGCGTCAAACCGGTTACCCTTAACGTCAAATTTCTCATTTATCATTTTTATAAAAAAATTGTTAATTGTTAACCTATGAAAGTGTAAATTAGTCCGTTGTGTCGTGTTATCAGTACAATATTTTATACATTGAAGTGAGAGTTGTAGAACAAAATTGTGTCTTTTAAAGAGTTGGATTGTACGTTGTAGTTAGTGGAGGTTAATTGAAGAAGTTTGTTGAAAAATGAGTCTATAACCTTAATCTCATCCAATAGCAAGTGTTTAATTTTGTGGCTCAGTGTAAAGGAACACATTTTGCCCCCAAAATGTCACAATATTCAAGAACTAACAATTCGTTTATGACTCCACCAAGGGCATCATTTCGAAGGTTTTACAATATAAACAACCATGTCTCATAATTTATTTATCATGTTTCAGATATTCGTTAGCAGATACAAGTTCGCTTACACCAACAAGACAGACAAATGCACTATACAATGCTCATCTCAGGTAAAATACATTGTTCTGATATTTTTGTATATTTAAATAAGTATTTTAGTACCAAAATTGACAGTAGAAGTCCTGGTTACGCAACCCGAGTGGTACAGTACAGCGAAGAACAGAAAAAATCCAGGCCTAGTCATCAAAAGAAATATAACAAATTAGGCAGCTTTCCCATAGTACATTTTTTCAAAAAAGAATTACCAAATTTGAAAAGAAAGGGTAGTGAATGTAACATTTCTCAAATGAATTCGGCTGAGCTCTCAAGATTTAACAGTCCTGAACAGAATAGATTACTATTAGAAAAAATAATCAAAAGTAGTCCAAACAATGATACCATTTCTCATAAAACTGAAACAAACACAAAGAGTGTTTTAGACGCCTTGAAGGAAATTTCGCGAAAAAGGATTCATTCTAATGAGGTAAGTTTTTGGAATACAAATTAAAAAAAAAAACGTTTATTTTTTCTAATTTTAAAGGAAGAATTTATATTGAAAGATGAGGGCAAAAGGTTACACAAGGAGTATGACAACGAAGGGACATCAAGGAAACGGTTAAGGCAAAACTCTTTAAGTCCTTCAAGTCGATATTCTTCAATTAGTGAATTAATCGCTTCTCATTCCTCAATGGATGGATATTTAGAAGAGGAGACAAAGAAAGAAAAAGTTATAGGTATGATCAAATTGTTATTCTTTAATAAATTGAGTTGAATTCTATGTAATACAATTTTTAGTTCCACCAGTCTCCCAGTTGAAGAGCCCTACTGTATCGAAGAAATGTGTTAACGTTGAAACTCAAACTGTACCTTCTGAACCCACAGACACCAATAAAGTACTGACACCACAAAAGGAAGAAAAAGAAAATATAAGTGTTAATGAAGCTCGTCTACCAGTTAAAGTGAAGAAAGCTTCTCCTCTTAAAATTTTTGATGAAACACCTTTAGAAACAATGAGGAAGAATAGACTTACTGCTTTGATGGGCTCAGTTCAAAATAAAAATCAAAAACAAGAAGATGTGGCGAAAAGTGAAGACAAATCAGTTTTGGGAAAACCGCTCGTATCCATACTAACACAGACTAAGAGTCCTCACAAAAGTAACAAACATGTCACTTTTGATATCCCGCAATCGGAAAATTCTGTAGTTGCAAGTACTAGTTTAACAAATTTGATTCCGTTTAGCGAAAGTACTAATTCACCGAAAATTATAGAAGCTGTAACTAGTACTTCGACAGCAATTAGTACGCCGATTGTTTCAGCGAGTGTGGTAGAAGTGCCCCCTATGACTTTTAAAGCTGCAGGCGATGTACCACCCACTTTAACTTCAACTCCACCAGCTAGTAAAACTCTAGGTCTTGGAAATCAAAATTCATTTACTGTTTCCAATACCACAATTAGTACATCTATGTTTACAAGTTTACCCACCATCAAATCAAGTGAATTGAAATCTACTACTGAAAATAAAACTACACCAAGTTTTTGCATTCCAAGTCAAAATATTGAACAAAAAAGTCCTACTAATGCAAGTACTAATAAGGAAAGTATCACACAAGCAAATATGACCAAACAAGACATCCAGAACAAATTTACGTTTGGAAAACCCATTGAACCGATACCAACTAAACCAAGTGTACCAACAATATCTGGAAACTCAACACAGCAAGGCGGATTCAAATTTGAACTTAAGGAACCTTCAGCTAATGTTGGTACTACCGCATTGTCGTCACCATTTCAATTTAAGAGTCCCACAGTAACTTCAACAATAGAAAAGCCAGTTAGTAATAGTAGCAACACTTTCGCTGCTATCAAGCCAGCAAATTCCTTAAAATTTGGACAAGTCACTTCTTCCAATGCAGTTACTAGTACTCCTATGTTTGGTTTAACAACAACTTCTAATCAGAGTGATTCTACCAATAAGAATTTTGTAATGCCGTCTGCTACTATGTTTTCGATGAACAAAACTACTACCACTAGTAGTTCCCCAATTAGTACATTTATGAGGCCGTCAAATACTCTTCAAACAACAAGTTCATCAATGTTTTCTAATACTCCACCATCGTCTAATAATAAACCATCAATGTTTTCTTTTGGTAGTACTAGTACCGCTACTTCAACTTCAACATTTGCTCCAAGTTTTGCACCTTTGGCAGCTCCAGGGCTGTTTGAACCCAAATGCGTTGTAAGTAGTACCACAAAACCGTCCTTGAGTTTTTCGGCTTCAAATACTTTTGCGATGTCTCCTATAACTACTGCTAATTCAGGTGCTCCCTCTTCAAATACTTTTGCCTTACCTACTATGACGACGACTAATTCGAATAAACCCTTCGCAAGTGGGTCCTTAATGTTCAATAAGCCGGCTACTGGTTTTAGCACCACTGTTTCAACGTCCCGAGCTTCAGTTAACCCAACCTCAACTGTTTCAACATTTTCAAACACTCCAGTTTTTAGTAGTAGTAACACTGCTCCAAATTTTGGTAGTGATGGGGGAAAACCAGTTTTTGGGCAAACATCGTCTGCCTCATTCTTTGGTAGCACCGGTTCAAATTTTGGTGCCACAACTTCTACTTTTGGTACAACCCCAACGTTTGGTACTACAACTACAACTCCAGCTCCAGCTTTTGGAGTAAATAATAATAATAATAATGTCTCAGGGATCAGTAGTAATCCCACTTTAGGTCAAAACGTATTCGGAGCTGTTGTAACAACAACAAGTAGTATTTTTGGCGGTTCTAGTACTTTTGGTACAACGAGTTCTTCCTTCGGCAACTCTTTTGGAAGTGGCCAAACTTCCGCGTTTAACGTTAACGAACCCAAAAATCTATCAACTCCATCATTTGGTACTTCCGGAAATTCCACTTTTGGCATCACGACTACCGCTAGTTTCGGTACGAATTCAACAGTTTTTACAACAACAGCATCCGGTTTTTCGTCAAGTAACAACACATTTTCTTCAACGTTCGGTGCAAGTTCAGCTTTTGATAAGCCTGCAGAAGCAAGTCCATTTGGTGGTGGCAGTACTGCTTTTGGAGGTAGTTCTTTTGGTGCAAATCCACCAGTTACACAAAGTAATGTTTTTGCTTTTGATGTGAGTAAGCCGCCTGTATTTTCATTCGGTTCCACTGAACCACCTAAACCTTCGTTTAATTTTACTGCTGGTTCGGGGAGTTTCGATGCTGGTAAAGGGTTTGGTAGCAATCCTCCACCGGCGTTTAATACCGGTTTATCGCCACAGTTTAATATGCCAGCTCCTGTGGGAACAGGAATGTTTAATATAGGCAGTGGGGGGACATCTACGCCCAGTAGGTCAAGAACAATGCATAAAACAAAACGAAGGACATGAATGTTTTAGCAAAATTTTATTTTAACTTGTTTTGTTTTATTTTTAAGTCAATTTGTAATGCAGTATAAAAAATAAAGAACTTAATTGAAATTACTTGCTGTGTATTTTATTTAACAAAATTTTACAAAAATGACACTTTATTTGTTGTTTCTGGGTTCTGCTTATGTAGTATAAAATATTCATTTCTGAAAATTTTATTCATATATCCACCTATATACATCCGTATCCAAACCGGAGGAATACTCGTGAAAAAGTACTAAAAACTCCATTTAAATAATTTGAAAACTAAAAATTGCTACTTGCTTGTATTCCATGAGCCCAATATCCAGTCGACTCATCCATTTTTCCCAAGGTACTAACAGCATGTCTTGCATAAGTACTCGCATCTGGGATAAAAGTACTAGACTCCCTCAATGTTTGACTAAAATGATTCATTTTAGTGTTTATGAACATAGGAGACAGGTGTTGGATAGTAAGACCGTGTTTTGAGTATTCATATCGAAGAGCTGCAGTAAAGCTCTTGATGTAGGCCTAAAAAAGTTTAATATTCGTGTTTTGAAGTTTTTGGATTTTTTGGTACTTTTGTTGCTGCGTAAACAGTCATTAGAGGTAGAGGTTGGAGCTCAGAGCCGGATGATACATTTACGATAGCTCCACGACCTTTCCTCTTCATGTCTTCGACGAATAAACGGCATAGCAGGGTCACAGCACCCACGTTAACATTGATAATGTCCCATAAATCTTGTTCGGGGACTTCACCCAAGTACATAGGGTAGTCGTATTGCTTTCCTACATTGTTCACTAAAAAAGTATTTAGATGCATTTAGTTTGGTCATTCTTTTAGTACATAACGAAGGTATAGAAAATGTTAAAAATCAATTAAGATTGTAATATTAAAGTTAAGAATTGAAACAAATATTTTTTTCTTACCTATTATTCCAATGTCCAAAACTCCCAGTTCTTGTTTTATAATTTCAATTGCTTGACCCCCCAAAGAAAAATCAGCGGAAATAATTTTAGTTTTAATGGAATATTCAGTCTCTATAAAATAAAAAACAAGAAAATTGACGTAGGTATATATCTTGATAATTTATTTGTAACATTTCTACTTTTCATTACTTGAAATTTACGAGTTTCCATTTTTTGGATGACTAGGTTATGAGAGAACAGAAATTACTTATAATTGTACAAGAATGAAAAAAAAACATATAGGTTTGTTTCTTATTTATTCATAATTACTATGGCAATATGCCGATTCCTAATTTGTTGGAGGTTCGGTTGGGTTTGTCATTACATCTCGTGGACGGGAAGTAATTTATGATAGATTACTATGATTACGAGACTATCAAATGTCAAAAACTCAATTTGTTTGTGTAGCAATTACGTCAATGTATCAACTTTGACAGAAAAACAGATATTTTATTATTTAAAGAAATGTGAATGTACATAAAATATAGTATACAAATTTCAGATTGAATATCTGAGCCCTCGAAGTAATGACTTTCTACTTCGCATGTAAGTAATCTACTATTTTATAAATAGTAAATTTGTTTTTTTTTACAATTTGTTTATCTAATACAAAAAAAACAATGCGATTTTTTCTGTTGGAATCATAATAATGCTAAAAAAACTGTGTTAATGAGTTTGCCCTCATTTATGTATTTTAAGAAAATATTTTTTTTGTTATGGAAAAAAAATACACACGTTTTAAAACCTGTGTTTGGACAATACTTAATTTGATTTTGTGCTGCACCTTAATATGTGTTTAAAAAATACGAAAGCAATGCGCTTTCGAAAGAGTTGGTTGAATCTCTGAGTGTTAATTGTGAACATTAATTACCTAATTCCTTGGCGACATTTTTTAATCTTTGTGTACTTCGACTTACTAAAACTATATTCAGTCCTCTTTTAGCAAGTTCATGTGCGTAGGCTTTTCCAATTCCATCTGTACTGCCTGTAATCACTGAAACAAAAAAAAAGTAAAAGAAGGAAAATGTACAACATAAATATGTATAGTTTATACATATATCTACTTTTTTGTGTATGCAATGTACTCACATGCCCATTGCCCATATTTCTTAATCAAAGACGTTTCTTCATGGGGTAAAAAGAACGGAGCTAATATGGCACGAGTTGCTTGCATCAGTCCCCATAATGTATTTAACAAAAATAAGAAAATCACAATACATCCAAACACAGCCAGAATCAAAGTATACAAGCTGCATTCCACTGACATTGCAAATCTGAAATAGAAATAATCTATATTTCACGGACTTCAATTTGCATTTCTTGCAAATTTGCACTTTTCGCCCCAGGGCTTTGAAATCAAGAGTAAAAATTATACCATGTGGAAATTTTTACGTTTTGATAAACATTTTTTTGGTTAAATGAATGCAAATTTAAATCCTTTCAGTTAGTTTTTTCAGCAAATTTTTACCTTGACTAACTTTTCCATCAATTTTTATTTCAATTTCATTTAATATAAATAAAAAAAACTTTTTATCTCTTTTTATTCAATGCATTTTGCTTTAGAATTACGTATTAGGTTTTAATTATGTTTGTATGTACCTAAAAAGTAAAAACTACTACTAAAATTAATTGAAGGATAGACAAATTTCTAGTAATTACCTCCTATAAATTACTAATGAGCTGAAAGAATTAGATTTTGTATCTTAAATCATTCGTGAAAATTGTGCAAAAGTTAGTGGTTTAATAAATTAGATACGGATTGCACTTACTCTGCAACTATAAAGAGGCAATTATAATGAGAAATTAACTCTTAGGTAAACAGAAATTAATCATTTTGATTTTGAAATTTAAATAAACAACAGTCATACTTTGATTACTTTATTGTTGAGTCATTTTCATTACACTGACGTACCTGTATAGTTTTCATTTCATTTATGTATTTTTTTTTATAAAAAATAGTGTATTATGATTGATCAATTACTGAAATTATTTTTTGAGTTTCACTCTGTTATTTATCATTATTTATTTTGTAATTAAATAATAAGTGAAAATAACAGGTGCTGAATGTTAGTTGTTTTAATATAGAGTATGCGAAAGTTAAAATTGGTACAGGGGTAAGTAACATAATAATAAGAAAATAAGACACAATGATAAGATGTGAGAAAGGGGATCTTTATTTTTTAGTTAAAATTTTGAGAGCAATAAAAGTAAAACAATTTAGTTAAATCAAAAACAACAATGATTTGTATGTATCTGTTTAAATCTTTTAGTACAAAAAAGTTATCTGTAAAAATCAACTTATTGCAGGACGATCTGAACCGTTACATGATTGCACGACTTGACAAGAATATTACCAAATGACTTCTTGTTTCTGTGCAAAATATATGATTTCTTTGACCTTTATTTTAATTAAGAAGTATGATATTGTTATTTGTTCATTTTTGTAATGCTTTTTAAAGAGAAACGAGATAATAGAAAATGTCTTTATGATTATTTTGTTTAAAAAGTATGAAACTACTACTCAATAAAAGCGAAAGAATAAATAGGTATGAACTTATCTAATAATAATAATTAAATAATACCAATTGAGTATCAATAATTAATGAGAAAATGTTGTTTTTGAACTTGCATAATGGTCTATATCCTAATTAAACATGTTCACATATTATTATCTATTTAAAAAATCAAAAGTGTTACAGTACTAAAATTCAAAAATTGCCCTGATAATATTGTTAACAAAATTATTATAAATTTAATACAATGCTTCTTTTCGTTAATTCCACAGCGCTTTTACATCTCGCATAATCGATTTCAGAATTTCATTGACATTTTTTCAGTTTTTTTTTACAAATATTAAAAAATCAAATATCTGTTTAAAAACTGAAATTTTGTTGTGTTAAAATTACGGAGAACATTTAAATACACTTTAGATAATTCTAAAACTAGCAGTTGTTTATAATGTGGCCTTCGAAGGTAGATTAAACAGCATTTTAATTACAAATTTTTCCAATAGTGTTTTTTTTCTATTTTGGTGCTTGTGCTTTAAACCTTTAAAATATCAGTTTTTGAACAAATACTTGCATGTTTAGAATTTATAATTATAAAATTAACATGTTTATTTTTAAACACATATTTTGAAAAAAGTGTTAATAGGTTTTTGCGTGTGCTGTAAACAAACATATTATTTGAAAATTAGCAATTTCATAATCAGCTCTTTGATATTGTCGAAACTTCATTCATAATAACAGTACATTATACTTATTTACTATTACTTAGCTTTTAGTGTAAGGTGAATGTCATTTGAGCTATTATCGTGGGAACTCATTGCTTACGCAGTAGTCAATTTTTGTAATAGGAAGTGGTCACTAACAATTGCAAATGTCTCTGATAACCTGTGAAATTGCAAATTACTATTTCTATTGTTAATTTATGGGTGTAATTTCCGACTTACTAGTTTTTTTCTAGACATTTAACGTGAAACAACAATTAAGCACAATGTTTTAAGTTCTTTATAGTGCACAAGATTCTTAAGGTATTTGAAGTCAATAAATAGTCATTATTGTTAAGGTAATGGCTTAGAATAGTTTACATGCAAGCAATCCTTTGCATGGAGGAAATGTCGCATGGTGCAATTTTGTAAGAAACTACTGCAGAAAATTGTCCCTGACCGATATGTATGGACATATGTATAAATTTTTGCACCTAGAAAAATTTAAAACACTAAGAATAAAGAGCAAATGATCACGTGTGTGCGTAATTTTATATCAGTCTCAATAATAACTGCTTTTGCAGAAACAAGTTTTCCAGAGTTAATTTAATTTATTTTATTGGTGAAAGCTGCCCTAGGTCAAATATTTATATAATTTTTGATAATTGAATCGCTTTTTGTGTTCAACAACTGTTTACCCTTTAAAAACAATACATTTATTTAGGAACATATATTGCTTAATAGTTTTAAAACCTGTTTGAATATGAATTAAGCTCTTGTCAAGACCTTTGGTTTACTTTTGGTATTGTATTGTTTATTTTTTTGTGAAAGTTATCACCAGCGAAACTTTCTCGCGAAGATTCTAATGTGGGCGCACCAACTGATGAAAGTTTTTCTCAAAATTCGAGGATTTATGCAAAAGAAAGGAGTGCTGCGATCTTATATCAAGTCCGTTCATTTAAAACTGTTATAACAAATAAAATAGAATGTTAATGCAATTTAATAGTGAATTGAAATTTATTTTTTAATATACGTATTTTTTATTATGTAGGTACCCCATTAAAAATACAGGGTGCGCCAGAACTCGCGCCCCAGAGAAAAATGCTATATAACTTAAGATAGCAGGAATATGGAAAAAATGTTAAAAAAATTGTGTCTATAAAAATTCCGAAGTTATGAGGGTTTAAATTTTGCACTTTGATTCTATTTATTTCTGTTGGAAAAATAATTTTCCAAGTTTTTTTGCTATAGGCTATTAAAAGAGGAAACAAGGAAGCTATATCCTAAGTTGTAAGTAACTCTGTTCAATGTTATTTGTGGCTTTTATTTTATTCTACCTTTACTAAATAATTGTAAAAAAACATATATAAGATCATCAGTATCATTAAATAGACATAAAAAAATGTCAAATGCCAAAAAGTAAATGCCAAAATTTTTTGACAAATAGAATTTTTTAAACATTTTTCCAAGTCCTGGTATCTTACCTTATTTAAATTTTTTCTCTGGGGCGTGAGTTCTGGCGCACCCTGTATTATTAAAAAAATGTTTCTTTTGACGTTATAATCAAATCGTAGAGATTAATAATTAAAAATATTAATTACACTGAATAAATTACTTTTTTGTTTGATATTAAATGAAAACGTTAGTGTACTGTTTTCATGATAATAAACAGATTTATGCAAAACTTAAAAACCAGTTTATGATGCAGACCTACTACGATATATTTTTTTTTTTCAATTTTCGTACTTTTCTACATTTATGTGTAATTATTTTGCAAATCTGGTATTTAAATGAAATTAATGAATCTCAGCAAAGTTACCCTCTACATATCGTAAAAACAATAAATCATACAATTAGTTTCATTCTCTGTAAAATCATTTTTTGTTAACAAAGATTTTAACAAATAAAAAAACAATCCATTGTTTTAAAAATAAAGTAAGATTAACATTACTTGCAGAAAACATTTAAAATGCTTTCCAAATACATAAGTGTTTAGAGATATCTGTGGATGAAGTAAATGATATTCAAAAATGATGTCAACGGTGAAATATAATATAAAAAACATTTTTGTCTGTTACTCAAACATGTACTGAGGTTTTCAAATTTTAATGCGTTAGTGCTTTTATTTTTTCCAAATTCAAATTCTCTATTATACTGATTTGCCAGACGCACCATTAGAATTTCAGAGTTAATTTAGAAATATTTTTTTTCTAAGAACATTTATTTCCACCTAATTAATAAGTCGTTATTAACGAATAACAAATCATTTACAAACAAACCTGATTTTTCATACTATAAACAAATAACTTGTCTCAGAAATTTACACTTTTTAAAATATCTAGCATAGTTATTTATTAAAGAAATTGTTTATCTACGAGTGAAAAGGTTAAGTTTACGAGTGACGAGGTCACGAGTGGACTTTTTTCACGAGTAGATACGCAATCTTTATCGTCGTGTGTAATATTTCGTTTTAATTTGTACTCACCTACCAGAATTTCTTGAATAGGCATATACAGTAGATGAAAATTACTTTATTTCACTAGACGATAAAAAACTACTTTATCTACTGAAATTAGTTGGTTGATAAAAACACTCTTTAACATTGAGTACAAAATAAATAAGTTTTATTAGTCGAATAAGTACATACACTAAAATAGCTCTATATAATTAATAATGAAAAAATAATTAATTGACATAACTGTTAAAAGTGCTTTTAAGGACTTGGTACTTCATTACGGCTGGTACAGCATATAATGCATTCATTACCACTGTTAATTGACAATTTTACACCATTCAGGAAAAGAGATTGTTACAGTTTTTGAAACAGTCTTGATAAACATTTTTTTGTATAGCATTTAAATTCAAATCCTTTCAGTTAGTTTTTTCTACAGATTTTTGTCTATTACTGTCACCATAATTTACACCTTTCAACAGATTTTAATTGCATTTGCAATTCCAATAAATAAATATTTTTAATACTATAATGTTAGCGAATTATCAAAATTGTTTGTTTAGTTGGATTTGTTTAGTTATTACTTCATTTCGTTGCCTGTTTGTAGCCTGCTTTCAACACAATACAATTGAAAATTATTGCAAAATAAATTGACGCTATTAACTGCACAGTAATCAACAAATGCACTAAATGAAAATGAAAAATTCGCTTTCAAGTTTTCATTACATATTTTTCGATTAGAAACCAAAAAAAAAAAACTGCGACTTACCCATAAAACAATGCGACTAGAATAATTAAGAACACAATGCCGGGTTAATTACATATTTCACCAATCGGGTGTTTTATTCAGTTAGAAGCAACTCGTATTAACATGAAACTAAATACGACGATAATGCATTGATAGGAAACGCCAGACGGGACCCCATATAGATAATCCCCTCTCTGTACGCAATGCCAGCACCGGAATATTAAATACACAACACTAATGACAATGAGGAACCAAAGGAACACAAGAAAAATGAGACGAAAGCGTGTGGTTGGTCTTTTTAGTGGAGGGACTAAGTGAAAGTTATTTATTTTTGTTTCAACATGATCTTTGGTGACTCTCCAAATTATCCGCTAATTAGAGAGCAATATTGGGAGATACTTTTAGCAAACAAGAAGCAACTCGAGACAAAAATTTGCGTTTATTTCTTCAAATTACAATTTGCGGAAACACTCTTTACATTACATATTCTTAAAAAACAACAACAGTAAAGCTCAATTTAATCCACATGTGTAAGCACACATTTGTAAATGCTTAATTGCGACTTTTGAGACTATTGACACACCCTAAGAATAATAATAATCTTGAATGTTGCAGCCACTATTTTTATTTAAAACTTTTTTTTTGTTAATTTTGATAAATTTCGTATTATTTATTCGTTTATATTTTCGTAAAAATTGTTAACGAGTCACTATGGGTAACAAAAAAAGCGAAAAAACGAATTGCCTTGCTCTCTAGTTTCAATCAAAATTTTGCTAAAAAAATTGGTAAATATTGTGTAAAAAATTGTAAATAATGTGGTGTTTTTAATAAACATAAAAAAACTACAAATTATCAAAATATATCGATCAAATCATACAGAATCTAGAAATATTAATTGTTATCTAAATATTATGATTAAAATTGTGTTTGATTATAATTATAGTTATTTTTATTATTAAAAAGCAATTATAAAATATTTCACTTGCAATCAAGGACAAATCCTGCTTTATTATTATTAATACCTAATCAAGTGTTATTTTTTCAAATAATATCTTGTTTAAATAAAGTTTGACATTTAAGTTAAGCAAAAGCTTAACTACTTTCCTAATTTAACTACAAAAAATATTATAAAGTGTCATGTTAATTTGTACATTTACATTTAAAATTAAGGGTTTTTATATATTTTTACTCTGTACTTACGTTACAAACAGTGACAATTAATTGAAAAATAAAAACTGGACACTTTGACTTCACGTGGTATCAACCGCTAATCAGGAATCAGGAATTACCCTTACTAATGAACTGTTGCTATTTATTATTAATACTAGTCATGAGTCGGTTTAAAAAGTGCAAAAAATACAATTAATTGCCGTTTGGTTATTGTAAAAATTTACATTGTTACTGCATCATTTTTATATTACGTAATGCAATTACTCACAAATATGTTCACTTATTGTTTTTTTTTTCTTTGATTTAATGATGAAGATGGAAAATTTTAAATCCATTGATAAATAGGTACTACTGAAAACGTATTGTTAACACTTATTGTGAAATTAAAAACATTCCTAAATAACACAGTACTGTTTTCAAGATTTTGCATTCCTAATGTCATTTATCATATTATTATATTATTTTTAAAATCGGATATTTGACTCAAAAAAAATCCCGTTTTGATATAAACTAATTGATTAAAAATTAAATAAAATATCTGTGACATAAACATTCGTAAATGTACAGGGTGTTTCACATAACTTTACGAGTCTTGCGCCTAATGTACGCACCCAAATATACAAAAGTCACAACAGAACACTGGTTACAAAAAACACACATTTATTTATTTAATTTTTGGAAACCCATGACAGTAGTTGTCAAACTAATCACTGTTTCATTAATAGTCATAAACTGCAGTTTTTCAGAAACAATTATCATTTGTTCTATCAAGAGACGGCATAAATATGATTCTAGTTTACCTATCTTAATCACTAACTAACTAAAAACGTTGTAATTTTTTAAAGGGTGAACAAATTAGAGAAAATTATTCAATTTTTCAAAATTTGTAATCGAGTTCGTATCGGAATATGTATTATTGATTGCATCTTACAGGCGCAGGCCTCGTAAAATTACGTGAAACACCCTGTATAAAAATTTGCATTTATGCACAATTATTATAGAATATGCCGATTCCTAACCTTTTAGATGTCGAGAAATTTGTCATTACATCCCGTGGTTGGGAAGTAATTTAATTAGAGCCCATCAAATATCAAAAACTCAATTTGTTTGCATAACAACTAGATAAATCCGTCAATTTTTGTCAGTAAAACTAATAAATATCTCATTATTTTAAACGATGGATAAGACTGAATAAAACAGAAAAAAAACTTGGTGAAAATATTATTACATCTTACGCTCTATCATATTTCGAGTTCGATTGTAATATTATTTGTGTTCTTGATGTGGAGTTTCGTCGTAATCAACCTGTTTATTATGTTTTTATAAGAAATCAACGACTAAATTATTTAAGATCTTCACCTAATTGAGCATAAAATTTTAAACAAATAGTGTTATGTAATAATTATGTAAATTAATGGGACTATTCTTCTGTTAATACGACAACAGGGAAATTGCATGCTTAAACAAATCTCATTTTCTCCTGCTTTCTAAATTAATGTCAAATTATGAAATTTTGCATTTTGTCAGCTGCTCTTTGATATAACTTGAAAAAAGTGTATGTATTAGGAGTAAATAAAAACGCACTTGGTGTTAAATTCATCAGATCTTTTCTTATTATTATTTTGTATAAATTCTTTTGGTTTTATCAATTTCTCTACATAAAAGATCAAATTCAAAATTGTATTTCAGTAGAGATGTCGTATTTTTTTTTATTTCTATTTTTTTCCGTGCTGACGTCTTTTTTAATGATTTTTTAATTTGTTTTTGAAAGTTGTTGTATTAAAACTCAATATAACTGTTATTTATTATTAATCTTTACAAGAAATACTTATTTATGTTTGGTGTTATCTTATACTGATATGTATACAAGGTGAATTAAAAGTATGGAAGCAGTCGTTTTTTGCTTAAATTATTTATTTTTTGGAAAAACTAATTGAAGAATGATAAAGTACTACTTAAAAGTGTGATGTTTTATCAAGAATAAAATTTTTCGATTTTTGTTTTGTTTTTGAGTTCTACAAATTTTTAATTTATTTTTATTTGGCAACTGTGAGCGCCAGCGATGCGCACGGTACGCCACTGGTAATAAACGATCAAGTAGGTCTTGCTACTATGTACAGAAAACAATAATTGTTAATTAGTTAAAAATTCTGTAAACGATATTTTATATAAATCACATCTTTTGTGTTTTCCCGCTGTATTTAATAAATTAAATTTATTAAAACCACTGCATAACTCTAACAGCAACCCACTATAAAACCATTTTTTTCATGAAGGTTATGATCTAAAGATTACAATTATTTACTTTATATTTAATTTTTTCAATTTTTTTTTACATAAATTGCAATTTTGTCAAAAAAAAATCGCAAAACTCAAAAACAAAACAAAATTTCGTTCTCAAAATACGATTACATTAATTTATATTAATTATTATTTTCTGGAAGAAAATGATTAAAAAAAAATCGCTTGGTTTCATACTTTATATTCACCCTCCACCCCGTATAGAATAAAGTAATATCAAGTAAAGGGATATTTAAATGTTTATTTAGACGTATTTGCACGTATTGAATCTCGTTACAATAATAATATGCCTATAGTGACTTACACCTAATTGCATTTTTTAATACATACAAGATAACACTGAATGGATTCCTATGTAGCTATGTTATATTTACTTACATTATTTGTTTTTAATTTTTAATTTGCATTTAATTTGTTACTTATGTAAAAACACTAAAGATTTATACTTTAAAGTACATATACTTTATATTTACAGGTCAACTATATTACGTTGTCAATATCAACCTAAGTTTCTGATAAGATAATTATTATCGTTATTATTTCTGTTGCTCCACTCTAAAATGTGGAATTCAAAAAAAAAATTGAACTTGGCATTAATTTTGTTTTGTAATACAAAAACTACGAAAATTAAGAGTAAAAAAATTAAAACGCCATATCCTATGGCCATATCTCATGATTCTGAATCACTCTGTATATTATTAATCGACAACCATCAACACACACCTGTATAAGGAGTTGACAATAATTTGACACATGCGCACTAGATCTTTAAAAATGACAGTGATTAATGACATTATTGACAGTTGGGTTGTCAGTGATGTTTGGTGCTTTTTTGTAATTTAAAAAAATAATTAGAATTCAAACATAAGAATTATACCCATTTATGAAAATACAAGTTTAACTACAATACTATTCCTGCTAATAAGACAGGTAAAGAATTGTTTTTTTTGACGTCTTTTGTCATGGTCATCTTGCTAATGAAAAACTGGAATAATAACAAGGAATTCCTCAAAAATTAGCTATCTTATCAATCAGTTGCTTCGTTGGTGTAAAAAACATAACTCTCCATATGTGATGAAGCTTTACCATTGTGTTATTAGTTGTCAAGAACACTTGTTGCAAAAACTGAAAGTGCAATCAAGACTTTTGTGATAAGTTTCCAGTGTACCCAAATCCAGTGCAGTAGGATGGATATGAGTGTTTATTTAACAGCTCCTTTACGTTTAGACAAAATATGTCGAGCATGCTTGACAGAAAAAGGAGACATGAGACCTTTGTTTGGGGCTTGTCTTGATGAAATGCTGGTTTCGTTTGCATCAATTCAGGTAAAGTTAAAAGTTTTATTTTATTACAAGTTGCCACAGTAGAAATTTGAAATTTAATCGTTGCCATTTGTCTATCAATTACCAAAAAGTCTAAAGTTACACATCTCAACTTTTTGTAGGTGGAGGAAGATGACGGCTTACCTAATCTAATGTGTGTGCAATGTGTCCTCCAGTGCAGCAGAGCATACACTTTTAAACAACAATGTGAAAAATCGGATAATATTTTACGTCAGTTTATTAGTGCAGAATTTCAGGTGAGAAATTTTTCAAATTGGCATTCAACATATTTTTGTCGTTTCAGCAACAGTTAGCAGAAACACTCCAAGAACAACAAACTAAGGAGGAATTACAAGAACAATTGCAATTTCCCGATAATATAGCCAATGTTGTTATTGAAGAAGGAATAACAGCCGAATTTGTAACTTATAATGAAAACGATGGTGGGGTTGTGGATGTGAGTTGTGATATGATTCTTATATTCAGTATAATAATATTGTATTTAAAGGTAAAACCAGATTTGTATTCAGTGGAACCAACACCAGAAGAGGTTGTTGGTATAGAGATTAAGAATGACACTGAAGCGCACCAGAAGTTAAAATATAGGTGTACTAAATGCGATGAAACGTTCGCTCTAAAGGTGGATTTGAAGGTATATTGTTATTTAAATTAATAAACAAATTAATGAATTTAATTAAAAAGAGGTTTAGCATATTCGTATCTTAATTGATTTTTTAAAATAATTTATATTGTTACAGGTCCATATGATGACCCATCCAAAGGACCTCGATCACATATGTCACGTTTGTAACAAAGGCTTTCCGGAAGCCCGAATTTTAAAACGTCATCTGAAAATTCATCTGGACAAAAAACCTCACCAGTGCGACCAATGCAACATGTCTTTTGCAGAAAGCTCAAATCTAAGCAAACACAAAAAGAAACACACTGGTGAGCTTCGCAACATCACCGGAAAACCTCACCTCTGTTCTGTCTGTGGGAGAGCCTTCAAATGGGCTTCCAGTCTCTCTAAACACATGAAATATCACACGGGACATAAGCTGTTATCCTGCGATTTTTGCGGCAAACAATATGTGGAGGTAAGGGGGTGAGAATCGTAAAAAAAGTTTTTTTGGAAGTGTTTTATTAGGCACGCAGCTTGAGGATTCACATACGATCTCATACCGGGGAACGCCCTTACACTTGCAAAGTGTGTCAAAAAACGTTCACTCAAGTTTGCAATTTGGAAAAACACTTACGGGTTCATACGGGTGAAAAGCCGTTTTTGTGCCCGATTTGTGGTAAAGGGTAAGTCACATAATTTTTTCATAGACTACTTTTCACAGTAGTAGAAAAAATAATGTATTTATCTTTGAATGAATTTTACCACTCGCTGCGCTTGTTGTATTGTTGATTTTCGTTTCAGATTTACTCAATCTGGCTATGTGGGCATCCACATGCGGACCCACACAGGTGCTCGTCCTTACGTTTGCCAAACTTGCGGGAAAGCCTTCGCCGGCTCTAACACCCTTACAATTCATCAACGGATTCACACCGGGGAAAAACCGTACTCGTGTAATATGTGTGGTAAAGCGTTCAGTCGCCATGAAACGTTGATAATTCATACGCGCTCTCACACCGGTCACAAACCTCACGTTTGCAGTATTTGTAAGAAAGGGTTTACGTCTTCTGGACATTTGTCAGGGCATATGAGGACGCATACTGGAGAGAAACCGCATATTTGCAATCTCTGCGGAAAGAAGTTGGGGTTTGGATGCGTACTAGTAACAAAATTGACTCGTTTTGTTTTAGATTTGCTGGATCCAGTAGCTTGAAAGTTCACATGAAAACACACTCTGTTGAAAAGCCATTCATTTGTAAACTGTGTGGGAAAGGATTCACACAATCGGTTCTGTTTCAGCAGCATTTAGCAACGCATACGAATGTCGATGATAAAAGTGAAATCACCAAAATTGAAACTGTGCAAGTTAGAGATTTAATGTAACAAGTTTCGTAAACAATAAAAACGATAATTTTAATTGATTGTGTGTTGTTTCTCTAAACCCTTAGCGGCAAACTTTTTATACCAATTGAAACATTTTTAAAATACGCTTGGAAGGAGGTAGGGATAAATTGTCTTTTATTATTATAGAATGGCACGCTTAACATTTTTATTCCGTTCATGGGTTTATACAATGGTTTTAATACATACCTTACTTTCGCTAAGAACACATTTAACAATTTTTCTATTTTATTACTACTCTATCTATTTTACATAAAAACACATTAAGAATAATACATTTTTTGAGTATGTTAGTTAAAACAATTATTAATAAGTTATTCACTGGTCACGTTTTTCAGTTTTTCTTTGGTATTTTTCGAAATGCTTCGCGCTGTTAAACTATGCATTGGCTTATCCTTATGACTTGAAACCTGAAAAAGCAATAAAAAATATTACTATTGAAACACCAAATTCTACGGCAAATTTTTCGCACTTCATGACTCTTATTAGAATATGGATCCTTATTTATGCTCCCAGACACAGTTGTGTCCCCTAATTCCCCTCTTTATTGGTTTAAAAAATTTAAAGTGGTAATTTAACGTTAATTGAACTTTTTGAGGAATATAAAAAAGGTAAAACTTACATCTTTGTTCTCAAAAATTTTTCTCAAGTCCTTTACAGAGACGAATTTATTCGGTAGAGTATCCTCCAACTCCGGCTCTGTTTCAGCTTTAGTTACATTCGGACTAATTTTATTAGGTTTCTTATCCGAAGAATTTATCTTTGCAAGATTCGGAAACGAACTTGAAAATTCACCTAACCGATGAGCCACAAGTCGTTGCTCTTTAAGCATTTCGATTTCATCAACTTCATCAAGTTGATCTTCTTGAATCGACCCGTTGTCGGAAAACTCCAAACTAAAATTGTTGTTTATGTCCTCTGTGGCGTCTTGAATTGAGAAATTACTCGAACTGTTTGCATCGTTAGATTTATAATCTATTTTCGGTTTTGCAACATTAGCAACTTGCTTAGTTTCGTTACTGTCATATTCAAATGGAATTTTTTCCCGGTTCGTAAGAGCGAAATTGCGAACAGTTGGATTGGAGTATATCTGCTTTATCCACGTGTTATCCGACTTCTTAGCAGTTTTTCCAGGGAGGCTAGTATTACTTTGACTGGTTTTATCCAAAACTGGTGCGCTTTGCTCGAGCTTCTCGCTAATTTTTGGTGGTATGTCTTTGGTTTTTTCTTTGGTTTCAACTGAACTAGGCTCAGGGAACCGCACTTTGGGTTCGGTTAAAATAATTGTTTCTGATGCTGTATCTTTGACAAACTCATTTAAATCGGGAATTAAGACTTCTTTGTCGTTGAGCTTGACTTCAAACTTTTGGTTGTCGTCTGGTGCCCGAACATATACCTTCGAATTTTCAACGTCATAATAATTGATTAAACTTAAATCGGAATTATTCGTTAATTGGGAAATGCTATCGGCGTTCAGGTCATTGTCTGAGGTTGCAGGGATGGCTCTAAATAATTCGTAGGAATTATTATTATTTTCCGAATTATTTTCACTTGGCCAAATATCTTCTTCCTGCGAATAGAACATAAATGCAGACCTTTATTTTGTTCAGAGAACACAAAAACACAAAAAATAAGCAATAATACTAAATAAAAAGCTTTGAGTATTGTTAGTATTGCAATCTACAGACTATTTCTAGTACGTATTATTATCAGAAAAGCATCACACTTACCGTTGAGAGAGTACAGACATTGAGCTCGACATACCTAAATTTGTATTCAAAGTAAGCAAAGAATATTTGATGGCATATTTATTTTGACAATAACAACAATACTCAGTACTTAAAATACAAAACTAAGGAAGTTAAAAATACATGACTGACTGATACACTTCAAGAAGAATTGCTATCTTGTGGAAAGTAAAGCAAAGGATTTTTGACAAAATTTCTAGTGGAATTTTTTGGAATATACAAACTTCTTGGCAAGCTTGAATATGTATAGTTTGCTTCCAATTGGCCGATTTGGTTTGATAGACTTACCTCTTCCCTTTTTAGTTTGCCGGATGGCGAACTCGCTTGTCTAGTGTAATAATCTCGACCAAACCTATAAAAAGTAAAGTCATGTTTTGCAGTTATATTGAAAAAATTATAAATTGAAAAGTCGAGAAATGCGGAATTGACTTGCCTGTGGTTTCTAAATTTTATTCGTTCAGCTTCCAAAACGTCCACAATTTTTGCCATGACTTAAAATTATATTCGTCGTTATAATATTAAGAAGATGGTTTAGCAAAAACTATAAGAATGTGACGATAATTTCAGGTGAAATCTTATCGATTTTGTAATTATCATTTAGATAAATTGAGTTATTTGTGTGGTTTGAGAGCTTACTATAACACATTTTTCTTAAATAACAAAGATAAGGATAACAGTAATTTCGATAATAATTAATATTAATAATCAAATCTGATAATATTTCCTTATAGTTTTTTGACATTTTTCTGCACTTATTGTGTTAATTTTGCACCCAGTGCTTCACAACTATAAAAATTCAACTAAATTATGTAAAACATTTTTATTTGTTTAAAAATTTAAAATAATTATCGCTATAAGTTTTTTATTCTCTCCTTATTTATTTTGACGTTGACACTTCGAGTACACTAAATTCTGCTTAAGGATGCCAATAATATACAGGGTGATTCTTAAATAGACCGACAAAATTTTATCACAGCTTCCTAAGGATAAATGGAGACAAACTGTACCCTTTTTACGTTTATACATTTTAGGGGCAAAACCCCCTAGATCCGTGCCACTTACGGCGATTTTGAATTGTTGCAATGATCAAGTACATTTTCAACACCATAATACCATGGTTTCCACTACCTGTGCTAACACATTTAGTGGCGTACGCTTTACTTCGAAAATAACTTTAATAAATTTTATTTGGAGAACGTTTAAACAAAGAAATTAAATTAAAAACAAAGAAATTAAATACTTTTTCCAGGATGTTCTCATTTGATACTACTAAGGATAAAATTTTGTCGGTCTATTTAAGAATCACCCTGTATTCCCAACAATAATTAGATTTTTTTTGTGATTATTTTATAAAATCAGGAGATCAAAATCCATTGAGATAACAATTTTTATACCATGCGATGCAATCTGTACTTGCGATTTTTAAACAATTTTCTATTCTTTAAGAAATTTTTGGCGAAAAAATTGTCAATTTTTATTGTATTTTATTATTATATTTATTTTTTTGAGACGGAAGTTTGGCTTTAGTAATGAGAAATGTTTATAATTTTTTGTTAACGGAGATAAAAATTTGCTAAGTTTTACGAGCATTTTTACTAAAACTCCTTAGATAGTAACCAAAAATGTAGAATTTAACTTTTTAATAAGAGAGAAAACTAGACTAAAATATGATAATTTTTACTCTTATAGTTGACAAAATACTATTGTGTTGAGTATACAAAATTTTAAACTTGTAAAATTAGATTCCATTATTAATTTTTATACAGAACCGAGAAGGGTTATTCGTTCTTCACTACGTAAATAATTAAATTTTCTTACCGTAAGTTAGCTTCGCTTAGGGAAGAATATTTATCAAAGTACTGCGACTCTAAAGGTTCATCTTCAACATCTAAAAAAGTACAGATCATGTTTTAAAAAAATAATAACAGAATAAGACTTTATACTTTCATCATTTGCACCAATCTCTCTTTTTGGTATAGATCCGTAAAATTTTTTATCACTAAATTCATCTTCTCGTACTCCTGAATCAAACGAACTGTCTTCGTCGGACATCTGTGGCCACTCATTTGATTTGGCAAAAAACTGATCATCTTTCAATGTTGAATCTTCATTTTCACAATCGGAGGTAGCATCAGATAAGTCCGATGTTTCAGCCGCTTCTTTATCTCCAATCAAAACTTTGGCGTTCATTAAAGAGTTGGGCACCAACATTGGAACGGGAACTGGTGAGTTTGAGCTGTGAAATTGTCGTCGTTGGAGATACCAATTTGAGTCGCTGTTACTGAGCAAGGAATTTGTTCGGCTTAAGGGTCGGTCATCAAAGTCCAGTATTTCTGTAGACGCTTCTTCCTCGATCTGTTGTTGTATCTGTAAATCTTATTTTTTTTTGTCCTTGTCTTTATTTTATAAATAAATACTGACGGTCCACGATACGCGATCGATGTATTTCGTAGAACTTGGATTCGAATCACTGCTGGAAAGGGAGCTAAAATCCAAATCTATATCGCTGGCTTCCGTTTCCCAAGAACCATTTTTAAAAGTATATTTTTTGTTCTGTTGGTCATCGGGAATTGATGCTGTTGAGGTAGATGGCAGATCGTTTTCATGCTTGAGGATTATCTGAAATATAATTGAAAAAATTACGAATTTTTTTACTTGTAACATAGAAAATAATTACTTACTTTGTTTAAAATAGCAGTTGCGAGTAATCCCTCGTAGGTTTGTTCGCCGTCGCTAAAATCAGATGCATGATTTTCCACAAGTTTCCGAAAAGATGGTAATCGAGAAGCTTCTTCAAATATCCTTTCTATCGTGTATTTTAATTTGGTGTGGGCTGAGGACGTATTCGCTTCTGTAAACGGAGCATCTATAAAAATCGTAGAATAGAAATAGAAGCAAAAAAGGTAGATACTTGAAATAATTCACATCCTTTACAATCAAGCCAAAAATTTATAATTTTGATTTAAATTATTTTGGTAATTTATTTTGAAAAAATTCTAAGAAGGTCATAAAAGCTCGTCTGTAATAGAACAAAAAGTGTTCATAAGTTAACTAAAACTATGATAATGTACCATCAAACAACCGCTTCTTAATATTGAAAATTATAATTTTCTTCCTTTCCCGTTTCTCGTAAAAGAACGTTTTTTCCTTTTCTTTTGGTTTTGACATTTACTCATTTTTTTATAAGTGTGAAACTTATATATTATAAGGTCCTAAAATTAAGTGAAAAGTCCAAAATTATTGCATTTTTTAATTTAAAGTTAAAGTTGGATCATTGGAATTGTTCTAAAAATCCTGAAAATCTATATAATCACTCTGCTCACTACTTAATTCTAAGAAAATTATATCAAATATAAGAAAACCGTTATCAAAATGATTTTATTTGTTGAATAACATTTCACAATTGTAAGTATATTGGCACCTTTGACTAATTAAAAAAAAATAAGTAAAAAATCAATTATTTTTTTATGTTGTTGTTGGGTTAAAACAAGGAAAGGAAACACCGTGTCTACACAATAATAAATTGACGTCAAATCTACTTACCTAAAAATACCTCGACAAGGTGATAATATCCATAAACAAGTATGCATAAAATTATCCATAGAGTTAGAAGCACACTAGTCAAAATTGTGAGCATCTTGCAATTTTTTAATAAGTGAAAATGAAAATAAGAAAGGAAATGACCCCAAAATTATTACAATTGTCACTAAATCACTTAAACAACTGATAAAATCTAATCTGTAAGTAATAGAACTTGTTATCTCACTTTCCTAAAGTTTGTACTTTAATTTTAGGTTGTCAAATGATTAAAAAAATAACTTTACTAAAGAGATGTATGCGAAAATAGAACTTTGCAAATACTAACTAATGAAAGAAGCCAAAGGTAAAAATTTAGCCTTGACTGCGATGAAATAGTAAAATACGAGTAGTTATACGTCAATTACATGTTTTATCTTTTTTCTAACACGCGTTATAGTAAATAGTTACGGAGTGAGCGAAAAATCGGTTTAGGGCAAAATTGTGGAACTGTTAGATAAACATGTTTTGCACTCGTGTGACTTATACGCCGCTTATTTGTTTAAAATCACCATAAGTGAGCTATTATACCTGGAAAGTTTTATTGGTTTATACAAGATACATAATTTGGTTCTACATATTATATCAGCGTATGAGTATAATTTTAGAAGACTAATTAAAGTAATTTCACCAAAATAATTTTTGTGGGCAAAAATTCAGGATTTTTAAATGCTTGAAGTTGATGTCAAATTAAAAGCGATGCTTAATTATCACCGCATGGTCAAACAAATGTGAAATTTCAAACATCTTTAATAGGTTTTTCCAAAAGTAAAAAATAATAATTAATTCTATTTGTGTTGGAAATTTAGAATGGAAACTTTTACCTAAGGAGCTTAATATGTCTAACTACACTGGATGTGAGTAAAAAATGTGCTGAATTAAATTATAGAGTGCAGGAGAAAGTGGACACTACATGAATAAATTTATTTTGAACATCGTTAAAAGGGAAAATATTTTTTGCAAAATAGCAAATCGAAATTTTGTAAAACAAATAATTTCATTATTAATCACATTCCCCAACAAAATATGTACTACTTTTGATTTCTTTCCTTATTACATTGTTTTTTTATGTTACTCGACATACCTAATAATGGTTGATGATTTTTTTTATCATACAAAAGTGCCGATAGAAGCAATACTATTTCTAAGAAATTCTGAAAGCGCCAATGCTACTAGAGAACGCTGTACCCCTTTAATAAAAGGAGTTTTATTTTTTTTTAATTCAGTTACCTGTAATATTATTTTAACGATAAGATCATTTTATTGCTCCTTCTCAACAAAATGACGTTGTACTAGTGTTTTTTTTTGTAAAAATATAAATCAGTGAGGTATACTTACCACATATGGACGAATGTAGTGTTGAACTTAAGTTGATAATTGTGTCTTTTAATTCTTGATGATATTTCGTAAAAAGAATGTCATCTGGAGATAAATAAACGATCAGTTACAGCCAATATCAAGGCAATAAAGTAAAAAATAATAATAAAAAAAATAATGACTAGATTGAGTTTTAAATATTAATAAGAATGTCATAAAAAATATGATCTAGTATGTCAATACAAATATTTAAACTTACAGTGTTTATCTTTGTATATTCTGGAAATACTGGCATCATCTACACTCGCTCCCAACAGCGAAGATACTAGCTTTTCTATAAAATCTCTCACAAGCATTTTTTCGCGCTTTCGTTTGAGATCAAATTCATCCATATTTTCACTTCGTTTGGATACTGTAGTAACCGCAAAAACACCTTTGTTATTATTACGTAAAGGAAGAGATTGTAAAATGGTTTGTATCCAGGAAGGCCTTTTTAGGCATGCATAACACGTCCAACCCTTCCGACGACAGTCGTATTTGGAACAGCGCTGTTTGCAAACCCTTTCTTCGCATTCTACACATATCACTATTTTTATGTCTTCTGCTAAACACGAACGGAGATAGGTTCCACATACAGCACAGTGCCACAGCAACGCCGGATTACGTCTTCTGAAACAGTAATTTGAGCAAAATAATTTACATGGACAAAAATCAGGCTTTTTAAATGCTTGATCAACTTTAACAAAATAAAAAATGTAAAAAAGTAATCTCTCGACAAAATATGTTAAAAATCAAGCTTTAAAGTAATCATCTGTATACGCATTATCTTTTTCTTTAAAAATAAACAAAAACGAACCTAAATCCACCAAAATTAGAACGTTCACTAACTACAGCCACATTTTTTTGTTGACGGACACTTTCAACCGGATTCACGGTTTAAAATCCGAGTACCACTCATCCGGAAATATATGTACCATATTAGTACGTTAACTGTCAATCGCACTTTAAAAGTAGAATCAATTTATGCAAGTGATGCGTCATATAAATTCATACCAAATAGTATAAACAAAGTCATTGTACTCTTAGACAAAGTGATGTCCAGGAAGAAAGTGTTGACAACGGATTTACAAATCCATAATTCTATCTACTGTATAAAATAAGTGGCACTTACGAATAAGTCTTTTTGGAGAAAACTTCGCTTCTTTATTAGTCCATATAGTATACTTCATTTTCAAAAAATCACCGTACTATTTATTTACATATGTATATCAGTATTTTAGATATAGAGATTTTTGATGTTTTCATAATTTTTAGAAGTACTTACCTATAGGTACTTGAAAAAAATCGTAAGTTTACTTATTTCTGAAGTAATTCAAACATAAAAAATTGCGATACTTAAATCAAACAAATGAATTATTGCAAAGAGCGTTTTATTAAATTTTAATATTTTCAGTTACATGTTGGCTTTAAAGTGTTTGTTTATTGCCCTTTGTTGATTAATAACGATTAACATTAACTGTTTAGCGAACTTGACCCAGTCAGGATTGAACAAAAACCTTCAGATTAGAAATAAATAATAATTATAGATTTATTAGGTTTATAATATTATGTAATAATATATTTACACAAAAATAAAAAGTGACTAAAAAAACACTTTTCTCATGTTTGTGTAAGGGAGTATGACTATTTGGAATATATTCATTTTAGAATATTTCAATTCTTAATTGAAATCCGTGTAGTTGGGTATGTAATTTAAATTTAATTAAGTTTGCAATCAGTTACTCTTACCTTTTTGATTTGCCTCCTTGTATTAGAATATAACAAACTCCTGACAAAACACCCGCGACAACACTTACTCCAATTCCCGTTGTTACAACAATTGTAATAACATCTGATGGCATTTTTTTAATTTTTCTTTTTTTTGTAACTCTTTTAACGTACTTAACTATACAACTCAAATACGCTTCGAGATAAGAAATGTATTTACATTTTTCTACATGTAGGTAATGAAGATGATCACGAGATTTCTAATGAAATTTAACAACACCTTTTAGTGACGTAAATATCTACCTACTTTGACCTTGCGAAGATAAATACATTTTTAGAAGCGGAATTTTACTTGGGTATAACCACCTGTTAAGAAATAATGATCATCAAGAAAAGTTTTTAGTCGGCCTAGTTCTCGATGATTTATTAGAAGATATTTGTGTGAATGTTAGTGAGAATTGTTAAAACATGAAATTCAAAAGTGTTATTTTTGATCCTTTGATAAGTCGAACTTCACTTTCGTTCATCGTCATCTTAAAACAGATTATAAATTCTCCAAATCCAAAGCGAATAATTATTTTTTATTATAATTAAGTTTTTATTCTTGAGAACACTATCGAAATAATAAAATATCTCGGGTAAAAACTATTTGTCCATAAATGTATAGCCGCGAATATTATAGAAGAATTAAAAACTTATTGTTAAAAAAAAATTATTAAAGATTTTGCACCGGTTCTGGATGCCAAACGAAAGGGAAAGTAAAATAGCGAGAAAATTGAAATAAAACAAATTTGAACGAATTTGAAAATATATTAGATACATTCTAATGAAAATACATACAAAAATAGATAAAAATTACAATAGGAAGTTTATATAAATTAATATCAATGAAGTACCTACAAGGTGGGGTAGGAGATAGAAGAAAATCAATTACACCTGATTTGATAAAATCAAATTGCTTTAAGTAGCATAAAATTCAAAATTAAAAAGTCAGACATTCGTTTTTAGTAAACCATGAGCATGAACACAGACTAAAAACGAATGTTGTAAGTCCATGTCACTGAAACGATAGGTATAGTTTGTTGTCAAATGTTCGAGTTCCATGTCCGTCTTGTCCATGTCAGAATCAAACTGTAGAAATAAAGCATAAAATTATCACGATTTTCTTTTTTTATTGTCTTTGGTACAAATATCACAATCAAGTTAGGAACTTACTTTATCGAAACTCTAAGGCTTCTCTTCCACTCGCTGTCGTTTCCTATTATGCTCTTGTTTTTCTTCCGCCTTTAAAACTTTTATTCGTATCCCAGAAACTTCAGCCCCATGCAAAATCTAAAAAAAAAAAATCTCTAACAAAAAAATCTAGACACATTTAGTTACAAACCCTTATTGCATTTTCTGCGGATTCTTTACTTGCGTATTTTGCAAATCCACAATTCCGGTTATTCAACATGTAAACATCAATTAAATTTCCAAAACGTGAAAACACATCTTTCAGAACAGAAGGTGGAGGTGGGTTGGGAGTACAAACTATAAAACATCTGGAGCAACAAAAATATTATTGCACGTTTTTTCAGTTATTTAAATTAAACACCTGGAAACGGTTTCCTCATTTGCGGAAGCTAAGGGTTGAGGATCCGGCAACTTAACACTACAGTTAATTCCACTCTCTTTTGACAAAGGAATTAAGCCTAACCTTGCTTGTAAAACGTCTGAAAGAAGAAATAACAAATACAACAATAAATTACAAAAATATAACTCACCGGGTGATAGTCCAGCGGCTTGTATTAAATTCGAAGCTTGTGCAATAGTTTCAGCTATTTGAAATATATCGGAATGTTTCTGCCTATCCGAAGATGAAGATCTACTCCCCTCAAAATTTTGAATTCCTTCATGGTCCGGTTTCACTATAATACGATTCCCGGGTGGATATTCGAACCCATGAAGCTTTTCTTTTGCGTAAGCAGCCCATTGCGAATTATTATAAACAACAGAAGCGACTCCTTTGTTGGGTTTGGGCCGCCCTTCCAACCTCAAATGACAATAATCCAACCCTGGCACAATATCAAACAATTTCCACAACTGATCTTGATTGACTTGTGGGCTCACGATTGCTATTAGTTTTGTGTACCCACTCGGATTACTAACAGTAGGCAATGGTAAGGCACTCGAGTTTATTTTACTAAGAGAATTCCAAGAATTCGAAAATTTATCTTCACTTTTCATGTTGGGTTTCCGCGGCTCGGCGAAAACCGCTTTGTACTTTTTGTCACATCTTTCGAAAGCGACAGCAGCGTGAGAAAATCTACAAAAATTGGGTTGTCTTTAAGTAAAAGCAGAAACCGATCAGCTCACTTGAAGTATTTTACGTATGCGAAACCTTTGCTTTCGTGAGACTCCTTATCACGCATTATTGTAGCATAGTCGATGTCACCAAACGTTTTAAAGTAATCGTATAATTCCGAATCGGTCATGTTTTTGGGAACAACCACAAACAAGCGTAGAGTTCTCTCCTCCTCGTTTGAGTCGCGCTTTGAACCCTGATCGCGACTGAAAATTTTTTTTAATTATAATTTTTTTTATATCAATTAAAAAAAGTGATTACGTTTTATAAATATTACAATTACCTTGCAGCTATCATAACCCTGATGCTTCTATTTAAATTTCCAATACATTTTCCATTCATTGCTTCTAAAGCTCTTGCAGCTTCTGATGTCTTCGAATATTTTATATATGTAACACCTAAAAATATGAAACAAAACTCGAATTATGAATTACGACTACTAAACTAAAAACTACTAACGAATTACTAATTTGCAACAATTCATTCTAAGTTTAAAGCATTTTTTACGTTTATTATACAAGACGATAAAGAAATTGTTTATCTACGAGTGAAAAGGTTAAGTTTACGAGTGACGAAGTCACGAATGGGCTTTTTTGATCTTGATAGTCGTGTATAATATTTGGTTTTATTTTGTACTCATTTACCAGAATTTCTTGAATATAAACAGTAAGTATATAAAAATTACTTTATTTCACTAGACGATAAAAGACTATTTTATCTACTGAAATTAGTTGATAACATTGAATACAAAATAAAAATAATAAATGCACAATAGAAAAAAAAATCATAAAAATTATGCTTAGTACACAAAATGGTAAACGCGCTAAGAAAAATTATTGCTCAATAAAATAATAAATGTTTAGTAATACAATAATAAATAATATTCTTGCACAGGCGTCATATACATTGAATTAAATACGTTCCTTAAATTTTATGTTATTTTACTAATTTTGATTAAAGTTACTGAACGTTAATTAAATTAAATACTTACTTTGAATAGGTATACGACTTTTTATTGTGCACTTTTATACTGAACAAATTACAATGTTGTACATATGTACAATAAAATAGTGCGCTTCCTTTACCTATAATTTATTTTTTACTGTGCAAAATAATATATTACACTGGTCATTTCTAGTCTTTTACCGTCCAAAAATTAGTTAAATACTGATTCATCATTTTATACCGAATACCTATATTCGAATTGATTACTAGGCGCTTTATTAAGTTTTATTTGGTTTATTTGGTTCTTCTAACATTTTTTTAATGGGATAAATTAAATACCTTTGCTCTCTCCAGTTTGTCGATCTCTGACCAACCAAATCTCTTCAATATTCCCGAATTCTTCAAAAGCCTTCCGGAAGTCATCTTCACAGAGAAGTTTACTTCCAATTATAAACAATCTTGAGTTTGGAGGTTCGTCTAGATTAGAGCTTAGTGAAGATCTTCTATCAGATCTGTCGGTCATTTTTACCTAAACAGGATAACCTGTTGCACTTTTAAAGACTTGACATGTAAATTTTAAAGTACTGTTAGCAGAAAAAAGAAAAGGAACTATGGTACAATTGTCCACACATTAGCAGCAGCAGATGAGCAGCTGTTGAGAGATTTGACGTTGCCCGAGTTGCGCATTGTAGATTCTTTGGTCTAACATGACCGTTCATTGCACTTTTCCACGAATTTATGTATGCAACCAGCAAAACCCAATAACAGTTCAATGTGCGAGAACCACCAATGGAAGGACTACATAAGTTGTCCGTTACCTTATTAGTATTGACATAGGGTGATTAAGTACAAATGACTCAATTTTAACGTTTGGAACAGTTTCTTAAATTTTTTAACCCSAGCAAGTGACCGATCATAATTTTTTTAAAGCTTAGCTATTTCCACTTTTACCAATCAGTTCTATATTTTTTCTGATTCTGATATTTATTTATTTACTTATTTTATTTAATCTACGAGATTTCCCAAATCTACCAGAGTTTACCTCGATTTATCGATTTATTTATACTCGATTTATTTATACTACAATAATAAATAATAAAACAATAAAAGCCGTTTGATTTTAAATAACGAGAATCATAAGACTTGATACTGCTGTACCGGTGTTTTTTGTCACATTTTTTTATTTACTAAATGTTTTCGTTTAAATTAAAATATAATTAAAGGGCCAATTAAGAGATAACAAGCTGCTTATTTATTTTTTTAATAAATAATAAAAGATTAAATCATATTCTAATTGTAATTAAACTTAGATTTAAAAAGCAATAATTAATTCACTAAGAGCGGTAACAACTTATTAGTTCCATGTACGTAGACAGTTAATGAAGCTGGTTGTAATTTAGTAAATAGTTGAAATCGAGTTAAGCCAAGTGACAAATTCCTAACTGAAGAAAGCGATCTCTGTAATTATATTTTAAGCCCGTAGCGGCATTCGGCATGCGTCGTCGTCGTGACGCACCAGTCAATTTCCTGCACTCCTAGCTCCTGCAGTACGAGAACGCGCTGCAGGAATTGAGGCACGACTGAGACAGATCAGTTTTTTTTTTAACTTCATGTTAGTGTATACAATTTTCTAATTACATCTATCTACATTATAGCCCACAATGCAAGCAACTCGACCGCGTCGTGCCCCATGCACCCCCGTGTTATAAATTTGTGTTTATTTTTAAAAACCTTGACCCTCCGTGACCCACAATTTCTAACCTAAAAAGTCAGTCATGGACAAGTCTAAGGTAGATAATGGGTGTTGAGTGTTTTTTCGTTGTAACTTATGTATCAGATAGACGAGTCCTCCCCATTTCCATTACATTTAATAACAAACCATTGTTGCATTCTCAGTGTTTTGGCATGTATTTTTTAATATAATAAATTTCATGTTTGCTGTTTGTTGCATTTTGTTTCATGATTTAGATGTTTAGTCGTTGTTTTTTTGCATTTTTTCCCTGACGTCAAAATAGCACCTCTAGGTGTTCCTCAATATGTAATTTTTTTAGCTTTAGTTTAGTTTCTGTATGTCGAAAAGAAAAGTTCAAGACTACCAAAGCTCGTGATGTCGTCGAAGCTTTCGTAATACCTACTTTATTGTCTCTAAAAATTTTATGGCAATAATCGATAAGAGTTTTATATTAGACCTTTTTCTAACAAGTATTATTTTATTCGGTGCTCTTTAAAAAGTTAACACTAATTTGAAATTAATTAATAAACAACTTGAATCTAATAATATTTTGTTAATACCATTTTAATAATAATAATAATCCTATGGCAGGAAATAACTTCTTTGAACACAGGGTGTCTCAATTAAGAAATTCAGGACAATTTCAATAACAATTTAAAAAAAATATTGCTTTAGAAATACAGTATTTATTTAAGTTTGCATATAGTATCCCAGATTAAATAATTGTGAAGTATAAAAAAATTGCATTTATGGATCTCGAGAATTCCTACATGGTATTTGTAAATAAAAATATTTTCGAATAATAGCCGAATTATCTTGTAATGAAGAAATCGTGATTTTGTATGATGAAACGTGGTTTCAAAATCCATTTTTTCCTTTTTTAAGTTAAATTTCTGATATTTCATCTCTCTGTCTTTTTTGTAATCAACAACTTTTATTATTTGCAGGTGTATTTAATTAATGAAATCAATAAAATTATTCGATACATGCGTTTTTCTATAGTGTTTTCATTGTGACATTTTTTAATTTTGTCCACATAAAATGTAACACACGTCTTGTCTAAAAAATTCCACAACTTAAAATTTGCATTTAACGCAGTGTGAACAAAAATAAAGTTTCATGAACTTGTCTAGACTTTTATAAATAAAATAATCTGAATATGACTCGACCATTTTACTTTTACTTTATCTCTCCAGACAGAAACGAAATTGAATCTCGGCAGAACCGTTTCTAAACTATACTGAAAAACTATCTTCTTGACGTTTCACATTCTTTTCAAAGATTACAATAGTTATTTACGAAACATTGATGCTACAGTTATTCAATGTGAAACTTAAAATATAATCAGGACAAGACTGTAACTTTTTATTGATGTTAGTTTTAATTTAGAAACTAAAATCTGTATAAAAAATTTATTGAATATAATTTAAAGAAGATCAGTTTAAGTAAGTGTCTTATTTTAGTCTCTCGTTATTTTCCTTGGTTTCTTTCATTTATMTGTAACCTCTCTAGATATTGATTTGAAATATAGTTATTGTTTACGTCTCTTGGCAAAGTAAAAAAAGAACTTTGTTGTAGTTAGCTTCAGGGGTATTAGTTTTAGTAAAAAATGGACAGTGTCTTATTCTTTCGAGGTAGGTACAGAGTTATATGAAAGGATATAACTGTATAGAAATTCATAAATAAATGTTTAAATTATTCCAATAGCTTGACAGTTTTATTACTATTAAAACAACATTGATTATTTTTATTGCTCATCATAGTAACACGCCCGTAGTTAACACATCATGAAAGTTTATTTATCCAAACAGATTTGGATACAGCTTCATAATTTCACGTCGTTGAAATCTTACTTCATTCATGCTTTTAGAAAGTTATGTAAGTCTAATTACTACTTTAGTATTCATGTAAGTGAAAGAACAAGCCAAAGCGATTCAACTATAATTATTTTATTTATTGCAAAGTATATCAAAACGTTTCCAAAAAAGCAAATTAACCAATTACATGAAAGATTAGAACAGGTAAGTTATACCGCAACTTTTTCTGGATTTTTTACTAGTTCAGCCAAATGTGGTTAAAAATAAAACATAGTATTTACTTGCTGTGAAGTAATTCATAATTTCGATTTTTGCTTCAAAACAATAAATGCAGGAGCAAAAATTGATATTTTTTCATGTACCAAGGTTTCTCTTTCCCGTATATATGGTGGATGCGCCGGGTGCTAAATTTATTTTATTGGTAATAAGTAATAAGATTGTTTTAATAAGTATGTGCTTATTAGTAAACATTGTTAATCGTTTTGATTATATTGCAATTTATGATAAATTGAATAAATAGAAACATTTATTTAAAACATCTTGTGTTGGCAAAATTTGTCTTTTTAAATAGAATACACGAAGAAAGTCCTAAAAAGGGCATCTAAAAGATGTAGCTTTGATGTACAAAATCTTTTTTTTTTGTCTTCATATTTTCTTTCCTAATTTATATTTTTTTTTCCAGTCTGAATTTGACATTTTAACTTAAACTGGTTATACAATATAAAATTTTAAAATATAAGGTGTCCGAAATTTGCGGAACAGCTTCATGAAACACGTATAAAGTACAAAAAACATGAGAAAACAGTTTTTTTTTCTTTTTTATTTTTTATTCCCTTTTTTAATAACTTGCAATAAGCATATAAAATTAGTCGTATTTTCTCATCTGAAATAAACGAGGCCAAATATGCAAACTATCAACTCCAGAAATTACGATATTATTATAGATACCATTTTTTTAAATTTCCCATGCTCATTGTTGTATAAATTTTAAAACATTTTATATAATAATAAAGAAAACAATATTTGGAACATGAGTTGATACTTAAATTTGTAAAGTCCAAAGTGTTTGAATAAAAAAATATATTAATGTTTATCAGTGCGATTAGTAGGAGTATACCTAACCTATATATATTGCGTGAAGATCTTGTTGTGCTTTCTTGCCAAATACTAAAATTACGTACAAAAGTTCTAAAATAAGAACCAATAGAATTTATTTCTGGCTATAGCTAATCCCACTGACAGTTTTAAAACAAAACATTAGATATTGGGTTTTAATTCCAACAAACAATTAAGTGTGAGTAATTATCAAAGACATTATTCTCTGCAATTAATTTTATATTATTCTTTATCAATAATAAACTGGTTTCTATAAATAACCACTAACAAACTATCAACACTCGACGAAATAATTTATTATTAATACACTACGTATTATGTCTCAAGTAAGACTCCTCGTCAATAATTCGAACTTAGAAAGTGAACAAAAACTATTTCACTAATCAATGTTTTATTAAATTTGAGGTAATTAAAAATTACTATTAACAGAAATAACAGAAACGTAAAGAAACAATAAGAGATTGATTTCAGCCAGTTGATTACGACCTAAAAATTTGGTATAACTATATCTACAGGGTGTGACAGAACTTGCACCATAGAGAAAAATTTCAAGTAAAATAAGATACCAGGAACAATTATTTATAATTATTTAGTAAAAGTACAAAAATACCACAAAAAAGCCACAAATGATATTAAACAGAGTTAAAATTTAGGATACAGCTTCGTTGTTTCCTCTTCTAATAGCCTATAGCAAAAAAAACTTCGAAAATTATTTTTCCAACAGAAATAAATAGAGTTAAATTGCAAAATTTAAACCCWCATAACTTCGAAATTTTTATAGATAAAATTTTTTAAACAATTTTTTCATGTCCTTGGTATCTTACCTTACATGACATTTTTCTCTGGGGAGCGAGTTTTGGCGCACTCTGTATTTACTGAAAAAAAAATTCTATAAGAACAAGAAAAAAAATTAATGGAATCTTGGCACAAAAACCTTAATTATTTAGGCCAGTTGAAATTTAACTGTTCGATTGTTGCTAACATACCTAGTGGTGTTGTCATGATTTAACCGAGGTTTAAATTTATCTCCCTGTTAAATACGTTTCCAGAAACCGGCCTTAATCTAACAGAGGAAGATTGTGAAAAAAGTAAATAGTTTGATTTTTGTCGTGATAAAAGTGAAGCTAGACGATAAATCTCCGACTAACAGATATATTCAACGAATGAAGAACGAATTAAATCATCAAAATTTATCTTTTTTTCAGTAAAACATCTTGGTGGTGTCTCTTTCGGAGTAAAACAAACTGGCCCATCAGTTTTGGATATCATACCCGCCGCCGGGGGCGGGCAGCTCCTCCAGTTCTAAAGATAAAGAGAAACAACAACAAAGTGAAGAAGACAAACGTCCTGCAACAAGAGAACAGCGACAATTGGAATACGACGCTGCAATTAAAGTTAGTGAATCTTATTTGCTTCGATAACACTTATTGGAAAAGTTTTAAATAGTGTATCAGACAGAGTAACAGGTGTTCGAATGAAAATTCTGAGAAGAAATTTTTTGACAGGAACATCACCGTTCTCAAAGAGAACAGTGGGAGATAAGACAATTAGATAACGACTTGCTGCAGCAACGACACTCAGAAAGGGAACGTGAACGAGAAGAAAAGGAGTTAGCCGGACAACAACAACAACAACAACAACAACAACAACAACATCAACAACAACAGCAGCAGCAGCAGTTACAACAATTTCTACTTGTGGATGATAAACATGATTTCACTTCACATTCGTAAGTAACGTTTTTAATTTCTGCAAATATCAATTAAAAAGTTTATGTTAATCCAAGTCTTCATAATATTTATATTCTGTTCTTCAAACAATCAAATCAACAAACAATTTGTTTCGGCTTCTTTTTTAATTATGTAAAATCAATTGTTTATTTAATACTATACTTAGTAAAGAGACTGATTTTAAATTATTGTCTATTATTATTAGTATGTCATTATTAATTATTTATTTAGAAAAGTGTAATTATTTTTTAAAGGGTCCAAATTTACCCATTTAAAAAAATTCTAAAGAAAAAATCTAAAATTATCATTAAAATTTGATGAAATGCAATCGTAAGGGTGTGACAAATAAGCAAATATAATTTTTGCATGTTTAGCATTTAATTTCGGTACTTTTTGGGTTTGTGGGGCTAGTATGTGAAATTTAGTTTTTGTAACCCACATTCTGCATACCCAAAAGCAGTTTACCGTTCTGTTGTAGCAATGCGCTGTGTCACTGCAGACCCTTATTTTTACAAAATTGAGTTAATTTGAATAAATAAATCCCAAGTCTTTTTGCGACGAGATTATTTTAATTAATATTTCTGTTGTTCTATTTTTATACGAATTCATAAAAATAGCTAAATGGAAGCGAGAGGATGCAGAGCATGTGTCCGATTTATTTCCTGCTGTGAGTTGCGATCCTTGACGTCAGGATAACGGTTTGGCGGTAGGATGAGAACTTAAAAGCTTTCGAGAGCTTTCGTTGCAAGTCGACAATTTCCGCTTAACCTGCAATGACGAAAACTCAACTGCCCATAATATTAACAATCGTCTCGTTCTTCGAACGGTTAATTTTGTTAACTAAACATGTTGTGATTCCATCGAATTAGTTGTTTCTTATTTATAAAGATGGTTGTGACACAAATGAAATAAATCGCGAGTAATCAAAATATTTTGGAAACAACTAAAGGTTTATTTTAAAATAATCGTTAATAGTTGAAAGAGATCGTTGRTAGTGAATTAGTAGTGTAAAAGGCTTAGAAACGGAGCTTTCAAACGAGCAATATCAATTTTTAGATTATCGATTTATTAGAACGAAACCGTATCTTCCGTAAACGTAAATTATAGTGTGATAAATATCTTTGATAGATAGTTCGGAGCTCATTTTCCGTTTGTCTTAACTTAAAAACACGTTATAGCGTAAAAAAGAATGAATGTTTCTATAGAAGTAGCTAGAATTTCCTCATGAGGTTAGTTTTTATTTTTATCAGAGTGATGTTGTGCCAAATGGCAAATTCTTAGCTATTTATGCTAGTCACTTATTTATTCAATAGGTAACGATATTTGATCTTTTTAGATTAAGAAAAACTATTTTCTAAGTGCTTGCCTTAAGGTGAAAACCTTGTAGTGCCTATTATTTGTTAAAAGTTTTACAAAATTAACGTAAAAATGATGCAAAAATAAGTACGAGTGATAAATCTACAATAATAATTAAACTGTAGTGCAATTTCTTTTACAAAAATGTCTCAATTGGCTTTATGTAATTATACTAACAACAATAATAATGACAACACTAGTGAGGATTCTGGTCAACCACCAACTATATATAGGTAAATATTTATAACCACATTTATGACTATTATTATTATGAAACTGAATTAATTCATATTCAAAAATAAACTAAGAAAAAATTACAAATACAGTCATATTTTTAGAAAATTTTCTGAAACCGGAATTGAATATACATTAATCGAGTAGGTGTTTTCAAGATTAATATTTATATTTGAAAAACAAATGGTAAGAAATCTTGTAAACACGTTTCTGCATGCTATACCTAAAAGCACTTTATCTCAACCCTCTTCTAAAATGTTTAGTTTTTTCAACAAAGTGATGGTGAAAACCCTTTTATCAACAGTTGTTAAAAAAATCATAACTTTTGCACTGATATCCGTGTGAAAAATCGATTTTTTTACTTGACAACGTGAATGATGTGGTTAAAAAAATACAAACATAATTAAATCAACACATCTCAATATAAACTAAAAACTACTCAGCTTGTTTCTTGTTTATTTTTAAATTGTCACTGCTAGAATTTATGACAAATAAAGACCAAAATTGCTTTACAAAAAATCTTGAAATTATTCAAACAAACATATTCAAATTATTTTCTGTCATAACCACTTGCTAAATCGCTCTAAATTAGGCAACTTAAGGCCAGTTTCATAATCGAATTAAAGGGACTTTTAAGTTAATGTTTGTTTAGAAAATGAAATTTTTGTGAAGTAGTCCGTAATAATTAGCACATTCTAAACAACATTTAATTTAATTCTCCTGTTAATTCAATTATGAAACTGGCCCTTGGTATATTAGAAGATTATTTTATCTAGTCTCTTCTTCGTGACGCCTATAGAAAAAATGTTTGTTCTCGTCACGGAATTCGTGTCTTATGGCGTGTTCGATTGAGTTTTATTTTCAACCTACGGTTTCCAAAAAAATCATTCGCACGCATTATCACACTCATTCATTTCAGGAATTTGAAATTTATGTTTTAGAAATACATATTTTAAGAAAAACCAACTTTTGCATTTTTGGAAAAATTTTGACTAGCTCTGAATTCTTTTTCTGCAATTTTTTAAGTTATTTATTTAACTTTTAAAAAACTTATTTTTTTTTAACTTTTCGACTGCAATAGGTACATTAAAAAATGTTATAGTCTTAAAGTTCGTACTTTCCTCTTTACGGCAGTAAATTTTTTTTTCATATGTCTTAACTTGCTTGTGTGTGTTTTCGCCAAAAAAAAAAAACAGCTTAATTCAAAAACTAAGCAAAATCGACTAATAGAAGCTACATTCAAAAATGCCAAGAAACATATGGTGTTTCATTTAAAAAACATAAGTTTGTAATGTAACTTATTTTTTATAATCAAAAATATTTTCCTGAATTCCGCTCTAGAATATAAATAAAGTTTACAAAATATCAAAATTCTCACTTAAATAATAAATGAGCTACAGAAGACCGGAGCTGAAATGAATCACCCTGTATAAGGGAGCTACATCCCCTGAAAAGAGTGTATAAATGGATTTTTTTGCAATATTTCAGAAACCATTGTAGATAAAATTACAAAATTCCGTACAACTGATAACCTTTATACACCCAAACTTTCCTAGTTTTTCAAAAAAAGAGGTCTCTTGGATTTTTTCGATACAACTTGCCGTTTTTGAGTAAAATCAGTTTACAATATTTGTTACAGACCATAAAGAGGATAAAAATTAAAAATTAAATTTGTTTTACCGTTTAAGACGCCCGTGATTCAAAATTTCGACAACTGATATTTGAATTCGTTCAGGTGTTTAAAGCTTATCAGCTGTATCAACTTTTGTAATTTGATCTATGCTGAAATAGTGTGAAAACTCCATTAAACATTCTATCACCTGTTTAAATTTGTAACAATAAAAACGGAGCACCTGTATAATAATAATAATATTAATAATTGGCGTAATTTGGAGTTTATAAAAGTTAGAAAGTCAAATTACTTAAAATTTTATACAATGTTTAATAATAATAAATTGATATTTAGCGTTTATTTTATTTTACATAATATGTAAATTTAAAACATTTGAACTTTCAGTAATAATATTCGTGTAGGGCCCGGCGCCTCCACCATATTTTACAGGTTTACACTTCCATGTGAGATAAAGCTTTGGTCTATCGTAAAAAAACTACGTATATAAATAGGAAAAACTAGCTCCACTTTTTTCTACCGCCCTATATTTTCGATTTGCCAAATTATTTAAAATTATCAAAAACGCTTAAGAGTGAAATCAATGTGACTCAAGTTTCTCTTTTCTTGTACAAATAAAAACAAATTTAAATCTACAGTTTTCCGAAACAATTTTGGTTTTAGGTGTAGGGCACCAATAGCAAGTTTAGACTGTATGGAAGAATTTAGCGCTGGAAGCGCACTCAGTGCACTCACCGATCGCTCAGGTGAGGGAGGCATCACAAAGGAGCAACTTTTACTGAGCGGTTTGACTCAATCAGCACCAAACGCAGCTTTACAGCTTGCCAAACAGACGTCGACGGCTCCCGGTTTGAGATATCGCAATTTGGGAAAAAGCGGCTTACGAGTGTCTAACATTGGGTTAGGTACTTGGCCAACATTCGGACCAAACGTTACCGAAGAACAAGCCGAACAGATTATTGTTCTAGCTGTAGAAAGCGGAATAAACGTGTTTGACTTGTCAGAAGCTCACTCAGGTATTTTTTCGACAACTATGGTAAGTAAATAAATGATTTTTCTTAATTTTAGGAACTAGAGCCGAAGTAGAACTAGGCAGAATCCTGTCCCGTCGAGGATGGAAGCGAACTTGTTACATTGTCACTACGAAAATATACTGGAGCACGAGGTATTCCATCAAGTTTTCTTAATGTGAAATTTGAATCTTTTTCTCAGGTCAGAAGAACGGGGTTTATCTCGAAAGCACATAATAGAAAGTGTAAAAGCTAGTCTTGTACGACTGCAACTTTCCTACATCGATGTCGTCATAGTCCACAAAGCAGACCCAATGTGTCCGATGGAAGGTACAAAAGAGTGGTAGTTAAAAACAGACTTAACAATAATAATTAGTTTCTTGTAGAAGTAGTAAGGGCGATGCATTATGTCATTTCGCAAGGTTGGGTTATGTATTGGGGAACAGCGCGATGGTCACCCGTTGAAGTAATGGAAGCTTACACAAACTGTCGACAGTTTAATTGTGTTACTCCCATTGTGGAACAAACCGAGTATCACATGTTTTGTAGAGAAAAAACAGAATTGTATATGCCGGAACTGTATAACAAGATTGGAGTTGGTGAGTTATGTTGTAAATTTATTGGTCTACTTTATGACATTTTCAAATAGGTTTAATGGCTTGGTCGCCAATTTCAATGGGATTAACGCAAGGTAAAGAAGACGCAAGTGTGCAATTATTCTCCCGAGCGAGCTTCAGGAATAAGTACAGTTCATTTTCGTGGACTGAGGATGAAACCACTACGAATAAAGACGGTTATAACTGGATGAAGGAAAGAATCCAACCTGAGGAAACACGAAGACAATCCGAGCGAATCCGCGAGTTGAATTCGGTTGCAGAAAAACTAGGATGTACCTTATCCCAATTAGCTATAGCGTGGTGTTTGAAAAACGAGTCGGTGCAATGTCTACTATTAGGAGCGAGTACCGTTGTACAACTTTATGATAGTATACAATCTCTTCAAGTTTGTATAAATTAATTCAATGATAATTTTTACTGAGACTGTTTTCTTGCAGTTGGTCCCTAAACTGAACACCAATATGATAGCAGAAATAGAGCGTATCCTAGAAAATAAACCATCTAGACCTCCAATGGTGTCCACTCTGGCGCTTAGATGACAATCAATGTGCCCCCCTGGTTCTATTGGGTATAAATTCGATAAGCACAAGTGCAAATAATTAATTTTTCTTACAGTCAGGGAGGCACGAGTAATACAGACAGTCCAAAGGAGGATGACCTGAGCAATGCAGATACAGACACAAAAGACAGTCAAAAGCTTCCATTTTGCGAGATTCAGTGACAAAAAGTTACCGAGTTTGTAAAAACTCGTAAAATTAAAACGCCGGAAGAAAAGCCGTTTAAAGAGAAGGTAAGATGGAGTTACAGTCCTGATGAAGGTCCCAAGTGCACCACTGAGACTTTTTCTACGAAGAAAAAAGATAAAAAGACAGCAAGTCCCGTGCAAGTATGAAATAAACAGAAAAATGTTTGTGAAATTCTTATCTGAAGTTTGTGATGCATGAAAATCGAGTCCATTTAGGTTTGTTCGCAGTTTCTAATTCGACGCAAATGGACTTTACACTACTATATTTATTGGAACTAAAGATCGGTTTGCGATTTTTATACGACATTTTTGAAACGAGCTCTTTCATCGATGACATTTCAGTTTCAGGGTTCAGATGGAAGAATAAATATTGTCTGGTTTACAATTACATGTTATTCAGAATCAGGAAATCTAGTAGATTCTAGATTATTCAGTTTTTGGGCCACTACAATAAAAATAAAAACAAACAGTGAACTAAATGGCAAACATTTTAGCTTTCTATTCGCAAAATTAATTGTAATTAACTTCTTGTGCCTTTTCCAATAAATACAGATTTTTTTTGCACACTCCACTCAAACCTATTTTAACAAGCAATATTAACAAACTAGTATTTGAATTTGATTAAATAAATTTAAAAAACTGAATTAACCCTGAAAATATTGATTTTTTAGTCAAACCTGGAGCAGCTCGTTTCATACATAATAGAATGTGTGCAAACTAGGAATTCAAAAAACTTTAAAGTTGAGTTTAATATTTCTACGCAATAGTACAACAATGTGCATAACAATGCTGGCAAGACACATTCTTTTGAGCTGATTCTTGATAGTAATAATGGAATGTTTTAACGTGATGATAACACTGAGATAACTACTTTTTATATCTTTCTACTAAATAGGTTTTATTGCAATTCTTAATAGTTCATAAAAGCAGAAAAAATTATTTTTTTGTTTAAAAGTATTATGCAGTAAATAAACAAAACAAATATATAAATAATTATAAACTTAGAGTTAACAAGAAACGTGTATGCAGTTTTTTCTTAAAAGACTATTATTTTGTTCTTTGATTCTTGATGAACCATGTAAATATAGGAAGTAAATATAATTTTTCAATCGTATGCTGATATAATTTTTGCAACAATTGCAACTAGAAAAAGTTTTTGCTTATTACTGTGCCTTTCAGAGCGCATAAGAAAGGTAATTTTTCAGCCTCAAATTAAAGGCAGAAAACTTTTACAATTTCTAGTTTTTAAATAATTTCATATTTCTAAAAAAGTCTGGCAAACACTGGTTTGTCCGATTTTTTTGTCTGATAATTATGAAAAGCAAACTGTATAAAAATATGAAACAAGACTATATTCTGTTTTAGAAATAATCATTTCATCTGTACATTGTGTATAATATATCATGTTATAGATTAAGATAAAAAATTAATTAATATCTTGTCACTAATGGTGAGTTCTATTTTAACTTGAGTGGTAATTCTATTAAATTAAAAAAAACTTGTAAACGACTTAAATGATTTAATAATAAAATAAACAGTTAAAACTGAAAAAATTTTCACCATAATTGCGTCTTGTTACACTGTAATCATAATTTAATGAAATATACCATAATTTTTAAGTTACTTATAACAATAATTAATATAGGTGGTTTTTAAGAAAAGGGAACCTTGTACGTGAGCAGGATGTACTTTATTATAAACCAATCTAATAATAAGTACATTATTTTAAAAGACAGTGAATGGATGGTAGTATATTTAATCGCATGTTAATCTAAACATTTATTAAAAAATTAACTGAGTGGCTTTCGAATTTACAAAATTGTACCAGTTGTAAGTCTTCCATCAGTCATTCAAATTGGTTTCACTGCCGCTTCGAATTTTGTTTAAACATGTTATGTGCAATATATCGTCCTTTTTTATTGTCATTTTATTATTTATCAAAGACRGTGGTTTTGAAATATTTTGAAAGGAATGCGCTTAGGAGTAAAACAACAGTGAACTCTTTGCATTGGTTTATAGAAATTTTTGAAACCACATACATATCGAGGACAAAGCGTCCACTTTTGCTTCATTTATTTAACAAAACTCACCCATCCAAAAAGTCATTCTCTATGTATTTTGCGAAATAAAGCAACGAAATGATTCGGTATTTGACCACACCTTTTTTCTTATTGTAGATATATTTTTACTCCAGAGTTCAGACATTAAAATTGTGTATCGAAATCTTTTTTAATGCACAACTAAACGTTCTTATAAAAATACGTCTATTCTACACCTTAGCAATATTTCTTCAAAAGCAATGTATCGTCGTGGATATGTAAAGTAGTCATTTCATGACGAGCGTTTTTAGACGACGGCATTTCACTAGATGCAAAATGGATATTTATTGGCAGTAGAGAGCTATCGTATAAAAACACATTTTTAAACATAAACACAAGCTTTACATTGCATTTAATGGAAACTGTTTTCTTATTACATTACATATAGACATCTTGCGGTTATGTAATAATAAATGCTCACGAATCTGTTACTGTTTGTCTATTTATAATGTTTATTTATAGAGACTAAAAACTCTATTGTTGAATTTATACTAAAGATTTAATCAGTAGGAATAAATTTTATCGATACTAACTCGCTACGAGTATTTATAAACAAATACGAGACAATTAGGTTTGTGATTTTTACTGTTTTATAGGGAGTAATGATTTCGCATTGTTTAAAACCAAAAAGAGATTTTCAAAAATCCTCAAGTTCAATTAAAATTTTTCCAACAATGCAGGTGTATTGAGCACTAAACACGATTGAATTTATTTTTTGTAATAACCCTGTGCATAAATATTCACCGATTTTTGAAAGTCCCATTATTGTGATAAAAAAAGAAATTTGATCTGGTAACATTAATAGAATAACCTTGTAATTACCAGATTGAATTTAGTTAATAGGCATGTAATAAGGCCTAATTGTTGTGTAAATAAATCTAGGCTAATTAGGCATTTCCATCACATGTCACAGCATAACTAATTGCATTTTTTGGAGATAAATTTTACAAATATAAATTATTAAAAAAAACACAAATATATCTGATATTACAGTAGTGAAAAGTGAGTTATTACCTATTGTAATGTAATTGTTATGTTTGGAAATGTCTGATACCGGCTCAAATAAACTACGTTTTTCAATTTACTTCGAGATACTAAAAAACTCGTTCGTCTGTGCAACTATAAGCTTGTTTTTTCTTAAAAAATATTATTACTTAAGTAAATCTGTTTTTTCTTGGCGGAGAAACCTTATTACATCCCCGGTAAATGAAAAAATATATAAACAATTTACCTACTAAATGAATAATGGTGCACCTGTTGGTATACTGATGGCTTATTAGAGTTTCAAGTGAAAAATACTGAGTAAAATTTATATTATTTAATAAATAATAACATAGCACAGGCGTTTTTTTTGCATTCGTGGAAACATGACCTTGTGCAAAATCTTTCAGCAGCGTTCAATGCACCGAAAACAACACTATGGATTAATTATTTTATATCCCGTGTCGTCACTGTGTATATGATGATGTGTTCCCCGTTTCCACCAACTTTCCTGCTGTGGAAGAATAGGTTTAAGTACATACTTATAGCTAATCGAAGGAGCACTTGCTTGCTTTAAATAATTCGAATGTAATTCTAGAAAAGAAGAATTCAAGCGATAACATTTTAAACTGTAATTATTTTGATTACCTTTTACTGGCCTTGTGTGAGTTATTCCACAAAATATACACGTGATAGCTAGGACGACCATCGCGCTCGTCATTGATAATAAATTAGAAAGTTGTGCACCCGATGCGAAAGTCGAGACAACACTAAATCCACAATTACATTAAGCTCTTGAAAGACTGTGGATATTAGAATACATAATTCACCATTGGTTGGAATCCTTGTCACGTTAACACCGATTTCATTCTTCAACGATTACAGAATTATCTCACAAAAAACAGACCCCCCAGAGTACTAGACAAGCAAACAGTCGAGAATGTTTTTTAGAATCATTCAATTTTTGTCGTAAATTTACATTTTTAACTTCTGAAAAAAATTTCTGTTTCGTGATGCCAATTTAATTGCAAAATGATCATCTAGTCAGTTGTCTCAGCGACAAAATTTCTGGCAAAATCGCTGTCAAAGAACACAATTCTCTCTGAACGGCTATTTGAGCAAAACAAAAATGGGAATAGATTTTTACGGAGTGCTCCAAATACCGAGAAGTAGTACGAACCTMGATATAAAAAAGGCGTACAAAACTCCAGTGAGTTTTTGTGCAATATTAAAACTGTTAAACCTGCAGGTTTAGAGATTTAGCTCTTGAGTTCAATCCTGAAAAACTCCAATGCGAAAATGCCCAACAAGTGTTCAGCCTTATTTGCGAAGCTTACGATGTTTTAAGCGACCCGCTTCGAAGATCAGTTTTCGACCAGTATGGCGAAGAGGGTTTAAAACGGGGAGTTCCCGGACCTGACAATTTCATAGAACCTTATCGCTATCACGGAGACCCGATGCGCACTTATAAGTAACGACTTGTTCTTTTGAAGCACAATTTTTAAGCGATTGTTTTAGAGAGTTTTTCGGTACTACTTCTCCCTACGCCAACTTACTCGATTATTTACGAAACCCGTCTTACGAGTGCATGACTAAACATGGAAAAATCTTCTGCGAAAAACAACCACCGATAACTCATCCCTTACATTTGACTTTACACGAAATCTTCTTCGGGGGTATAAAAAAAATGAAAATCCATCGCTTGGTTTATATCAACGACGAAAAGACAAAAACCAAAGTTAAGGAAAAAATCCTTACCATACCCATAAAACCGGGGATTCGACCTGGGACGGAATTGGTTTTTCCCGAGGAAGGAGATCAGAATTCCAATCATATTCCAGCAGATGTTATTTTTATGGTTCAAGAAAGACCCCATGACCTGTTCAAAAGAGAGGAAGATAATCTTACAATGACATGCAGTGTGACACTCGAAGAAGCGCTAATGGGGACAACTGTGACTGTTAACACAATCGACCATCGGACTATACGAGTACCAATAACAGACGTGATTTTGTTAGTTAATCATTTTAGTATTTCTTGTAAGTTTTCAGTCTTGTTTTTCAGTCCTGGATACGAAAAAATCGTTGAGAACGAAGGAATGCCGATTGTTGACGATTATCCTAAGCGTGGAAACTTGATAATACGGTTTAACATTGCGTTTCCTAAATATTTACCAAAAGCGTGTAAACATCTGTTACGAAAAGGATTTCAGTTGGCGAAAATTGGTGGCGGCGTTGATCAATACGAAACGGTTAATAAATTGGTTTTAGCTGATAAAATTCTTCGCGTTGATCTCAACGAACAATTACCGCCATATTAAAACATTATGTAATTTTAATTTGAAATTTTAATAAATAAAGGTGTTCAACCAATCTTATTTTGTTTGAATCGACCCAAATACTTAAAGAAAAAAACAACTTTGACAACCACAAATCATAAAAAATTAGACAGGTTTCAAGAGAAAACTGAAAACGAACAGTTTATTTTGGAGTTTTCTAAATAAAAGTAACTATACAGGATTTAACATAGGTTGTAAAATATACATGGAATCATCGCTTAAACTTATCTGTAGTATTTTCCTAGTATACATGTCTCATAGAAACAAAAAAGTTATATACACAAGATATAAAAAATTGATTCAAAATGTGTAAGTAAATCAAAATCTATAGTTTTCAACTAAAGTCTATACATACAAGTTTCAACAATTTTAATCAAATAAAGTCCTATATGCATATAAAAATATTAGCAAAAACACATCTGAAAACCATTCAGAAATAACCAAAACATGCACGTATCATATTCTACTATAATAAGCTATGGAAAATTAAACATCTTCATCTAGTCCAGGTATTGGTGGTTGCTTCAACTCAACCTTGGGCAGTATTTGTGATGAACTTGTAACACTCGGTGGATTTAATAGCTTGCTATCTGTTTTAGTTGTTTCCGAATCTTCAAGCATCTCTTCAGCTTTTCTAATTAAATCTTCTTCGGAGAGAGAACTCAAAACACTTGTTTTCTCCACCTCACTTGAAATTTTCTTCTTACTTGGCAAATTCAAAGGAATAGTATTTTCTGAAAAACTCTCGGAGCTTGAACTAGCAGAATGTCGGGAAAACGTCGTGGGCAACATTAAAGGAATCGTAAAGTCGGAATTTTCTTGCAGTGCACTAGAAGCTTGGGGCTACCAAACATCAAAAATAAATAATTTTCACACCGATTACATTCAACATACCTTCGTTTCCAATGATTCCAAAGACGAAGTCGAACCGATGGTTTTAATGCTGTCTAAAATTTGCTGCAAATTACTCGGTAAGGCTATATTTGCGAGAGCAGAAGTTCCAATTTCGTTTGATGCAGTCGCGATATTTTGCGATATACTATTTATTTCCGACTTTTGCATTTCGATTTCTTTATTTAGTTTCTCCATTTGGCGTTGGATTTCTTGCGTACTTGACGGCAATGTGGCGTTATCTAAGCCTATGACAAACAAACACAAATCCTGGAAAATGTTTTTGATAYAATACAAACCTGGTATCTCTTCAAATTTGTTAACGAAGGGTTGAAACGCTTGTGTTGTTGCGGCATCAGCATCTAGAAAGATATTTGAGTTGTTGGAAACACTTCTAGTGGTTGAAGGAATAATGCTGTCGGGGTCCGAGTCCTCAGGACTGTATGGTTCGTCTACAATATAAAAAAATAATAATGCAAGAAAACCAAAAGTGATTATCTACCTCCGTCTTGATCCGCGGCAATTGACGGCGGAAGTGGTAATTTAAGCCTGGATTCCTTCACTGGTGGCGGAGTATATGACCTAGAAGGCATTTGTACCAATTCTGTTTTCGTTTTTTTAACACTAGGAGCAACCGTTGRTACACTATCGACGTAAGGTCTTTTCCTCTTATCTCGAACGAGAATTCCCAAAAGCAAAGCAGGCCGTGCCTCTTCGAAACCTACAACAAGCATTAGAAAAAATGTGTATAAGGCAATAATTTACACTACCTGGACCGTTGAGAGGTAATAACGCCTGTGGAATAGGTTTCTGTGAGGCTAAAGGTAAAATATAGAAATCTTTCACGGCTTTATTCACACTTTTTACAACACCGAGTCTATTCCTGCTCGATAAGTAACTGTAGAGAGCCAAATACGGCATTTTTTCTTCCACATTGATGGCGTTTAATCGCACCACTGATATGATTTTACTATTGGAACATTTCATTTTTCCTATGTAATCCCAAACTGTGTCAGGGGAAATTCTACCCACAATGTCTAAATTTGCAGGCAGTTCAGTTGCCAAGCCACTACAGTCGCCTACAAACAAAAGTAAATAAAAGAAAAATTATGGAAGTGGTCAATATTACCTGACACCTCGTGAGCTGTGATCGATATTTGAGCCACATCTACCATATTGATTGTGCCTCTCCAAATCTCCTCCATTTTTGGCTTACTTACTGGTGGTGACATCGTATGGTCTACCTCAGTCTGTTCCTTCACAGGATATTTATCTGGAAAAAAAATTAAAATATATAACAAAACATACGTATAACCTGCATACGCACYATTATTTTTATTTTCCGATAAACCGTGGCCAGCCGCAAATTCATCTGAATCATTATTATTTCGTGGTGGAGTCGGAATAGTGACAGTGGACGTCGGCTCGTGGTCGCTGTCACTTTCAGCAATCGACGCTGCAAACCCAAATAAAGTACAAAAAGCAACAAATCGAAAAATCTTACTTGGTAAAACATCCTCTTGTGGCACATGTTTCCACAACCTGTCTTCCAGCGGAGGTACTATTTTATTATCAACTAGTTGTTCTAAGATTTCCTTCGATTTTTTATCGAGTTTTTCGGTTGAAGACCCTCTGTGTGAGTCTTTTTTATGTCTGGAACTTTTATGTGACGATCTCCTGTGTCGGTCTCTGCTTCTAGACCTCCTTTTTTCAACGTGTTTTGAACTCCTATCCCTACTTCGCGATCGTTTCCGACTACGATCGTGATCTCTACTCGATGATCTATGACCGCGGTGACTTTTTTCGGTTTTTTCTTTCGTGGATCTCCTTTCCTTATCTCTATGGCTGTGTTTGGAGCTTTTTCTGTCTTCTCTTGAACTGTCTCCTTTACGATCTGTTTTCTCTCCCGTCGCATTATCKGTCAGACTTGTTATAACCTCTGTGTTGTCGATATGGTCCGTTGGACGATTATCTTCTAAAATTTGTTCACCTTTGTGTGTTTTTAACACATATTGTCTGTTACACTGTAATAACTCGAGCTCGGATTTTTTGATCATGTCTAACTGATGTTTAGCTTCTTGTTCCCTCCAAAGGGCCAATTCCTGGCTAGCTAGATCGTCAGGCGATAACCTTACCAGTTGGTACGGATTAATGGATTTTTCGCAAATTCTCCTCCACAAAGTTTGATTCTTGATATCTTTGATATTGAATATTAAACTTCTATATTTGTTTCTGTATTTTTGCCCCGTATCGCCGAAACATTTATACAATTGAGATTCAATTTCGGAAGATATATTCTTCAATTCTTCTTCCGACAACTTCAAATCATCCACCATTTTTAATCTGTTGGTCAACTGTTCGTAAACTGTCTTTTTGACATTATCTCTGATATTCTCCTGTTTGACTTGCGGTGTTTTCGACGTGTGTTCAGTACTTCGCACTTTTTGCACTTTAGGTGTCGTGGGTTTGTCCCTACTTACTGGAGAATTACCGGATTTGGCCGAAGTTGAAACGATTTTAAATTTGGTCGGTGACGAAGTTGTCTCTTTGGCTAGTGAATTACTGACCTTTTCCCTTAATTGAGAAGTCGAAATTTGTCGATTGAGGACCTTCAGTCCTGTTGTATTCCCCTCCTTCGCCCCAACTTTAACGACTTGTGGACTTTTCRGTACATTTTTGTTCAAAGTTTTAATTCTGTTCTGAAAGTGCATCGAAGGTGTTTCGGAATCTTTCAGAATTTTCAGTTTCGATTGTGGGCTTTTTTGTGTTTGCTTAGTGGTTACTATCTTGCCAGCCGAACGTACAACTTCGTAACCTGGATGTTCTTTGAGCCATTGCTCAAGATTGGCAGCACTTGGGGCTTTATTTCCCGTCAGCATGTTTCCTGTTGATCTCTCGAAAACCACCACCTGAAATAATTTTTTGATTTCAAATTGTCATCCTATTGGGTTTCTGTGACTTACGCGTTCAACGCCTTGTGCATGAGCCAAAATACAGGTTTCACTACAAAAAATCGAATTTGTTCGCGAAGGTTTTTGACAAACAACACAGGGCACCGAACTCGGTCTTGTTTCTGGTACTTTCGTACTACCAGCACTGTCAGTAGACTGCCTAGAATTCCGTGAAGCCTTTCTTATTCTTCTCGCTGCGGCTTGTGGTCGTTTCAGAAGAGGATCCTAAAAAAATAAATAGTACATTTCTGTTTTTTTTTTAGAATTTTTAGTCCATACCTTACAAAATAAACAAATCCATTCTCTTCCTTCCGCCTCCATTTGCTGACCCATCGCTTTCGTAATGTTCACGCATTTTCCATGATACCATTCTTCACACGTATCGCAACAAATCATGAATCTGTTATTGTGAGGTTGATTACAGATACACCAAAGTTTGTTCGGATCATCTTCTGATTCTTCTTCCTCCTCATCAGAACTATCGAGTTCATTGCCTGAGACGTGTTCTTCATCCAAGGGTTTGTGAACGAATCTATAAAAAATTATGCAGTGTTTATTGTTATCTATTATCATTTTCTACGCACTTTGTGGTTGGTTTTTCAGCATCTTTCTTCTTATTTCGACTTCTGGTTGTGGGGCGTTCTATTGGGGGTATCACAACTATCCTACCGTCAGGTCGAACGATTTGGGTCCCTTTTTGTGGCACAGTAGACGTTACCTACGAGGAAACAATAATTTACCGATAATTTTAAGTTTGAGTAAAAATTGAAAAAAAAGTCCGTTTAAAAAGAGTACACATTATTTTTATTTTTACATTACAAACTGCAGACAAAAAAGACTTCATGTTGTAACAGAACTAGAAATCCGGTTTTCATATCTTCAAGACAATAATATAAATTCCTTTATTACCGTTTAAAGAAATGTCTATTCTTGACGTTTTTTAATAACAATGAAAACTACAAAATAAACAATGTTGCTATGTAATGTTTAAAAAATAGATAAAAATAGATCAGCGGAATCTTTCACAGAATTCCTTTTACATTAAAATTCTCATTTGAAAAAAAAATGTAGCATTTTGTCTTCCGCTTTACAATTTGTTTAATAATGTCAGTCATTAAAAAAATGTCACTTTTGTTTTTGAATTATTTGTTTGCTCTCATGCCCCCATCTCTTATTATTATTATTATTCTGTAGTAAAATTACTAAAATGATTTTGCGGCCGGAAAGTACTTTTTTACCAGACTAATCCACAGGATTTTTTTTAACAAACTGTTGAATTTACGGTAACATGAAAAATTGTGTATGCACCACGTTCCAGTGATATTTTGCTAGACTGAACTAACGACTTGTCCTTGTATTTGCTTACTCGTCCAGAAAAACTTCAATTACCAGAACAGCTACGTAATCTTCTATTAACCTTCTCACAAAAATTGTGAAAAAGCAACACTGACAAGATAAGTCATTTATTTCCAAATAAATTGACCTACTTAGAAAATACAGCTTTCTATAAAATACAAGTAGTTGATATATCTATTACATTAATTATTAATCAGAAGTTTATTACATCCTCCTCAGTACGTAGTACAAAATATTTCAGATTTTTACAAACGCTAAACAACTTCTTAACAACTATAACGTTTTCTTGTTTAGAAACCTCATTGAATTTAGAAAGATTGCGACTAAAATCAAAAAACTAGTCTTTAAATTTATTGTGTACGAAAACTAAATAAATTCAAGAACAAATGGTGAAAATGTGTGTAAAAGAAAGATCACTATCATTTTATTCTTATTAGCATTGATTACATGAAATAACAATAGAACAAAAATGGCTTAACAACATCCACTAAAAGTAAAATTTATTGTCAAGCATAATGCCCCTCAAAAAATTTTTAAATGTGTGGTTAAATACAATTCTTCCCACATTGTCTTCATGAAGACATGAAATTGAAAAATATGTATTGATAATTAAAAAAAAAACAAAATTCAAGTATTTAGTTAAGGATTTAATTTGTACACACTTACATCTTGGACTTTTGGGTGCGTGAACTTTTTCTTTTTAAATATGAAACATTCTTGCAAATGACATTCAAGTAATAGTATTCGAGTTTTAAACGGAAAATTATTAATGTCTATTTTTTCATAAGTATGAGAAATTCTGGATATTTTTGACATTATAAACTAAAATTGCATTTTTTATTAATCATCACATCATGTCGACTATATTTAAAAATCAATGCTTGTTCTACATATTTTGTTAATTTTAACTCCTCACTGCACGATAATTTAATTTACGAATAGATATACAAAGTGTCCCGAAACATGGACATCTGAGTCTAATTGATTCTTCTGTACGAGTAATAATCGCTTTAGTAGGTATTTTTAATAATCCTAAAGCAATTTTTTTGAAAAGAAAACACTATATCATTATCTGTAATGCACTCTGTTTATTTCCAATTAAATAAAATCAATTTTTCAATTATACTAAATATTTCCTTTATTATTAAAAAAAAATCTTTCTTTTCAATCATTTATTAATGCACCAAATCCTTGTAATGTAATGTTTGCAACATGTCATTTTTGGTTGGTGTTCTGGAAAAGAAAATACATTAAAATACATCGACATCAGTCGCACAATGATCCTCAGAAAAGAAACTCTGTTTCTTGGTATTTTAATTTCAGTATTTGATAATAAATCTAACAGGGTTTTAATACTTTACGTTTTTAAATATTTGTTTCCATTTTTGTTTAAGATTTAATTTTTCAACAAGATTAGTCAAAAGTAAAAAATGCGCTTTTTGGATAAACACAAAGCAGTTGAGGGTTAAACCTTGAATCCCGCAGCAAATAAATGGAAATAAATTTGTACAACAAGTTTAATTGTTCTTTGAAAATACACTAGCTTACCATAAAAATATATAAAAAAAGAAACAATTTTCACCTGTTCTGTTTGATTATGAACTACGTTGTCTTGTTGCACCACTTGAACGGTAGAGTCGAGACCCAAATTTTCTTCATTCAAACTCTTATCTATTGCATTCTGTAACTCTGTGTTTGACACTAATGACTGCGCAACTTGGTATAAAATATCTTCAGATATTAAGTCATTATTGATATTTTCCAACAAGCTTGGGTCAAGATCAAGTCCATTTCCATCCAAAGCCATGTTATTTTCACTTCCACCCAAATCTTGAGCTTCGAGAGGTAAAGATGGAAAAGACTTATCTTCATTGTTGACAATCAATGGTTCCACGTTATCGGAGATGGCAGATTCCATGTTTGTACTACTTTCACATATTTTTGGTTCCAATTCTGTGACACTTTTTGTATTATCAAAAATGCCTCTCTTTACTTTACTATCACTAATCGATTTTTTGTCCTTATTCATTTCTACTTTGGTGGGAGTTTTATCGACTACTTTCCCGTCCAGACTCAACCTATTTTGTTTTGCTGAAACTTGAGCCGATTCTGAGACTGATTTCGATCGAATCTCAATTTTTGCCGGTTTACTTTGATCCGGACTATTTGATTCGGGTGATATTGGGCAATTTCCAGTTGCCGATTCCTTTCCTCCAACTCTTCTTATAATGTCAGGTGTAGAAAATAGAGCGAAATCGTCTGGGACAGGCTTTACCACTTTTCGATCTTTCTTTAACTGTTTCTTCTCAGCTGATTTCGGATCAATTACTTGTGGCTTTTCAGTTTTTGGTGATTCGGGTTCTATGGGTTTTATTATTTTTATAGTCTTGACAATATTGTCCTTGCTTTTATGTTCTAGTTTCACGAGTTTTTTTACGATTTTTTGACCACTGTTATCACCGTCTTTGTCTGCAAGACTTTCTTCATCTTTGATCGATGTTTCACTCTTCGTCCTTGTTTTAATCTTTTTTACTTGATCTTTGGGGACTGTTTTTAATTGTGGCGTTGTTAGCTTTGTTTTTGATTTAGGACTTTGAAGAGACTGACCAGTTTCATGCGCGTTACTTCTGAGAGAACGACTTTCCAATGATTTAGTAGCAGAAGGAGAATCATTGTCTTCGTCCCCATCCAATATACTAAGAGTTCGTGCCAGTTCATCATCCTCAGAATATCCACAATGCGGTGTATAATCATGATCAAGTTTTATGTTATACAAATTGTACGCAATGTCGTCATAAACAGTCTCTTTATTATCTGGAAAGTCTAAATTTACTACGTGATTAATCATCATCGTCTTATAAATATTACCATTACATTCAGCGTCCGGTAAATACAACATGTCATCCACCGCAACTTCAATGCCTTCATTATCTGATTTATTAATATGCATTACTTGGAGGTTTGTTGCGCCCGATTTGCCAGCTAAAAAACGTTAAAATCATAACTTCACAATTTAATAATACTCACTTAAGTAAGCTTTCACAACGTCCTTACTGGGTGTGACAGTTCCATCTTCACCAATAAGAAGAAGTAAATTGTCATCCTCTGTTGAATCTGTTACCTTAACGACGCTGTTTGACATTGTGATCAACAATAACGAATGTAACCCTGAAAAGAATGAAACATTTATTTTTTTGTCTATTAGACATCAATAACATGTTACTATTATTACTCTTTAAAAACTTAACAATAATAGCAATACATAACCTAGAGATCATTTTTTATATTAATTCTCCAATGTTGATTTCACTTTAATGAATAAGACAACATCAAAAACCAACAGAGAACAATTCAAATTTTTCACTTGTTGGCATCTTTTACTTTTATTAATACCATTATTATTTCGAATATTAAGAAGAACACTAAAGCTTGACAGATTTTTATTAAGTAGTTTTTTTAAGGAGTTAAAGTGAATAAAAGTTTAATTTATTTGATTTTTTCAAGATTTTCAATTTTAGACATCAGAGGAAATTATAAGTACAGTTGGAGACAAAATACTTTGGTCGTCACTTTTCTGACACTTTAATGTAATTCAAGCTTAAAATAAATGACAATTTCAAATTAATGACAGCTATTATACTTACCTATCAAAAATATGTACATACAACATGTCAACTATGATTGACAGTAGCTGCAAATATGGTTAACAGTCCTAAAGCATGCTTTACAATTTAATTGACGACCAAAGTATTTTGTCTTCAACTGTACAATGCGATTAAAGAGTCCTTCTATCAAGCGTGCGTAGAAAATGACAACTGTGAAATGTCAAAATGATTTTTGTAGTAAATTATCTATTACATGAAACCGTGGTATACGATTCCAATAGGTAAACACCAAAAACATCTAATTTAAAAATCATTTGAAAGGTTTCATAGAAGAATTCAACTTGCTTAGATCAGTATTTTAATTTTTATAAAATAATTGTTTGACATCTAATTAACATACGGAGTGCCATGCGACATACGCCTCAACTAGTAGCGAGACTACTTGATAGGATTTTAATACCACAAAATTATAACATCATCAAAACAAAGCAAGTTTTTCTTAAAAAAATATGTACTATATTTATCAAAAAGCCAGTAATCACTAATAACGATGTACACTTAAGTGAAAAAAAAAACGGAAATTGTCAAAACCAAAATTGTCAAATTTTTCAGAGATTTACATAGTGTGAAAAAGGTTCCCAAAAAGGTTAGAAAACTATCAAAAGAAATGTCGTATTTGGTGGTCTTGCTAGTACAGTGTGATAGTCAGTGTTAAAAACGAAATGGAAAAACATGGAAAAACTTGATAGAAGTTTGGAAGATGGTTGACAATTATGAAATTGTGAATTGTGACAAAGACAACGTCAAAAAACTGGCATTTATAAACAGGCCAAATTACATTATAAAAAAATCAATTTGCGTTTTTTTTTGCACTCAAGTGTATTATTCCTATTTGACTACTTCAAATTTGGTGGGACTGTCATGATTTGAAAATTTTTCAATCACAATCTTTAAGTGATTGTGTTAATTGTTAACAAATGTCATGAACAATGTCAAAAATGACAATTGGTAATGTCAAATTTGTCAGTTGATTAATGGTTTGATTTTGACTATTTCCACATTAGAGAACTATTTCCCATTAGCGAAAAACCGTCACAGAATCGAAAGAGAGTTTTTCTTCCAATGTCAGCTTCAATTTTGAAGTTTTTTTAGACTAAATGGGTCTATTATCATCAGTTTGGCGGAAGTGTCGGCATTTGTCATTACTTCATTAGTGTCAACAAATTACATAATGCAAAATAGCAATATTCGTAAAACCGAAAAATTGTTACCGCGTCAAGATTAAGGATGAGTGAGTTTGACATTTTCTGTATACCTATTAAGATCACAAAAACAAACATTATTTTCATAAAGAAAAAAACTGTCATTCATTGGATTATAAACTGGTTTTATTGCAAATTTTTTATTAAAATGAACCAAACGATGTAAATTTTATATTTTAACCTTCTACAAATACAAATATTTTATTTTTATCATTATTTACGAAGTAAGCAAAACGTCTCCTTCCAAATAACCACTCCAAAATTGTAGTCAAAAGAATGCCGAAAAACGTGTCAGATGTGGAGCAATTTATGTTTGTAGTGAAAACCCAAAATCTTATGCACATTTGTACATATAACTGTACACCAACAATTTATTATTATCGCCGTAGCACGTTCTTTGAGGTTACCTTTTGAATCTTGATGTCACACTAGCAGTTTTCTAAGGCTTCAACACCTTTTTATTATCGAAATAAGTGTCTTAATTCACTTTCCTCTGGATGTTCGTGAGATGAGAATAACACACATGATTACATTAAAAACACTTGGTCCAAATCTCACGCAAACGGCTTAATTTTCTTATCCAAACATTAGTGTTTCTTGCACAGGGCACTGAACTCACTGTAATATTTTGTTTGTAGATGCTGAAATAGCCTCTAACAGGCCTCCGGACTCTTCATTTATACAATATATATAAAATAGCTAGTACATAATCGTAATTTATGTTGCTCACATATAGCAAAAACTCAAATATGAGACGATAAATCGCTATAAATAACACAACTCGCTCAGTACCGCCATTTTATGGAACAAACAAGAGTGGAAGAAGAACGCAACATGATGCAAACGACACTCTAGGCGGCGGCACTGTTCGCATTTATCCATCCAATCAACATTTGGCGCCAAACTTAAAACCTCGGAACAGGTTAACTTGAAAACTAAAGTTTACTTAAAGTAAAAAAATAGTAAGTTTAAATAATCAGTTATTAAATAAATTAGAAAATACATCTTTTGGGTAAAAGGAAGATTTCGTTTTTTCAGAAAGATCCTCCACACTACCCCGAGATTTGACAAAAAATGAACCTGACTAGTTTGTTACAAAGAATTTACAAAAATATTGATATCCTTTTTCAAAAAACGGTAAAACGAGTTGTCTGCTTTTGTTGTCATTATTATTTTGTCGATTTTAACTTTTGAAATTGGAAAAAACAATGTTGGCTACATTGGCTGTCAGATGTCACATGCATGTGGTTTCCTCATGGTTTCTGTTATTCTAACCTCAAAATCGAGTGTTTCTGGAAATAATTAAATACTGATTAAGATTAAAGTGAACACAATTAGCAAGGTATACATATTTTTGGGTAATAATTTTACTAAAGTAGTTTATTTTTCGTGCATATACATTTAAAACTAACCACAATCARTTTTAATGTAATTATAAATTATAATATTTTTGCTTTAAGGTAAAATCGACAATGGAGGAAGACGGGAATATTCCGGAAGATGTGGAGGTAATATATTTGGACGAGGACGATGAATTTACAGAGGAAGTGATAGATGAAGACATGTTTGATGAAGAACCGGAACCTGATGATGAAGATTTCTCAAAAATTACATTTACTAAACATTCACAGTCTGTGTTTTGCGGCGACTTGAGTAAAGATAATCAACTTGCAGTGACAGGGGGCGAAGACGACATTGCGTATGTCTGGTCTACTGAAACCGGGGATGTTAAATTGACGTGTACGGGCCATAAAGACTCAGTAATTGCAGTTTGTTTTAATCATGATAACAAACTATTAGCGACTGGAGACATGTCCGGTATGATACAAGTCTGGAACACTAATGATAACAAATTAGTATGGTGTTACGAGAGCGATGATTTGGAATGGTTAACGTGGCACACGTTTGCGAATGTCTTGATCGCAGGAACACAATCTGGAGAGATTTATGTTTGGCAAATCCCTCAAGGGAATTGTCACGTGTTAACGTCTCATGGCTCATCATGCACGTGCGGCAAATTATTACCAGATGGCAAACAAATACTCGCTGGTTATGCCGATGGTTTGGTTAAATTATGGGACATCAAAACCGCCTCGGGGAAATGGCAAGTATCAGATCAATCAAAAGCTAATGTGACCTCAATTGAAATTGATTCAAATGGAACTTTATGTTCAGTGGCGCCTAGTTCGAATTTAATCAACATTTCTAATGGTAAATCACTTGGTGCTTTGCTGGTTGAGGGTGAAACGGATATTGAGGCTCATATATTTAACAGTGAGCTTAATCTTCTAATCACTGGGTCCTTAGGTGGCCAAATTTGTGTTTGGGATGTAGCTAAGCAAGTGATAAGGCATCAAGCGAGGCTTGATAGTGGTATAACAGTATTGAAATTGGGGTTGAATGGGACCGTCTTCATAGGATCGACTGGGGGACCAGTTTATTTATGTGATGTTAGGACTGGTAGCCACCTTCACACTTTAAAAGGGCATAAAGCTAACGTTTTAAGTTTGTGTTTGGCCAATGATGGCGACTCGGTTTTAACTACTTCTGATGATAAAACTGCAAAGATTTTTATCATCAATAAAATAGTTAATAAATCTGAATGACCACTTTTACCACCTGTTTTATATGTATAAATCAATAAATTTTATAACTGTTAAAGTAGTTCTACCTAAAAAATGTCCCCACCTCAAAGTTTTTTAATAGAAATGTTTATTGATTTCTTGAAACAAATACAAAACCTGATTACAATTACACATTATAATTTAGAAAGACTAAATAAATTATTATAAAAAATACTGAAGTATAAATGCTAACGGCTAAAAAAACATGGAAAGGGGCAGTAGTGTTACACAAGTTCTAGTACATAATAGATATACCTGTACGTATTTCGTATTATTCCACATTACGGTTCGAAAACGTCAAAAGTTTCAAGTTTAGTTTGCTCTTCTGGAGTTTCATTCTGTGCTATAAGCAACGTGTGTCCGAATCCCATTGACAATCCCAACACTTTAACTCCAGTTAATTTCGTGACCTGTAATGTCCAACAATTATCAACTATTACATGTTAAAGGTTTACCTCTTTAGGAGTGCTTGAAGATTTTGTGATTTCCCCAAGCCCCAGTTCTCCGAAAGTCGGGGTGGACCCCCATGATATGACTGACTCATCAGCAGAAACAATAATTGACGTATTTCCCGCAGCCACGTGGTTAATGGTCCAGCCGCTCAAATCCTGGATCGGTTTCGGATACATGTTGGCTTCTCCTGTACGCTTAGTCTGTCCGAACATAAACAAAGCACCGAATTCGGTGACCGCGAGACTGTAAGTGGACCCGCAATGTATAGACCGCAGACCTTTTGACTGAGTGTCAAAATATTTGATCAAACGTGGGACAAGTTCATCTCTCGGTTCGGCATGCCCTAATCGCCCGAATCCGCCGAATCCCCACGAAAAAGCCCTTTTTTTGCTATCAATCGCGACGGTGTGATTCTGCCCACAGCTGAAATCAACGATCTCGGTTACATCTACTGGAGCTACATGACCATCTTTGCTTTTCTCGATGTATAGCACAATGCGTTTGGGGCTAGTTTCGAAATTAAAACAGAGTTTAGTATTGGTTTTGAAATATTTGCCGTCGGTGTTATGGCCCAATTGGCCGTACTCGGGCAAACCGAACGAATGCAAGCCTCCTTTTATGTCCAAAATTATCGAAAACTCCGCTCCGCAACCCACTTTAACTATTGGCGGGCCTCGGTAGTTAATTCGAGTGGGAGTGAGAATATTGGGTTGCAGATTTCCGACACCGCATTGGCCCGAGCGGTTGTCACCACATGCATACACAGTACCTGTATCGGTCAGAAACAACGTATGATTGCGACCACACGCTGCACCGATTACGTTCATGTTTTCTAACGCCGGAACCACTGTTGGAATTTCTTTCGTCTCGGTGTGATCCAGACCCAACTGGCCGAATTTATTGCGGCCGAATGTCAATGCTTTCCCGTCTTCGGTGATAAGTACACTATGAGTTGCCACACATCCGCTCACGGCGAGGCGCACCTGAACAAAATTTCACATATTTACAACAAAAACCAATATTTAAATATTTCACACAGCATTTCAAAACTTTTGAGACCTGAATGTCGCATTTTAAATGCGCCATTTCTTTAAACTTTTTACAACGCAAAGTTTAAATGACAGAAAATAGATAAAAAATCGGATCTGCCAACCCCTTCTATTAAAATTACTATGTGAATTTGCTAGTGGTACCAACATCAATAAGATTATTTGACAAATTTGTGGTACATAAGCATTTTGAAAGCTCTTTTAAAGTGACTATAGATTCCTAAACAAAGATGAAAACGTGGGTTGAGCGGAATTAGGACAGTTGTTATAAAACTCACCTTTTTGTCCGTGAGAAACCGATGCGGGCTGTAGAGATTTGGGTGCAATTTGATCTTGACTTCCTTCGGTACCTTGTTGGACGTGTAGTCCCAATTGATGAGACCAAAAATAAGAAGTTGTCCAGCAGGTTTGATTAATGTTTTAAGTAACTCCTGAGGTAATTGAGTTGGTTCATCAAGAGCGTCCCCATGCCCAGCTATGAGAACCTCATCAGGTTGCGTAGTATTTTCAGTATCACTTGCGTCACTAATATCCGAATCCACATCACTTTCTTCTTTTCTCCTGTTCCTTTTGGCCGGACCTCTTCTGACTGGCGCCTTCTTCCGTTTTGTTGACATTCTAAAACTTGAAAATCATCAGCTAGCGTATCCCACGTTATATTCTTTCGTACATGTAATTGTAAACAACTTATTAACACAAACAATGGACACAAACAACGTTTCAGTTATGGTTTATGGAGACACCGAGCTTTCGTTTGTTAAGAGTTTTTGTTGTTCCTTCTCACACTTTATCGATAAAATTAGAATACAAAATACCGTTAGAATACACAGAACACAAGCAATCATACAAAATGGCCAATAATCATACAAGAAAAACCCCACATACTTTTTTGTTCTTCCAGCGGTTCCACCAACAACAATAATGTATTTTGCAGCGGTATAGTTTCACTGAATTTTCTGGTTAACGGTTTAACAGGAATTAACGGTACTTTAAAATGTATAAGATTAAGCAGCGGTTAAAGCAAAAGCCATCGGTTAAATAATTAGTTTTTTTTACTGAATCAGTGTATCGAAATAGCCAACGTAATAAAGATAAATTCACTAAAGAATAAAAATCTATCTCAAAAAAAGCGGGAAATGAGTTTTTTCACATCCCATTTTTGTTAAAATTTGCTTCATTTCTGTATTTGAATTGCGCAATGTTTACAAACCTGCATGTCATTTTTGTATTGTTTTTTTATTGGCAGATGAAAACTATCATATATTTTCTGAAGCCCTAAAAATAATAAGGTAAAAATAGAACAACGTTCTCAGTAAATAAATATTTATTTGTAAGCAACTAATAAAAAAACGAACATGAGGTTTTTTATATTTACTTTTACAACTACTGCAGTTGATGTTTTGCTGGTGGCCGCCCTATAGGGGGATTTACACTAAGATGGGGCCTGAAAGGTTTGCTCAAGCTTCTTGGCGACACGTGGTGTGCTGATGTCAGAGACGTACTTCAAGCGACTAAATATAAATTAATTGAATTGAAATAAAAAAAGTAGAATTATAACTTATTTACAGTCCTATTTGTTAATCCCACAATTTTCATAAATATAAATTATTTGTACTTATATTTGTTTAMAAAAGAGGGGTAAATCTGGGTTTTCTGAAAATAATTCTGTATATGGGTATAATTGTTTTTTTTTATCTTAATGATTGGAATTGGGAAAGAAAGCAATATATTTTTTATCGTCAATTACACATCATCAATTTGTATACCTAAGTGAACATTTTTCATTTATTATTGAAAAACTCGGAATAAAATACTTGAAGCTAAGCAAATGTCATTGTTTTTTATTTATCACGATTTGTACGAAATTCAAAATTGTTACTCTGTGCTAAGCTACAACTCTTTAATGAATAATATAGAAAAAAAATTGTTTTAACTTTTTTTTCTCAAAATGACATTCTATCACTGGTTGACATATGACGTGGTTTACTTTTGGAACACCTTTAGATAAGTTTGCAGAAACAAAATCGCAAAAAGTAGAATTTTATTTTTTTTATGTATTTCTTTAAAGGCAGAACGTATTCTCATTAGTTTTTTGTTTGTTTATTACGAATTATTGTAAAATAGTTATTATGACATCACGAAAAACACTTTTTGAAAAACAAAAATTCTCAAGATCCGTCTCTATTAATAAGAGTGAATTTTTGAAAAGTTTATGATAGGTGTGCTATTGCAATTTGGTTAAAATTTATCCATACCTGCTCCTGCCTATATCCGAAAAGTAAAAAAAACTTTAATTGTTTTGATAGTTTTTGCTCCAAAAAATACTTACAAAACCAAAAGCTTTTGTTGAAAAATGCATTAAAACTTTAGGTTGCGGTTGTAATAACTGTGATCTTTCAAAACTATGAATTTGGCTAACAAAAAACGATTATTGTTTTTCAGTTAGTCGTTAAAAATGAAAAGTATTTCAATGCCTGGAAAATGATTGTATTTAAGAAATTCAAAATAAAACAATTATATGTGTAAATAAACCGGTGGAGCGCCAAATTTGGCATGCGTAATTATTATTATATTTATCTTAATGTATTAATTATGCTATGATCTCAAAAAATATTTTTCTATGTGATATAAACACTTAAACGTTCTAGTAACCGAGAAAAATTCTATTGATAAATTGTTTATTTACATTTTTTACATTTTTATTGGATCATATATCATAGTATTTAACCCTGAACTAATAATTATTTCTGTGGGTTAATAGCAAAAACTCATTTTATTGTAATTCTGTGTTTTGTTATTAAATAAATTGTATGTTAAGATTAGTTGTAGTCGTAAATTATAAAGCAAGAGGGACTATAGCTTTTGCAGTAAAGTTTGTCAGACACCAAAAACGTAAGTTACTTAATCTGTTTTGGTTACTTATAAATAATATATTACATATTTTAAATAAATTAATTTTATATTTTGCTTTATAAACACTGATTAGTATTTAAAAATGTGGGGCAATGTTCGAATTTCTGAAAAAATTCGTAACGACTATAAATTCTTCTGTGAACAGTATGATCCAAATGTTATTTGCTTCTTGACGATTCTTACAGCATTTGGCTAAAAAGAGGAGGAATTTCTATTGTCGATGTCTAGTTTTTTATTATTTAATCCTGGCTAAAGAAGAGAGATAAGTTCACTTTTGTTGCAAACCGCAGCCTTAAACTCTATAATTAACTCTAGTAACAATTTAATGATTTTTTTTAAATAAATATTTTTTTGTTAAACGATTTATTATAGTGTAAAATGTAGCAATTCATTTTTGCAATAAAAAAATTAAAATTTTTTAAAATGAAACTGCTTAAACTGTTAAAAGCTTCTAATCATTTGTANTTTTAAATTTTTACTATTTAACATTAATTACAGCATACATACTTATATGAATCTTTTTCTACAATTATGAACAGAGAATCAACAACTAAGAGAAGAGCAGATGTAAGTACTTTTAGAGAATTGTGTGTATGAATTTCTGAAACACCCATAGAAATAAATTATAAAACGAAAATATGTTTGTTTTTTGTGGTTACGTGATAAATAAACATGCAATTATGCAAAAAGTACAGCTGTTTGCAAATTTAATTAACTTTAGGAGAAAGTAAAAGATAATGTCAAGGTCACCGATCTCATCCAGTTATCAGCTACAGTCATTATTGTTATCATCTTAATAATTTTATTCTCAGAAAATAATCATCGGTACATATGTAAAGAATAACCTTGAATAAATTTATGAGACACACGTGGAGTCRTGGAGTTTAGACTTGGAGGTACTTAAATTMACTAGGATATGCATAAAATTTTGATCAATATTTTCAAGTGTTGCTTCATATGCTGTATATCTCATAAATAAAAAGAAAAAAAATGTTTTGTGTTAGGTTCACAGACTTATTATGTAATTATAAATAAAATTAGATTTTGATATCAATTTCGTAACAGTGAAGTTGGAGTAATCCGTTTGTCTAGGTATATTTTGTATAATTGGGTCATTAGTAATGAGCTTCAATAATAAATTTACTGCCAGTGGCAATGAAATGCGCTGTTCACAAAAACCTCGGAATTATCGGAGGTTATCGTCTCTTTTTATATTTGTGCTAAAATGTATTGTACCTACCTACCTGTGTGCTCTTTTAGTGTCTGAAGTGAATTGTGAATTTTTCTTAATTTCCACCTAATAACGGTGATTTATACACATAAAGGTAGGTTTTGTCAAATCTTTCATAACATATTGAAAAAATCCTCCCACCCGAAATCGAGCATATTTTTTTATAAATATTTACATTATAAGTTATGGTACTAAAAATTAGAACTTATTTGTTGTTAAAACATTCACTTATTTATCTGTTTTATTACAAAAAAAAACTGAAAATAGACCCAGTAAAAAATTCAGTGCTAATTTGCCCCTTGAAATCAATCAATATGTGAATTTGTCCTTAGTGTCCGATTAAATAATTCTTATAAATAGCGAAAAGCTTATCTTATATATTCTGTTGTCAATACAAAATAATAATTATTACATGATGCTGAAATGTGCGACGTTTAGCTTCATTTAAAATTATTTTTGGTAATATTCAACAAAATTAATTCATACATCAATAAATAATCATTATTATAATTATCATTAATTAATTAAATTATACATTGTGGAGACACACAACTGCTTAGTGCATAAAAAATTATTACATATTCTCTACCTGTTTCGAGGCTTCTACCTTATTGTTCCCCCGATAACAAAAAGCAAAAATAATTTTTTGTTTTAATATACAGTATTGTTAAATTTGTTTGGTCCACACTGTATATTAATGTGTGTTTAAATAGGTAATTCATGTTGTAAGTAATGTGTAAGCAGGTAACATTATTTTGATATAAATATTTCGTGATTTCTTGGTGTAAACATTTTTTGGATTGTGAGATAAAAAAACTATTGTTAAAAAATCAGATAGTAAACTAATTCTGATGCATTAAGCTTTATCCAACAACTTTATCAACAGTTCGCAACTTGTTAACCATTATTTCTATTTTATTGTTTTGTTGTTACTCCATTACATTTTAATTATATGTATTAAAAACAAAACCGTTTATATAGTTTTTTCAACACAATACCTTTTTTAGTACCTGCCTACATATCTAAAATAATTCATTTTCTAGGTTGGATGTTTTCAAACTTATGTAATCTATACATGCAATTTCTAAATAGTATAATGTACAAATTATCTTATCAAACAATAACAAGAAAACGACAAATTTACGAGTGATTTGCTCAAAGTATAAACATAGAGAGCATCAGGTATGAGAATATTTAGAGTGAAACAAGATTAAATTTATTATTCCATTTTTTGGTGACACGTGTAGAATACCTGTTTGAGTACATGAGTTCAAAAATATAAATATTACGGTAAGTGAAATTATTATTTTAGTGTTTTTGGTGTTCTTTTTATTTTAAGAGCAAAAACTACAAAAAAATCTAATTGTCAAAATTAAGTACAAGGGTACATTTTCAAAAAACAAGATTTCAAGGGTTCTTGATGATAAGAAAGGCATGATACTTTCGTTTGATTTTTGTTTTGATGTTGTAAAGGTTCATTTCTTATTAAAAAAAAAGACAAAACACGTATCACAAAACACACTGAATTTTTTATGGTCTTTTATAATGTCCCTATGTAATTACACGTATGTAAATATTACGTTCCTGTATTTACTTTTTTGACCATTTACAAAATGTCAAGGTGCGGCTTGTACAGAATATCAAACATATAATTTTTACTTTACTTGAAATTTTTAATTGTATAATGATTTATTAAAGATATTCTCTATGTGTTGAAGACAAAAAACACTTAAGCAACAAATCAGTTCTATAGTTTTACATTTTTGATCAATTCTTGATTTCGTTATCAGTATTTGTACCATCGCCGATGTCTGCGACCAACGATTCGAGACAGACAGTATACCTATTGAATACACAACAGAATTTCAAGTGTTATACATCAAAGTAAACTAAGTAAAGGTTTCTTAATTCTTTAGGTCGATAGGTTGTTTTTTTTTAAATAAAATTACACCTCTTGAAAAAAAAAAAGAAAAAAATGCATGATCTTCATAACAACTAACTTAGTTACTATTTTTAAAGTACTCGTAATTGATCTTGGTTTTTACATGATAATTTAAAAGAATATTCCATAGGCCAATGCGTTGGCATGTAAAAGTCACCTTGTTTGCAACACTTTTTTAATTTTTTAAGGGGCAAAAATACACACTTTTTTTGAGCTTACAAGCTTTATCGCACTATAGAAAAAATGTAGTATTAAACTTTAAGACGTTAGACAACTACGACGTAAAGAAAATGTTAAAAAAATACTAAACAACAAAACATATTTTATTTTTATTTTTTAGTGTTATAATTATACTAGATGTCCATGCTCAAATTATCTATTACAAACAAATGTAAAACAGCTAGTACCAAAAAAGTTACAAAAACCGCCACCGACAGATATATTGGTAGAAACTTTCGTAATAATATATTGTATGTACATACCCTATTCCAAATGTTAAATTTTTCCCTATTTGTAGTTTGTGCTTGAAGTTTTAYGTGATTCATTCCAAATATTATTTTAGAACAAATATGAAGTTTCCGAAAACCCTTTTTTTGGTGCTGTTTTACATAAGCYGGAGATTTAGCGACGTTTGTGCATATGCCCCCTCAAATCCGCTTGTTTATACCAAATATGGTTCTGTTATTGGATCAGTAGAATTTTCAAGAAACTCAAGAGCTTACATGTCCTTTAAAGGAATTCCCTACGCAAAACCTCCTGTCGGAGGATTAAGATTTAAGGTAATAATAATTCATTATTATTATAATAATTACCGTAGAGAAAAATAAACAAAATGTTTCAATCAATCAGTCAATCTTCAAAATTTTAATTGATTTCTATATTTACCCATCATTTTTTTATTTAGTTATTTGTATTTTTTTACAAGAAGCCCAATTTTAATTCATAGGCACCCGAGCCACCCGAACCTTGGAGTTTTTCTATAAACGGAACCAAAGATGCCCCATACTGCATCCAAAAAAATTACTTCTTTAGTGATCCAAACGTAGAAGGCAGTGAAGACTGTTTGTACCTAAATGTATATGTTCCAAAAGTACGTTTTAAAAAAAATCAACCACTTATAGTAAAGTCACCACTTTACAGACTGAAACCAACCAACTTTTACCCGTAATGGTGTTTATCCATTGGGGCGGATTTTTCGCAGGCCGAGGGTCAAGTGATTACATTGGTCCTGAATACATTATGGACAAAGACGTCATTTTGGTCACTTTCAACTATCGCTTAGGTGTTTTTGGATTTTTTTCCACACTAGATGATTTTGCTCCTGGAAATTTCGGTTTGAAGGACCAAGTAATGGCTTTAAAGTTTGTTCATGAAAATATTGAATGCTTCGGTGGTGACAACAACAGAGTGACAATATTTGGACAAAGTGCTGGCAGCGGCAGTGTCAGCTTGCATCTAATAAGTCCTGCTTCTCGAGGCTTGTTTCAACAAGCCATCAGTCAAAGTGGGGCTGCTTTAGACTTATGGGCGAGACCACTCAACGCCGTACAACCGAATGTCACGGCTGCTCTTGCTTTATTTACGGGATGTGCTGAGCATATTGGCAACAGTAAAAATATTGTCGATTGCTTAAGAAAAATCGAAGCCACCCAATTGGCGGAAACTGCAGATAATTTCAAAGTAAGTCAAGTTGTACATTTTTACAAATTATACATAAAAATATTTTAGTATTTTTCCATCGAACCGCTGACTCCTTATTCAATGGTCACTGAAAAACAAACAGCAGCCAATCCTAATCCTTTCTTAATACAAGATCCTCTAGAGTCTCTACAAGCTGGCGCCTTTATGAAAATCCCTTGGATTGTGGGCAGTGTCCAAGAAGAAGGAATCTTAAGAGTTGCAGGTAAGTGTTAAAAAGTTAACAATTTAAAAATCTTATTAGTACGAAACAACAGTAATGGACGTTCTTCTATCTTCATTGTTAGGTAATAGGTTGTTGCAAATGAAATTTTAATTATTTCATCTTTTTAAATGTATGATTTTTCTGTTTTATTACCSTATTTTAATTATTGTTACCGTATTTTAGCATTGGTGCGGCAGCCGGAAACTCTCAAACAACTTAACACTAACTTCGATAATCTAATAACACAAATGTTCGCACTTCAATTCAGTGCTGGAGCAAACGCAAGCTCGCTTTTACAAAATATGACCAATTTTTATCTTGGAGGGAAATCTTTCGTAGATGTAAATAATCCAAATAGTGTTCAAGGATTTATTGATGTAAATATCAAAAATCATGGAGTACAAAATTAACGATTTTAAATTATCATTAATCGTAGTTATATAGTGACAGAGCGTTTCTTTATGGCATCTACCAAACTGTTATTTTGCAACTGAAAAAAGGTCACAAACCTATTTGGATGTATAATTTTAATTACAAAGGTCAATATACCTATGGTGATAAATTTGCAGCCACAGATAAAGACATAAACTTCCCATGGGGTAAGAATTTTCGTTTTTCTAATGCAAATTAAAATATCATAATTATGGTTTCAGGAGTGAGCCACTGTGATGATTTGCTCTATCTTTTTAAATCGCCTGGACTTTTCCCTAACTTGCAAAAAGACAGTGATATTCTTATGAGTAAAACTTTAGTGTCTTTATGGACTAATTTCGCAATTCATGGGTACCAAAACACTTAACATATTTTACTTATTTTTCAAAATATTTTTTAGAAATCCCGATCCACATGAAGATCTAAACTGGAACAGCTTGAATTTTGAGAACTCAGAAGACATCAAACTTGCAAATTTGAATATTCTGAATATTACTGGAAATCACGAAACTGGCAAAATTTCATTTAATTATGGGAAAAGCCAAATTCTTGACAGAATAAAATTCTGGGCGCAACAAAATATTCTTGAAAGTTTCCCCGACTTCAGCTAATTGCTAATTACTGTGTGTTTTTACTTATTTAATTTATGTCTACCTTACTGATGATGAACAAGTCCAATAAAAATTATTCTTTTAAATTAAGATTTTTGCAACTGCTACTTAAAAAATAAACTAAAAATTACTACCTGTTTTGCCAAATAGGCAATGTTTATGACAAATATTTGATTTCTGCTGTTTTGGTAAGAGTTGGTATGTGAAATCTAGTGAATGGAAAGAAAGAAGACGATTCAATAAAGGTATTTGGTTGCATCGCATTTGAAGAAAGGATTAAAAAATCAAAAATTTTGAAACTAAAAAAGAAGACATCTGGAACTTGAAAATAAAAGACACAAAATAAATCTTCTTATTCCGATGAGGTAGGTACTCACATTTGATAATAACGCTTTCAAAGACAGAATTATTTAAACACAAAATCCATAAAACTCAAATAATGACTATAAAATTGAAGACTAAAATGGAAAAACAGAGTTCGGACAATGTGTTAAATTAAAAAAAAAATTATTCTAAAAAGTAAACACAAAAAAGTAACAATCGTATTAATTTTTTCTAATGCTTTAAAATGTATTTGGTCTCAGATTTCTTAATTTATTTACAATATTTACACTAAGTAACTAAACATAGCAAGTCTCAAATTATGTATAAAAATGTTCGTACAACATACATTCACGTTATCATATTAAAATTAAGCACAAATATTTAATGATGAATGTCAATCACATTACTTTCCTGAAATCACTGAACACTTATCCGGAATCATCTTTTTACACTAACGATCTGCATTGCAGATAATATAATATTATGGCACATCAATTTCAGTCGGAACTGACTGATATGTAAGTTATTAAAAAAATTAAATAGTATTATAAAACCTAAAATCCCCCTCTACGTGAGGTACCAGTAATTGCTATATATCTGTGGGATTTCTTTCTTGCTTTCTGTCTACACATCGCTGAATTGGAGGAATGAAAAACAATATTACTCCACTGAGAGATATAGTAATTCCAGAAAGGTAGAATCCAGGATCGTAAGAAAGCGTTGCATCATACAAGGCACCTGTTAAAACATTGATAATTCACTTTTTCAACGTTTACCAAAATACCGACCTGCCATGGGGGGTCCTATGAGAGAAGCAATACCTTGAAATAAAAGTAAAAGACCGAAAGCATTTGTAAGTCTCTCAAGTCCTAACAAATCGACCAAGATAACAGATGTAAGTCCAACGTACGCACCTATCGTAAAACCAAACGCACTAGCAAATATAGCTAAAGTGTAGAATGAGGGACAAAAGGCACTAAAAGTCGTGGCTGGAACAATCATTTTGATTATTGTTGTTTTTATTAGCAATAAAAATACCTATTCCACAAAGTGTTAGGCACCAATTGTAAACCATAAGGCGATTAACCCAAGCTTTGTCGGAAAAATACCCCAAAACGATTCTTCCAATTGTGTTAGCAAATCCGATAATGGATAATAACATACTAGCTTCTTTCGCTGACAAATTCATTGATTTAGCTTTTGGGACGATGTAAACATAGGGTATGTTAAAACCAATGCTGGTCAAAAAATTGCTTGTGATGAATAGTATAAAAATCCAGTCGTGGAAAAGGCTAAAGTCTAGCATTTCTTTCAAAGTATCTTTGGTTTCCTGCGAACAGGGTATACACCCACATAGTGTTGTTTCTGGTTTGTTATTATCCACATGTCGTCTCCTGTAAGTGATCGAAGAGTGTCGTCTTCCCAAAAAGGCTATTTCTTCTTTGTTTTTCAAATCAAGTCGAGATCTGTAGGCAGGTATGTTCATTAAGCTGCCTTGATAGAAAACGTCTGGTTTGTCCAATGGTCCATGTTTTCGTAAATTCTGACTACCATAACGTTGTTGGTAGGGACGATCGGTCTGTGCAAGCATAGGTTGGCTTAAAGCAAGTCTAGATGCTTCGTATGTTTTTCCATTAGATATGTTTTTGCTTGGTTCCAAGAGTTTGGTTCCTCGAGGCATGGAAAAGTGTCCTAAACTATGTGGTCTATGTATCTGACCGTTTCCATTCATAGTCGAAATCTGTTGTAAGTTATGTTCGGACACGTGCAGATCAACTTTGGCTTCGATCGATTTTAGAGTGATTTTTGGTAATGGTTTAAAATTTTTTTCTTCTTCGCTTTCCAAAGGCCGAAACAAAGATCCAAAAACAATACATTCTAAGACTATGCCAGCTATAATTAACATTGCTCCCCTCCAACCGTATTCCACAAGTAGTCGGGTTATTATAGGAGCAAAAATGAAGGTGCCAAAGCCAGAACCACACACTGCTATTCCGGTTGCAAGTGATCGTTTTTTTTCAAAATAAGTTGTTACGCTTACTATTGCTGGTAAGTAGATGAGGCCGAAACCGAAACCAGTTCCTATTCCAATCGTAAAATAAAGAGTTGTGACGTTTTGAGCAAATACCGAAATTATCATACAGATACTGGCGATTATTGCGCCGGCTATGGTGACTGGCCGGCAACCCCATTTGTTAACAAAGGAACTTGAAATCGGACCTAAAAAATAGAAAATATCAAAATTAAAAATTAAAAACAAAACTGTTTCCTATTCCATTTACCTGAACATAGTGTTACACCAACTAGAATGGAAAGGATCCATGCTGTCGCAGCCTTTCCTTCTTCGAAATAATCTAAGAATTCGTCGTAGAAAACTCCAAAAGAATATGTTACCCCATCAGCTAAAAAACAGAAAATGATTAATATAATGATACTGAGACTTTAAAAACTCAGCTGGGCATTGAGAATTTTTATTTTGAAACAAAAACTATTTCAATTAAGTTTTACAATTGTTATAGGAAGTAAACAAGTTATTTTCACAACTTGAAAGCAGATTATCAGAATTCTCAAGGTTAAGAACTATATCTTGTTAAAATGGGGCACTTAGGACTCTTCGTGACAATTATTAGGTATTATTTTACTACTGTTACTGATAAAGAAATGCCATTAAAATCAAAATAAAAAAATTTGAAAACATACAAATGCAATTTTGTAAGTGTTTTTTGTGTTTGAGAACTTGTCGACACATTTTTCGTAAATTTTTGGAAAATTCTTGCGAATACTTACTACTATTTAAAATGATTGTTTCTACAGAATTTCTCCGCGAAAATTCTTTTATAACTTCCGACCTCGTTTCCGACTGTTTCTGAATATTATTCAAAATCAAACTTTAGAATTCTTAACTAGAAATAGTTGAATATCTTTAACTATTCTTATTAAAAACTTAAATGTACCATGAACGTTGAAATAAAAAGATTAGTGAATACATTATTATTTATTTATTAATCATCTTTTATAACTATTTCCTCTATTTTTGAAAAAAAATCCTTATTTTACCATTTTAGTATAGTGTTACATATTTGTTATTATTGTTACAAATTTATTATTATTGCTATTCATTATTTAGCGTTAGGATTTATTATTTCTCAGTTACTAATTATTACGTTTTACCATTTTCTAGAACATTTCCTGACTCATTGGTTTTTGTTAATTCGTTACCCAACTTTTGTAAATCTCTTTGTCTGTACCTTGGCAGTAATTAGTCATCTAAGCCGATATATTTTTTGTCAATGATGATTCGTACTACTTCTTACACAATTTATGTGTCGAGAGGCCAGTTCGGCATTAGATCTTGTACTCGTCAGATGAACGAACAATAAAATTTATACACAAGATATTGTTTTATTTATTCAATCCGGAACAATAGATTTACATTTAAGATTTAAAATATAATAGTTATTTATTCGACGAGTTTGAGTGTAAATCGGACGGATTATTTCACCGAATCGGTTATTAAACCACGAGTGTAACGAGTGGTTTATCATCCACGAGGTGGAATAAAGCGTCCGATTTACACTCAAACGAGTTGAATACAACATTTTATTCTTCCAATTAGACTCAATAAGGCTTAAACTTGCTTTAAAAGTTTAAATCTGTTAAAAATAATCTGACGTTTCGTATTGAGAAATGCCAAACAGTTGTCAAAACTTCCTTACACGGGAGAAAAACCATAAATCTTCACAGTGTCGAAGAATAAAAATATTAATTTACTTATTAATAATAATTAATACCTACTCTGTATTAAACAATACAACTTTTTTTACTTTTAAAAATTTTATGTATGGATGGTCAAATACCTATTATACTTGCATATCATGAGGGAGGAACCCTTTTCTAAAGCATTTTATACGAATACACTTTGAAATAGAACAAAATAATTTGCATTAATATTCTGAATGTAATTAATAATCCTAGTGCTGCTATTGTAGTAAAATCAGTTTCTTTGACCTTTTGATATTTTGTTCGTACAGCGATGGACAGTGAATTTCGTCCACCCAATGTCTGTGAATTCACAAAAATTCACTGTAGTTTGTGCTTTATTGTCAGGTTGACTGACATTCAAATACGTATTGTCAAATTTAATCAAATTYGAACATGCCAGCAGTAAGTGCGTTTAATAAAATAAAAATTATCTCTCTGGTATAAGAAGTTATGTCTGAAAGACGTGTCTCCATACTTTTGGGCATATCAAGGACTACCATTTCAAAGGACAAAGGTAAAAAGTAGCAAGAATTATCGAGCCTTCTGTCAACATGACAAACGTTAATCAAAATTCTGAAACAAGGTTAGTAAAACCTAAAGACTAATTTACACTTTTAATCTGACAAGGAAATTGGGTGGACGAAATTCACTGTCCATCACTGTACCAATTAAAAACTTGGTGACTTAAAATAATAATACAGTAATCTTTCTGTAGAGTGTAATAAATACTAAGTCGAGGTGAAAATACTTTCCTGAGACCAAAAATAGTTCGATCAAAAATAGATATCTCTGATGTGTAGAAAAATATTTTTTTCAAATTAACTCTTCTAGTGTAAACAAACAAACAAGTTGAATAATCCGATTYATAACAAGGCAAATTTCCAATATTAATAAAAACATAATTATGAAGCATTTATTTCCTGAATATTGTGCCAAAAGAAGTGAAAACTGCTTAAAATAAATTTAAAGAAAAATATAAAAAATTAAAATAGCGCATTTTTACACGTACGTTAGCTTCTTAACAATAATTACACAGGCCTTTTACTTAAAATATGTTTTGCAATTTCTTAAACAAAGAATGAATTTACTTAGTGTTGAAAATGAAATAACTTTGCATTTTTGTAGGTAGGTTTAAATTTAAAAGAACGGAGATCCGATTTCTTTCTAAACTTTGTATTTTCTTAGCATTCTCTAGGAAATATCTAAAAGCAAAACTTTGATTTGAAAGCTGCTAAAATATAGAACGAAATTAATGTTTTACTTGATAAAAACATCGTTCTCTGGGTCTGGGTCTGGTAACAAAAAATTATTAACAACATTTATTTTCCCTTCTCTGACTCTTATGACCCAAAAAAGAATAAGAAAATATTTCTTGAATTCATTCCTTTAATTTTGCCAATGTGTATTTGGTTTTCCTAGTTTACTTATTTGGTGTAGATATGATTATGATATTTTTACAATATGTGCAACAGATAAATTAAAAAATTGTTAGGTCAGGTCAGGTCAGGTTTTAATATGATTTTGTTAAATTTTTTTAAATTTCTTTTTTTCAACTGAATGTATAGTCTGACATCTAATGTTGTTGAAAGTAATGATTTTAATGTAGCAGCACAACAGATTTTTTTGATTAAAGTTATGCGCCTTTTTGTTTGAAATGACTAATTTTAAATAAATTTTTAAAATTTACGAGACTCATTTAGGCCAGATATTTTAATAGTCTTCGTGTAAATGTATATCACTATGGAGAATAATTCATACATAACATGTTGGTCAAGCGGAAAAATGTAAAATATCTATTGATAAGTACACATAAAACATTGCGCAAATTCCCTCTAATAAGGCAACAATGTCGCAAGTGTGTAGATACAAGTGGAAGATTATTGTGCTGTTTTTGGTTTCTGTTCCAAATACAATTAAAATTTTATTATTTGATTGTGGATTAGGATATGGAGTATGATAACTTGACGGAAAATATAAGTTTTTTCAACGTAAAAAAACATCACCAACTGGTAACACTTACTGATAATATGTATCATAAAAGATCCAAAGACAACCATCCAACCCCAACCCCCGTCTGGAGGTGCCGGTGGTGCATCGCTTTCCTCTTCATCTTCCTGCCTTTTCGCTTGATGACCCACTGACATTTTCGAATTGGGACTAAAATAAAAACACTCCCGGAGCACGTGGATTTGGACACAAGTGTCGCGTTTGGGACTCTGCTGCTGATTCCGACGTTGCCGACGCCGCTACTAATTTTGTCATGTTTATCGTTGTGGTAATAAAGTACTGCCCCTCCATTTGACGCCGTATCTAAAATAAATAACAAAATTGTTTAAATTCATAATTAAATTCTCATTGTGATAGCAGGTAAACAGTTTAATACCTAATTCCAGATAAGTAAACACAAGAAAGCTATCGGTACCTTCCTTATCGTACAATTATATTGTGGAAATCAATAACAACTCGAAAATTCTGATTTCCTTCGTGTACAGCGATAATGACACCATTCCAATTATTTTCAAACTAATTTGGACATTATTGTAATTTGACTTTAAAGTGTGTCAAGTCTGACGTTTATTTATAAGAGACCAAGATTGCAGTATCATGATAGTGGGCGTTTCACCAAATCACCACAGAATTAAAAATGTCGTAAAGCATAATAAAGCTTTCAACAAAAATTAAAACCACCTTTAATTTTTATTTCATTTTCAAAATTGGGTACCTAATTAATGTTACTTCCCAGAAAAAAATATTCGTAATTCTATACACAACGCCTCACTTGCTACGTCGCAACTGTGTTTTTTAGGTGAAATAGGTCAAAAACATTTGATTTCTGTGTAATATGGCATATTCCGCACAAGTGGAAAAGTTCGTCTCACGAGCTGAAGGCGAGACTATACTTTTATTACGACTAAATTTTAGAAAAAATTTGAACAGTTTATCCAAAATTTTATGACTTTCAAGACAGGTAGCAACCAACCTGTGACAATTCTAACGCTAATGTAAGAATATTCCCGCAAGTTTCAAAGAGTATGAGTATTTTATAATTAAAAGTCAACCAAAGAGATTGTTGATGTTTTAAAATCAGTTTTACTGCAAATGTTCCATTTTTCATTACATTTCTTTATATTAGTGTTCTTACATTTTCGATTACTCTCATCCTTTAATAAAGTACCTGCTTGGTACCTAATAACATCAAAATGAAACATTTTAAAATAATAAAATAGTTTAATGATTTATTTCAAAAAAATTCACTAAATTTTCATTTTTACAGCCTATAGGTAATGGACATAACTCTCAACTATTCTGAACGGCTATTAAATATCTTTAGTTAAAAAACTTTTTTCTTTTATTACTCACATTTATTCTGTTATTGTTACGATATACCTACTTATTTTATTTTTATCAAAAAATAAAGAAGATAAGAACATATAAGATTAAATAACCTTGATTGTGAATAACTATTTAAACGACTTTACTGAAATAAACTGTCATAAAATCTCAATTATTAGATATAAGCAGATGATAATAGGTTATATTTAGGCAAATTTTATAAAATAACTTTATAGTATGTGATTATTTTAGTTCCTACATAAAATCATTGATTTAATATTATTTATGATATCCGACCTTTGTCCCTCATGTATTGCATTTATCTGTTGTTGCCAACAATCATGTTAAATAATTTGTTGTTAAAACCATAATCTCAATCCTTGAATTATTCCTATTTTTGCAAGTAACTTGTGCCTATATAATACTAATAAGAAGAAGCATAAAATATAGCAGAAATAAAAGTAATATGTGATAAAATCAGCATATTGTTATGTTCTTGCTCTTTTGGGGTCATTTAGTTTAAAAAAATTAATAATATTACACAAAAAGAAACGAACTGTGTTATCAACTTATCACTTATCAGAATCATGATGTTTTAAAATAACACTCAAAAAATAAACGCGTGGAATCGCCGAAAATTTTAATCAATGAATTTTAATCCTTTAATAAATTATGATACAATGTGTTTTCTAGAGATTTTTTTGGTTAATTAAAAATAAGAAAAAATTGTATTGTACATAATGCTAATAAATTGCTAAATGATAAAAGTAACACCAACTGTAAAATATGAGAAACAAATCATGCACACTTATAATGAAATTATAACTCACCTCTTTATCCCTGATGCAATATTTTAAAAACGTCAATAATAAATAATCCTTTATTTTCCACAATCCGGGTTCCAGTAGCCATTCCTGCAAACGCAGATTCGCGGAACGACTCGTCGCCAGGTACAAGATCGAATTTTCAATATAGAGCTGTTAGAGATGGGCACTTTTGTTTCAATGCAGTAATAATTTTTTAATCGATTTAATTTTCCTTACCATATTAAGTGATTAAACTCTTCGTATATTTACATAGGCGGTACATTGCAGGTTTGAACATTTTTCGTAAAACATTTTTTGAGGGTATTTTACCTACGGTGCAGTCGGTCCTTTCGACTTCCAATCAAAGATTAGAATATCGTCCTGCGCATCTAGCTTTTCTGTCCTTATCTAAACATCAATTTAAACCACAGCTGATCGCAAGCTTTTAAAAATGTTATTATACGCACGCGTACGTTGTACAAAATTACACACAACTCATTAGTTTGTAATGTAGTGTAAAGTTATCGCTCTATTCACTTTTGGTTGTAGCATGATCATAAAAATTATTTTTGAATAAATAAAAAATGTTGTACTGTAGTTACTGTACCCTCTTGCTTTAGTTTTAATTCAAAACAATGCTCAATGGATAACTTAATTTTTTGTTTAAATGTTAACTTTATTTTATAAAATAACCACGTTTTTGTAATAAAATATTTAAAAAGTTTAGATAACATGACAAAGTGATAAAATACGAGTATTCTTTATTAGTTGTAAATGACCTCTTTAATGACACCAGATGTGTAGCCAAATACATATTTGACAAAAAATATAACTCAATAATCCATAATTTAAGACAAAGTTTTGATTGTTTAGATTGCTTATGCATACGCGACAAATAGGATAAGTTTTGATTTTGCTGATTTTTTTCAAATTTTCTGGAAACATTTTACATCTGTAAAAATTTAACCATTTTATTTTATACATTTAGTAGCAAAAATTTTAAGAATTGTAAGATTTCGGATATAGGTAGTAGATAATAATAAAGAAAAATTCTAGAAGTAATTATAAACTTTAGTGACAAAATAAAATTTTGAATGAGTACATTTCCAGGAACCAAAGGTCTTTTGGAGCTTTAATCATTTTTACAAAAGTTTTTTTGTCACATTATTTAACACTAAAATAGTTTATTAATAAAAGTAGTAGACTTTTTAAATTTGATTGTGTATTTAAAAAAAAATTCTCTTATTCCTTTGGCTAATCCTAAATGTACGTAATCCCTGTTATCAATTTTTTTTGATTTTATAAATGAGTGTTTGAAAGGGTCCTGTAATCAAGCGGTAAACCTGGATGATATTTATAAATAGTAATAAGGATGTGTAAAAGCCGTGGAAGATTCAGATTCTAACTCAGTAGAAAGAAGTTCATTTTTCTCTTCTCTTTTTTGATCTGCTTTTTAAATCCCATCACATTGGCGGTTTTATTTCTTTGACAATAATATCAAATTGCTGCATACTGGCCAATTTTGTATTGGACTTGAAGGCTCTTCAGTTTTCCCAACTAAATTTTCATAATCCGTATTTTTATGAGAATCTTCCACAGTAACATTTAGTTCATCACTATAATTATAACATATTTTCGTCATCACTCAAGTAAAAAAAAATAATAGAAGTATTAGGAAGTTCAACATTACGAAAATTTTCAGTAAAAACATTTGAGTCATGTAACTTTTGAATTTTACACGCAGTCATTAAAAATTAATGCAAAATCAAATAAAAAATTAGGCTTAAACTTTCTCATTAAAAAATATTAGAATAATCCCACTTCTAATTATTCTTCTTTCTAGAGTATTGTATACAGGGTGTTTCACATAATTTTATGAGGCCTGTGCCTGTAAGATGCAATCAATAATACATATTCCGACACGAACTCGATTATAAATTTTGAAGAATTGAATAATCTTCTCTAGTTTGTTCACCCCTTCAAAAATTACAGCATTTTTAGTTAGTTATTGATTAAAATAGATAAACTAGAATCATATTCATATTCATATTCAGACCGTCTTTTGATAGAACAAATAATAATTGTTTCTGAAAAACTGCAGTTTATGTCTATCACCGCCTCCTTAATATAATGWATCAATATCCCGCCTGGGCATTTCGTAAAAAATGCATTGGAGCAGTGATTCCGATTTTTTCTTAGTTACGGGGGTTACTAAGSAAAAACTGAATAATTTTTAATTATTACCGAAAAATAACGCAATTAATAAATGCTGTGAAGGAAGGATACAACAAAACTAGATACMCCAGGGAGAATTGATATTATGAGATTGAACCCTTTAAGGTAAAAAACTGGATTTGTCAAAAATTTTCCCCAGATTAAAGCGACAACGGGAATCACTTGAACTCAAAAAATGCCCAGGCGAGAAAAGGATTATTTCTATGTAGACGGCGATGATGTCTATTAATGAAACAGTGGTTAGTTTGACAACTACTGTCATAGGTTTCCAAAAATTAAATAATTAAATGTGTATTTTTTGTATCTAGTGTTTTGTGAATTTTGTATATTTGGGTGCGTACATTAGGCGCAAGCCCCATAAAGTTACGTGAAACACCGTGTATATGGACTATGTCAAAACCATAGTCAACTGTTAAAACAACAAAATAAGTGGGTTTATTTCACGTTGAAATATTACCCGTATAGTAGGGCACATTTTAACACTTTTTCCCTTTTCTTTGCAGTTCCCTTTTATTATTTTAACCACACTACTGCTTTTGGAGAAGTTACCTTACCGACAGAGAAATGAGTCACGTGACTTTTTAAATTCAAATTCAAAATGGCCCCCCATGGAAGATGTTGTGAGGGAGACCACCAGCACCGCGAAACCCCCGAAATGGGGGTGGAATACAGCCTTTACACCAAAATCGATAAAAACAATCTCGAGTGTCTCAACGAAGCTAGTGAAGGGACGGGTAAGACCGTTTTCAAACCGTGGGAAGAGAGACTCAACTTCGAAATCGTAAGTGAGGTTATCTATCCAAACCATCAATATTTACGGTTTTGTAGTTTGTGGAATCGGACGCTGATGAAGAATTACTTTTCAATATCCCCTTTACGGGCAACGTAAAACTTAAAGGAATCATAATAATCGGTGAGGACGCTGATACACACCCGAATAAAGTCAGGATGTAAGTGAGGTTATATGTCTGGCGGGGTGCTGATTTTGAGTTGTAGGTTTAAAAATAGGCCAGGAATGACTTTCGATGACGTGAATGCAGTGCCCGATCAGGAGTTTCAGTTGCATATTGATAATTCGGGCCTGTTGGAGTATGCAACAAAGTGGGTTGTTATATATAGTGTGCTTCATGTGATAATGATATTTTTTCAGGGTTGTTACCTTTAATAGCGTACATCACTTAACCCTACATTTTCCAAGTAATTTCGGAGCTGAAACGACTAGGATTTACTATATTGGCTTGAGAGGGGAGTACAGTGAAGCTCACCATCACGGAGTCACTATTTGTACTTATGAATCTAGACCCAACATTGCCGACCATGAAAAACTTAAAGATAATGTTACTCACCGTGTACAGTGATTTTCCAAGTCTGTTCAATTGTGATACTTTCGCTATTAATAAAACTAATTTATTGCAGTAATTTCAATTTTTTTTTCAGTAACTAAAACCCAGTCTTAAAGACTGTTGGGATCTCTGTTATTAACAACATATTCTTACAGTATTCTGTATTAAAATAACAATTGACTTTTATACAAATGAATAAACATTACACCTACTATGGAATGTTTTTACTATCACTAAACATTCAATTTTTTCAATTGATTACCCCCAAATATAAAGCTTCTAATACACAACATATATCTATTTACTAGATACGTAAACAGATTTTTTAATATTAGTTTTATAGAAATATAAATCAACTCGCAAAATATTTGCAAATTGTCTCTTCTAACATTCATCAGTCAGTTTTTTTGCTAATCTATATAGGAAATTTTGATCAGACAAGAGAAACTCATCTCGTCAAAACACCCTGTATACTGTTCTAAAATACATAAATATTTTATGACTATATACACATAGTATTGTACATTATCTATACTAAAAACTGATCAAACAAAAGTTGCTATGTTTATATAGTCGGCCAATAAATATACAGAAATGTCCAAAAAATGAAGCCACGAGTGACCTAAAGTAGGTGCCACACGTACAAATTATGACCTAGGCCACAACCTTGAGCCACTTTATACAGGCACTCAGTTTCACAGATTTCGGACGCCTCGTACATGCCATAAATGTGTAAAATAAGATAAGAGAGCTACATCTAGAATAAAAATGTAATAAAACAATCACATCATTCGACAAAATCTTGCAGCACATTGATAAAACTGTCTCATTTAGTCTAGGAACATGGTTCATTTTATAGTTGCGTTCTGAGTTGTGGGTTTATCGGTTGGCAACGTTTCGTCGGTTGTCGCTGCCCCATCAGAAAAAAGCACGTCGGGTAAAGCCCCGGATTCTTCGGTAAGCTCGTCCGGAACTGATTCTATGTCTGAAGCAGTGGTAAAAGTATCGGTAGTCAATTTAACACTCTCGGTACTCGTCGAAGGAAGATTGTTCGCATTAGTGAACAAGACTTTGTCCGTGTAAAACATCGTGCCGAGGTTGTAGACGAAGACTTCGCTCTCAACGATGACGGCGTCGTTGACTTTGACTTTGTCTATGAAAAAGACAATTTATAATTACTTTCATCAACCAAATCGCTAACAAAAATATAAATAATGTTTAATTGTTACAACTTACTCTTTTTTTTTTTTGAAAAACAAAAAGTGTGACGAACAAAACTTTGGATAAAAAATATATTGTGCTTTTAAAATTTATTGGATTGGAAATTTGATCGCCGAGTTGAAATTCTGCAACCCACCTTTCGTGCGCTTTATGCTTATCGTCTTGTTCCCCAGCGTCGTCAACAGCGTTCCATCTTTCAAGTCTTTGTCATACAGTCGGCCCTTGACGAAGTGATTGAGAAGGATTTGCAAGCCGTCACCGGTCGATAAATAGTTGTCTGGCATTTTATCCAAGCCCAATTCCTCGAATGCCGTATCAGTGGGTACAAAGAAGGTGTATCCTGTGCCAGAGACGTGCGGTGCTAAATCAGCCAGATTCAAAAACCGCGTGATATGTGTGAAACGTTTATCCCTCTCCAACGCGAGAAAAGCATGCGAAAGGAATTGAGCCCCAAACCACGGGAATGCCAACAGCGGAGGTGTCTCCTTGTCTCTGTGTTGCTGATGCAGCTTTGAGACAACTGATTCGCTCACGAAGAGTACCTCTCCGATGAACATTATATTGCCGCGAGACACTGGAGTGTCCCCTTTGACGACCATGGCCCCATTCACCGATAAGTTTGCTGGAAAAGGGGGAAAATCGAGACTGGGGGTGAAATGGGGGTAATTGGGGACTTGCATGTAATGTCACTTCAATTAAGAAAATTAGGAATTCGTGCAGATGCTCCAAACACAAAAGAATTTTAATTAAAACTGACTTTTAACCGTAATTAGCATTTTATTAAACACAGTGTCGAGTAGTGAAATAATCTTCGGAAGCCCCCATACATGCAAGTTCCCTATTGGGAAATACCTACGAGTCTTCTTAAAGACAATCTCTCGTCCCCCCAGCGTCTTAACCACCTGACCATCCTTGATCGTGTCCTGCTTAAGCCGCCCCTTGACGAAGTGGTTAATTATGATACTCTCGGTAAACTCGGGCACACTAAACGGGTAAAACCCCCAATCGATTGGATGCCACCTSTGGAAGGCGTGATCCGTGGGGACAAACACCGTGTACTCCTCCCCATCCTCCAACAACTTCGACACGTTGGACCGAGACAAGAAGTGCTGGAACACTCTAACCCCGCTTTTGAGAAACGACAGCACCTCCATGACATTCTCCACGAAAGTCGTATTGGATTGGTTTCGCGTCTCCGGGGTGAAAGGGACGTCCACGAGTTTCCCCTGCGTGGCATTCTTCTTCTCCTCTTCGGGGAAGAGGTAGTTGTCCAGGACCACCAACAAGCCGTTAGGAACGGCGACTTTTTGGACGATGTTGGCGTCATTAGCTTTCAATTTATCGGGTTTCGTGAGATGGACGTGGACTGTTCGACCTCCGAGCGTTTGAAACGACGTGTCGGAGGTGAGGTTTGTGAGGTCGAGACGTGAAAGCACCACATGGTCGAGAAGGAGCTTCTTTACGAGCTCGGGCTGCTGAAGCAGGGTCTCGGCACGCTTCGTCGCCGAATTTTGAGGGGCGAGGATCGTAAAAGGATCACCTGCGACAAAATTTATTATTGCTTCTTTTATTACACCTATCGAAGATGAAATATATTGAACTGTGTAGGTATAAACAAATTAAACCAAAGGGTCACTTGTGTGATCAATAAAGACGGTAAAGAAACTTACAGTTCAGTTTTTTTGTATTGTGTTCATTGAGAGTTTTCATGAAATGTTTTTATTACATTATGGAAACTGTGGCGTAATCCTCGTGTTAATTTACAGATGACAATTGATTACGTTTGTGCTTCAAAAAAGAACAGAGAAGTGGGCAAATGATTCCACAATTACTTATTTTGTCATTCTGTGATTTATGGATAAGTTCGAATAAAAACACTACCAAAAAATTAATTTCAAGTGTAGCAGTGTTGCAAAAAAGTAGGTAGGTACAATTGCGAGTATAAAATTTTGATACCTACGTAATGTGTAATGTCTTTTGTCAACAAAAAGAAGTTTCCCTGTGTAATTTTGTACGCTGTTAACGTTTTCAAAAATAAATTTAAATGTCGAAACACCACGCCAAAAAGTAACTGACAAATATTTTATTGTGGCACTGCAAGTCTTTTACTTCAATAAAGTGAAAACAATTAACGTGCTGAAAATATGATTTTCTGAAGTTGAGGTAGCTGATCAGTTAGGGCTTGTAAAAGTTCCGTCAATTTCATGATAGCTATATGACATCCATACGTTCGTTTTAACAAGAGAATCTTGTTAGGCAATGACAATGACTATAGTTCTTCTAGAAATAAGTGAGAACAGAGTCAATTGCTTTATTGCACCCTAAGAGCTGGGTATCAGTTAGTCATAAATTGTTTAAAACCCGTTGCAGCAGGTCAAAATGTTGCGATTTCTTACAAGCAGAGACGGACTTAGGAAATTGTTCAAGTCGAGAAAAYTGTTATTAAAAAAAAATCGCTACAACCAATAAAAAAAACATTTTGTTGCACAGAAGAAGAGACCGCAGTATTTAACATTAGCTATTGAATAGTTTAGTTTTCATACATAAAGCTTAGCATAAAGTGAATACGGCCCTGGAAACCATCCCAGCTGGCTAAGTTCGGAGATATTTTTATTGGGGGTTAAAACCGCCGGCAGCAGTCTGTGGGTTTACCAAGGATAGTATACCAAAATTTAATGCTCGCAAGTGTACTTTGAAGAAAATTTTGTCATATTTGTAATTTACTTATTAAGATTTGTTTAATTCGTTTCGTTTATTTGCTGTATTTATTGATCAAAAATGTATAAAAGTTGACAACAACTTTGTTCTGTGTTTTTACAATAATTCGAAATGTTTGACGTTTGTCACAATTTTGTTATAGTTATCGCACTATATTAAGTGTGAGAAGGATAATGCTTTGGTACTATTTTATTAGAGCACTAATTTGAGTGTTATCAACCGACAAAACCAATTTTAGGTATTCGCCAGTCCAATATAGTTTGTTTCTCTCTCCATCTTCGAAATTAACTTGTAGAATTGTACACAAACTTTAAACTTCCCTTTACGTGAAACCAGAGCACGTGTGACGTCAGTCCGACTCTCAAACTTTAGTTTCAAGCACTAGCAAAGTCCGAAAGAAGCTGTCGCAAACTAAAACTCTCGCCAGAAATTTGCCGGAGTATTAAAAAACAACAACAGTGAATTTAAAACTTGGAATCCCATCCAAGTTTCCCCTCTTCATGTATAATGCTGTTTTTTCTGGCGCGAGTTGGAATCGATTTTGGCAAAAAACTGACACGCAGTAACACCATCCGAACAATGATAAAGTGGTGTGTAAATGGTGGAAGTTAAATGAAAAATCATCGTGTTTTTTTAGCCCGGAATCGGTCAGGTAGCGCACCGAGTCTATAAAATCCAGGCGATTGCCAGGAAATTGAGTGAACTGTGGTGGAATCCGCGTTGACGTCAACGGATAAAGGACTCGAGCCGTCAAGACAAAGCGAAGGAAATGTTAAAAATACACTGTGTATCAATGGAATTGCGACATGGAGAAGTAGAAAAAATATATGTGCAAATCTCGGTTTGTGATTAATGACCGAAACCGCAATTTCGGCTTATCCCGCGACTGATGGTGACAAAACTTGCTCGTTATTAAGTGTCTGAATTTTTTCTCTGAAAAATCCTCTCGATTTTTTCTCCTCTTGTAATTACAAAACTCTCATCAATCACTCGGCCACATTTCAATTATGCGTCCCGTCTTCGTCTACATTCCTTTCGTGATGGATCAATTACGTGGCAGAAATCGCGTAGTCACGTCCCGAGGTAAAAATGACGAGGATTCTCGCGAATTTTCAAATCGTGTCGCTGAGATTTGTTGAATGCTTCGAGCATCCTCTTAGTGACGTTCAACGAGGGCCTCTTTATGAGAAATTCCGTTCAGGTATTAGACACGTTAGCACGTTCGCGATGGACTAGTACAGAATCTTAATTGCCACTTTTAATTGAAACTACTAAGATGGGAGGACGTGAGGAACGCTTCATTTCCGACGGGAGCGACACGCTAATGCGGTTACTTGATTAACTTCTTCAACTTGATTCAAAGATTGGGAGATACAGGGTACAGATGTCGACTGATAAAAGGGAAAGAGCGACTTCTGGCTAATGAACTTGTCTAGCGATGCAGACGTTGGGCAAAAAGATGGTGGAAAAAGAGGAAACCGATTTTGCCTGCGGCTTTGATGAATTGTAAAGCGCAAAAACCGATAACTAGAAGCTATTGATTCATTTCTTTCAATCGTCTAATTGGTTTATTAATTTGATTCCTGGCTGCAAAATTAAAGAATGAGATTTGAGCAGAAAACAACAAGACGTCAAATATGAGAAACAAAAGAATAGAACAAAAAAATTGTAAAGGAAGTAATCTAAAAAAATTTCAGTTTAGAGAAGTTTTTGAATAACCATGCAATCAACTTATTTATCCAAAAAATGTTAGCTTTTGCCTTTGTTCTCATTTGTTATTTACACAGAAAATTACTATACTGGGTGGTTTTGGAATAATAGGGAAAATGTTACAGGGTGTTAGATCATGACATACTGAACAAAAATGTCTCAATAAACTTTTTCATAACTCATTTCAGTGAGTATGTAAAAATACAACTTTCGATGAACCCGCTGTGTATCTCATCTCTGAATCGTTGCGAACAGTTTTCGCTGCTTCAAAAAAACATTCCCCTAATTGTGCTTTACGTTCATTTCTACATTGTATAGTAATATTTATTAAAAAGAAAACATTTTCCAAGTGTATTTTGTAAAAAATTTATATTGAAAAAAAAGTGCTTCAAATACAGAGTGTGACAGAACTCGCGCCCCAGAGAAAAAAAAACATATACAAGATCATCAGTATCATTAAATAGACATAAAAGTGTCAAATGTCAAAAACATAAATAGAATTTTTTCTATGTTTCTGGTACCTCTGGATGCGCACCTGTATAAAATAAATAAACTAAATCCAATCAGATTTCTAACATCTTGTTATAAAATGTCTATTATTTCAAAATCATCATATACAGGATGTTTTAAAACTCGCACCTCAGAGAAAAATATCAAGTAAAATAAGATGCCAGGAATATGAAAAAAAAAAAATGTTAAAAATATTTATCTATACTAATGCGAGAGTTGAGAAGACAAACTTAGGAAGCGTAAATTTGAGCAGTAAATCAATGAGAGATATACGAATATAGAGAAGGTTAAGACCGAAGAACTTGAAAAAACTGAGAATTAAAGATAAATTGAAGAAAACTAGAAAAAGGATACTAATAATACTATAATTTAAGAAAAAATCTAAGAAATATGTACAATGTTGTGAAAAATCAACCTAGAAAAAAATAAAATTGAGGAATGCAATAAAGAAAAAGAAGAAAAAGCAAAAAAGGAAAAAAACATGAATATTTTTTTCCTTGACGTAATAATTGCCTCATTGAATCTCAAATACATTTCAATAAATCCCTATAGATAAATTTACAAACAATAAATAAACTTTGCGTTTTTCCGCAAGTAAAATGATTTCATCGTGATCTGAAACATAATTCCTTTATTCCTTATACAGTATTGTTTTCAGTGTTATTAATTATTATTTATAGGCATTTTTATTTATTCTGTTTTTTTTAATAAGCATTTACGGCTTAAAACATTGGGCCCCACTAATGCTGTTGTTTGTCGCCCGACAAAAAGACCCCCATCAAAAGTTTGCACTTTGGCTATGTGAGTTCAGCTAATAATTAACTTTGCCATGTTTATGGTTTTGAGGGTGTTTTGAACAAGGCAAATCTGCCAAAAGGCGATGTTAAAGTCGTCCTTTGTTCCCAACTCTGGAATGTTTTAATTACATGCATTTCCGTTTCGAGTTTCTCCATTTCGATTTTATTTTCCGTATCAAATGATGCGAAAGGCATTTATTGCGACCTCGAGCATACTTTTAGTCTGATGCAGTCCGATTTTTCGGCGTACGGTATATTTTAATTAGCCGAAGACGAGTTTGGTGAGTAATTCCTGTGAGTCACTTAATTGCGTAAAAATTCCTCATACGTAAATAAAGATGATCGCGCTAATGCTAATGGAAAGTCGAATATTGTCCATTTCTGACCCGCTTTCCTGTCGTAATTATAGCGGACGTTTTTAATGACAAGTATTGACCGGTACTGCCGTCCCAAATGCTAACTCGTCACAAGCTTATCTTTTATCAACATGGACAGTTTCAGCGAAAAATGAAACACCCCCGGTGGAATTGTTTTCTTATTACGCGACCGGAGATAATTCATTATTATTTATTAATCGCAAGGGTTAGAAGGTAATTAAGCCCTCGACAGGGCCGCTACTTATTCATCTTTATTAACCGTTGATAAAATCCCAGCAATAAAATATTCATATTTTTATGGAATTATGAAGGGTTAGGAGCGGTCGATGCAACTTAAATATTCAAAGCTTGACTTTGCCAAATGTTTGGAAATTAGAGTTAAGGCGGAAAGAAAACTTGGACAAGCACGACAGATGGCGCACAAACTTTTGGGGTATACAGCATACGGACTTTTTTTCAGCTTTCTTATTACGTATTTCACAGTTCTCTGAATTTTCAAGTAACCCCTTAAATTTTTCATACTCTACCTTTTCTCATCTACTTTTCAAACCGTTTGCTTTCAGTTATTCATCCTTATAGTTTTCACATTAATCGTATATTCATCTAATTTTTTTTCTTAGTTTTCTTTCTATTCTCGTTTTCTCTTTTTTGTTTGTATTTTTTCTTGATTCTTTATTGCATTTCAATCAATTCAGCTCAATTTAGCTCAAATTTTTTATTTCTTATTTTATATATTCAGTGCTCTCTTTCTTTTCTCATTTCGTTATTTTTTCGTTAGATGCTTGGTTCTTTTTCTTCGTATATTTCTTTTTTTTTCTTTTTTTTTGTAGCATTATAAGTTAAAAATAAAATATTTGTGTTACAACCCCCAACTGAACTTAATTCACTAAATCTACGATTTGCAGTGATTAATCAGTTACTCTAAAATAGTGGTGGATTCCATAATGCCATTTAGAGACAATTTTCTTTTATTTCTCCCAACAAAAAAAAAAGAAAACTATTATTCTCTAAACCCCAGATCTAGAATATTAAATACAGAGTGTATACAAATTGGCGCATAAGCTCTTCAGTACGCAAAAAAAACGTTCCAATAAACTCTAGAAAAATAATTAAAAACTTCCTTCTCAACTATTCTTACCAGTATGAAGAAGTAAAGTTGAAAATTATTTTTGTTTATTTCTTTGTTTTTAATCGGCGATATAATCCGAAAGAGACTAAAATCTTTTATTTTTTCAACTTCAACGAAACTGAAAATTATTGGTAAAAATCGACAAAATTAAATTTTAAAAGTTATAATTTTTATATCAAGAAAGCTTAATCTGTTAACGTAGTTAAGAATCATCTTTTAAATAATGTTATCATTGATCCCTATGAAAATAATTATTGATACCTGTCAGTTTAAAAGCAGTTTTTGGTTTATTATGCACTAAAAAACAGGTATTCGAATAGTAAATTCGCCGATGTGATTTCAATATAAGGTACATGCCTTGGTTTATAAAGTTTATTTTACAACAATTGAAGCAGAAATATGGCAAATATACCGATATATTGACAATGTTGAAAATTTTGCCATACAGTTTTGGGCTAATAACTTTGTTTAATATAACAATGGATTTTTAATACATTTTGTCTTGGAAGACATCCTACACCATAGCAGAGAACTTATGCGTCATTTTGTATACACTCTGTATATAGGATTCACCTCTGAAACTACACTTCTCGTTTTTTTCATCATTTTAGTATACTACGTTACTGTTGGAAAAACCTGTAATAATATTTCTTGGTGCAAAAGTAGTCTCTAGAAATTTGTCACTGTCTCATCTCGTAATTTCTTCCAGCGTCCAAAAAGAATAGCAGATAAGTACTTATCCGTAATAAATTCGTATCGACATTTCCGGCGAGGATTTAACAACACTGTCCTGTCAATAATTCACAGCCGATCGCTTCTAATACGGAATTTATCTGTCGTGATCCAAACTTACAATTGTTTCCAGCAATCCTCGCTAGTTTAAACTCTTCAATCGTCTCAAATCTCATTTTTGTTCAAGTTTTCATCTGTAATGAATTAATCACCGCTCAAGCAACTCGCGTTTGAACGCTTCCACGAGCACAATCAATCATCTCATCTTTGCTCAGTCGGGAGCACCAGGAAGTTTTAATTTAATCCGTTAAGAGATCAGCTGTAACTCATTATGCCGCATGGCCGTATCAGACACTATTTTATTGCGTAAGTAAACTCGGGAGTTGCGTAAGTGTGCGTTAATGAGGTAACGTGGCCTGGGGCGGCGTAGAAGGGGCGAAATTTTTGCCTAGGAAATGCCAAGCCGAGCCAAATCGCAACAAGTTGCAGCCAATACGAATAATTTCAAGTCAACGTACTGCTGGAAATCCGACGCTTTCTCGTTATTTAAACGTTAATTATTATTATTGGTGCGTTTAATGGTATGTGCAAACTAACGGTGATGTGGGCAAAGAGGAATGTGACAAAAGATTAATAGTTAAAAGGCTAGATTTGGACGGGGAAAGAATTTTTTCGGAACGGTTTGTTTGAGTGCAAATAAAATGCGTAAGAAGGGGGCTCTAATGGTGCTACGAGACACTGATTAATGGTGCCGGAGTGGTGGTGCAATTTTTTGAAGGAAAAATTTTGCCTAAAATTAGGATAACAAACGATTAAAAGCAGTTAAGGGTCGATTTGGTTACCTTTTGTCTTTGATTGCATTACAATTGCACTGATTTATTATGAATGGAATTGTAAAAATTCCGGAATTTCCGCATTAACAATATTGACAGTACTTTTGTTCCGCAATGGGTTTTTGCGTATTTCTAGAGAAATTAATTTTATATCAATTAGGAAATACCAGTGGCGTCGCAACAACAATCATTAAAATACTAGAATTAGGTATTATTTAAAAACAAAACGATTTCTTTAAAATTTACTGTACATTTAGTGTACATATTTTTTTCAATTATCTCTCAAAAAAGCTAATGTAAAATCCAAAACAATTATCAATAAAAATAAAAGTTTTTCATTGTTGGTATTACATGCAAAAGGTAAAACTTAATTTTATCAAGAAGCGTAGGTCTACAATTTTTTGAAAATATGAAATTTGTCCCAAAACACTGATGTATCTACAGCCTGTCCCAACTAGTAGATAAAATCTTGAAATGTTTTAAAAAATTGTCTACAAAAATTATACAGGGTGATGTTAAAGTGCTGCACAAAATTAATAGCTCCGATATGCTCGAACAAGTCAATTTTAAAAAGGCTCTTTTTGGCATATATTTTTTTATTATACCTTTTACGACTTTATATCACTTTGTAGATAGATATCGACCCACTACATCGCCTGAAATTGTTTTAAATGAGTTACATGACTACCTACGTATGTTGTTTTTAATATTTTTGCATTTTTGGATATAGGTAGTTTTTTTTTTCGTAATGCTGATGTTATTTAAGATTGACTTTTAACTTTGTTTAGTTTTTATTCTTGATTTGTTTTCTATGTCAAAGATAAACCGTTTTAAAAAGTATTTTATACAGAAATTAGGAACAATGAAAGAAAAAACAAATTTTAACTACTTCAAAAAAGAAAATACAAACTTTAAGCCTATTATTATTTTTTAGCACATTACAATCACAGTGCTAAAAAATTAAGAAATTTGTTAAAACGTAAATAAGTTTAAAAAAATAATACAACACACCATTTTTCATTTTGCATAATTTAACATTTGAAGATCAATAATGCACTTTATTAATGTTATTTTAAATAAAAAATAGTAAAAAAGTGATTCAAATTGGTTTGGATAAGGCCAAAAACAGAGGCGTTTTTATTTTTCTGAAGAGGATGTAAATATCCCCAAAAAATTAATTTGGAATAGATGTATGTAACTGAACACCATATTCATTTGTATTAGACATTAACAATATTTTACGCAGAAGATCGCAATAATGATGCATTTAATTTTCAAGGTTGCTGAAAAAAGTAAACATATAGCTTACTTGACGTTTATTTGCATACAGGGTGAGTCTTAAAACTTAAACGCATAATAATAAGGTATGATAGGTTGTGACAAATAGTAGGTAACTAATAATCAAAAAATTTCTAATGAAAGTTTCTTAGTTACCGAAATATAGCTATTAGATTTTAAAATTTTAGGTAATTTGAGCAGATGACACTAATGCTGACATTACATTTGTTCACGCCATCACTGTCAATAACTAAGTGAATCAATTTTCTTTATTTTGGTGGGATTAAGTGGTATTGTTTATTGATATTAGGCAAAAATAAAAAAGTATTGGTTAACTTATTTTAAATTTTTTTACTCATTATTGGATCATAATCTTTCATTCCTAAGTTTTTGCGTATAAATTAAGACTCACCCTGTATACTTGTAATTGGACCTATAAATAAATATCGTTGAACTTTATCCTGCCATAATAAATAATTGCATTTGCGATGATGCAATTTGCACTATTTGCAAATTTCCCCTAACAAAGAAAATTTTCTCCAAAGTTGTAAATCACGATCTAACAAAGCGGTGGCATTAAAACTGAAAGTTTTCAGCTACACGTACTTAAAGGAAAGGTGAACAATTATCTTTATAATTATTATTCTCCCAGTATTCAAAGCTTAAAAGGTAAGTATAGATAGGGATTTAAATTACCTAACTTCCTCGCAACTGCACTCGTGTAAAAGTAGGGAGGCATTATCTGGAAATTTTCATCGCGAATGGTCAATTTTTTAATTAAATTTCCTGTTTTCTTTGACCACCGTATACCAAACCGTAAAAATGACAAAGTGTCAACAAGTAAATTAAAACCGAACTTTATGGCAGTGTAAATTTAACCAACGAATTGCTTTTTAAAGTAGAGACAATGTTGCCAACTGTCGTCGAGCGAAATTAAATTTTAAAACCTCGTCTATGTGAATTTTAAACTGCATTTGTAGAGCAACACTGATCTACATACACTCAGCGACATTAAAAATGTAAGAAAAGTTTAGCCTTTCTCTGGCGTGAAATTTTAATGCCTCGGAGGTTGTGTTAGGTCGAAGGTCGCGCATCAGGCGACCGGAAGCGCAATTACCTGAGGTCTTGACGTCGTCGTTGTTGAAGACGAGCCACAAGGAGAAGAAGTGGTCGACGCCGAGGTTGGCGGTGAGCTGTCCGTCGATGCCGGAAGTGTCGGGCAGCTCCAGGAGTCCGTGGCAGGCCTCGGCGAGGGCGGCCAAGAGCAGCAGAAGAAAGCCGGTCGGCATCACTTGGCCTCGCGACTCTCACTGACAAACCGTCGGTGACGGCGCACCATAACAAACTACGGGGAGTCGAGAGACGGCGGACGGACTCAGCGCGCAACAATCGATCCGCAGAGGCGGTGGAACACCTTCGGTATGTATGTGTTGTACATGCAGTGACACGCAGCGATGACCATCTATACGATTTTTACGACAGATATTAACCAGACGGTTATTGCGAGGGGCAAGGGGGCCATTTCAATCGTGGTGGTGGACTCCATGTGGACTTAGGTCGCAAGGGATTTCAGTTATAATTCTGATTCAATTTGGAGGGTATGTCCCTTAGAAAGGGCAAAAGATTTACAAGGTTCGTTAGGTAAAGTGGTCGTAACTTCGCAAAAGTTGGTGCTGCTGAAAAACGAACTACATATTTTGAATCAGGAGGTCGAAATCTATAAGAGTGAATTTTTTCAGATTTTTTAAATGATTTTTGTTAAGTGCGAAAAGAGGGTATCTACATAAATTTGTGTTTTAAGAAATGCGTCAAAGAAATTAGAAAAAAAATGTTCCAGAGAATTACATTGTGTTAAAGACGATGCCGTAAAACTTACATTTGGAAGTCGAACATTTTGTTTGTAGTTACACTTTGAAGGTAAAAACACGAAAAATAATTTTTGCAAAATTTGTGTAAGAATAAAAAAGCAGACTCTTGCTTAGGGCTGGGTAGGACAGTGCAAAATGCACCTGACCTGCAGGTCGGGAGGCCTTAATTGAATCCTTGCAATTTTTCTGTAAAAAAAAATAAAAACACAAGAAATAAGTAAGTAATGTAGCAAACAGAACAAAAAAAAAACTTTAAAGTTACTACTCCTATTTGTTTAGAGATAAATTTTTGACAACAGGTCCATAGTAATACTATAAGTTCTAAGAAAGATAAACAAAAGGTAAGCTGGTAAACATAAATGTGTAAATTTGTAAACGAAATGTCCCATAGTTAAAAGGACGCAAACAAGAGTCAAGAAGAAGAACAATAAAAATTAGTTGAAAACTAGAATAAAAACATTCARAGACTAAACTTAAAAATGAAACAAAATGTAATTCGTAAGCGTAAACCTTTAGAATTAAAGACATAGTTGTTTTCTTTATGTTCAATGAAAAAACAAAAGAGCACATACTGCAAACATAAAAACAACTTATGTTATAAGAGCCTAAATAACTTTTCAACAATTGATGCTGTAGCAAAAATTAGAACGTTAAAATTAAAATTGAAGGGAGTAATTGAAGAAAGAATCAATAAAGTTACCATAAAAATACGAAATTTTGGGTTTAACTTCTATAGAATTTTGTCAACTAAAAAAAAAGTTGTTGACATTAATGTTTCTTTAAAATCCGTAAAAAACACAAATGTACAAAAAATGCCGTAAAAGTTGTATCTACAGATTAAATAAAAGATTAAGTACACAAATCCCATAAATTTGTGGGGTTTTTTAAAAGGTTTTTGTAAATTATTAATACCTAAAATGAGCATTGAAAATTTTTTAAAAGAAATTAGAAAATAGGACACATCCAATAAATTTTATTGAAAATGATGCCGTAGTGCTTATATCTCTACAGCTTAAACTTTAAGTAATTAGGAGAATTAGTGATTTTATTCTTCATTTTATACAAAGACATGTTTGAAATTTGTTTCGTGTTACTACAGGCGTCCGAATAGTGCACGTCCGCGGTGGCATTTGAAACACTACCGCCAAGTTCACATCAATTTTTCCAACTTTCTGAATTTTTTCTATCAAATTATTCAAACCTTCCAACAATCCAATTGACACGTTAGAATTTTCTCGCCTCCGGAATTCAGTTTACGGGACATAAGTTCAAGGCTTCGTAATCAAAGTTTACGATCGGAAGCCATAAATCGATCCAATGACTTCTTCCGGGAGATGTTAAAAGCTCACTCCTGCTATCTCTCCACAAAAAATCTATTAAACTTTTAACACCCAGTGTATGCGTTACGGCCTCATTTGTAAATTTATCGTGGAGGCCGGAAATTCAAACTTTGGTAATAATCGGAAGTTGTGGTTGGAGGCCTCGAGGCGATTTAAAGCTTTCATTGGAAGTGAAGCTTGAATTTCGAGTAATTGGAGTTTTTATTCGAGACATCTGCAAATTGTTAACCCTGAAAAGTGTTAAGAGACGGAAAATTTTGGTGATTTCAGCAACTGAATCACCCTTTTTTTATTATACCAATTAGGTTTGGACCGCTTGGGATTCGATAATTGTGCGTTTCAGCGTTTTCATTGCATTATTCCAAGGTTTTGCAAAAAGTAAACACTTGATTTGAGTCGACTGACATTTCTCGTTGGTGTTTGAAGACGAGCTGTATCAAAGGTGAGTTTGAATTTTTAAACGATTCGTGTTTGCCGGGACGCTTGATTTAATTAATGATGGACACTTGGTGTTTGCTCTGTTCCGGTTTTAAACCGGAATTGAGAGAGTTTTTTATAGCCATTGATCACGTGGAGTGGATTTCACAATGATTATCGATTAAAACTGCACCGTTTTTTTCCATAAATTCACTTATCAAACTCGCCTACGGCTTATATTTTGTTTTGGAAATCCTCCCCCAAAGAAATATTTCCTTTGTCATCATCTCGATATCAAAGTTTGTGGCTTGAGCTCGTTCCTCCTCTGTCATATTTAATAACCTGTAACATTTTCGTTTACTGGGATGAAAGCAATGCAGATAAACATCTGAAAAATCTCATAAAATTTATAAGGGTCTCGGCCGCTGTCTTATTGTTTTACATTTTTACCTCTGAAATATGAGAGCGATTACTCGGCTAGAATATTGGTAAATTACAAGAGGCCGCATGTTATCGTCCAGAAACCGCCGACGTTTCCTTCAAAGGGATTTCCGGCCACAAATCCATGGCAATTTTATTTTTGCATAGTTTTATTTCGAATTCTTTTGGTAAAATACAAACTGGACGAATGTAGAAAATACCACATTTCATTTGTCAAAAAAATCAAGTATAAAGTTTTGTAAATATAATGTTAGAAAAATCGTTGTCGCATAATCCATTTAAAGCCCGACAATTAACTAAAACAAATTCTGTGGACTTAATCGAAAATCGAAAGAAGTCATTTCCTGTTCATTTCCTGCAAATCTTGATTCACCAACGGTCCTCCAATTCACATTCCCAGCGGCTACGACAGATATATATTTCCAAGAAGTTGATAAGTCGTCACCCCACAATCCTCCAGATCCCCAACTTTTCCAACCGACAAACTTTCGATATACACAGCCTGCATTTACAACTTCTTTTGAATTTCCACGAGACAAATGGACCTATTTGAGTATAGTCATTCACGCAAGGGTCCGTGAGGGGACCGATACTTTCCAGCGTTTAAATGGGCGTGACTCACAAGCATTGTCTCCAAATGCGCAATTATTTCACTTAGTTTGCATAAAAACGGATTAGTAATGATTCAAGGTCTGATTTTGTGGTGGGTTTAGCCCACCGAAATTTGTGTTGCAATTAGTTCGGGAAAAATTATAATCGAAGCAATTTATTTCGAGGCAATGGATTGGACTATAAAACAAATTAATGGACAATTTGAGACGAAGGTAAAGTGCGACGTTTATCTTCCGGTAAACGTTAATTACTAAGACGCTAATCTTTTTTCGTCCTATCTTGATCGCCTCAAATAGTTGGCCGTGACTATGATTACCCATCTTTTTGCATTGTGTTTATGAATAAAAATATATCCCAAAAATCCACTTTTGCGAGGTCATTGCTCTATATTCCACATTACGTGGCTCTCATACACATGTTCTAATCAAATCCGACATTTCCTCGATTTGAATATCTAATGCGACCCAAGTTGCCACCACATCATCACAAATTACCATTTTATAGCTTCAAAATAACCGAATTTATAAAGGGGCGGTTTAATTATCTCACTACAGGTAATAATTTTTTCCCACCCAATTTTAATTAAAATCGAGGATTATTCCCTGCACCCATGTATTTTTTTGTTCCGCCTTTTTACTTTTTGCGATTCAGCCGGTCATCCTTTTTAATTAACAAACAAATAATAAAAATTCGTAACTTGCTTTTATTTTCATGTTACGATGTGATAAGATGCAATCTCGTTTTAATTAAATGCAAAAAAGTGAATTCTTGCTGAATCACTACAACCCTGCTACATGCAGCGGAAACTAAACATTTAATAACGCATCAAAATCACAGGAAGATTTTCATGTAGACCTCAAAAAAGGATTATTTAACAGTTGTAGATTTTTTTGAAGAAATCAGATTGCTTTTATATTATTTTAAGCCACTGAACTAAGGTTCATCAAGCTTTCTTCTTCAAAAATCATGCGTTCAATAAAATTTCTAATAGAAATGGCCTTTGACTTTGAAATTAAGGTGGTGACACTGAATCATTATTACATTTAAAGATATGGCACGTATGACACTTTATACAGCTTGTTTGAAAAATTTGTTGCCAACTCTGAATTATTGATGAGATTTGATTACTTAGACTGTGCTAGCTAGCAGAAATGAATGATAATTCTGGCTATAAAATTGAGAAGTTAAAACTAAAATTTTAAGTTTGTGGTTTATTTGATGACAAAAATGACATCATTTAGTGTTGCCAACATAATTTCAAAGTTACAAGCCACTTTATTCAGAAATTTAAAAACGTGTAATATGTAACGTGTAGATACGGGGTGCACCAGAACTCGCGCCCCAGAGAAAAATGCCATGTAATATAAGATATCCACTATTTCTGTTAGAAAAATAATATTTCAAGTTTTTTTGCTATAGGCTATTAGAAGAGGAAACAAGGAAGCTGTATCCTAAATTGTAACTTTTTTTAATGTTGTTTGTGACATTTATTGGTATTTTTTTTGTACTTTTACTAAATAATTATATAAAAAAAAACGTATACAAGATCATCAGTATCATTAAATAGACATAAAAAATGATATACAGTATGTCCCCGGATTGAGTTTACAAGAGGAAAAATTTTTTTATCTTTGATTTTAGGCCAAAACTGCAAAGGAAAAACATTTTTTGCTTTACCTGAAACGAGCAAATCTGTACTTAAAACTTCATTATTCTGATTCAGTGAAAAGAAAAGTTAATTTTTCTCTTGATTTTGGGCTTAGAATAATTTTTCTCTGCTTTTTAAGTCTTATCACATTGCCGGTTTTAATTATTTGACAACTATATGTCACTTTGACAAATAATTTATTTTTATTTATTTGTTATGTTTTATTATCTACCTTAAAGGTGTTTCTTTAACTTGCTGTTTATTAAAATTATGTTTTTCACAATCATTTTTGTTACTTAACTTGCGTAAACTCATTTGTCAAAGTGACATCATTGTCAAAATAATAAAACCGACAATGTGATAGGACTTAAAAAGTCCTAAATCAAGAGAAAAATGAACTTTTCTTTCTACTGAGTTAGAATAATGAAGTTTTAATTACAGATTTGCTCGTTTCAAGTAAAGCAAAAACATTTTTTTCCTTTGCAGTTTTGGTGTAAAATCAAAGATTCCTCTTGTAAAAATCCGGGGACATACTGTAGAATTTTTTTAACATTTTTTCCATGTTTTTGATATCTTATCTTGTTTGAAATTTGTATATATGGAATTTATTATAAGGAATTTGGGAATATAAAATAAAACAACAATATTTATTTAGAAAAATATATTCAAAAATTCATAAAAAAGTAAGTTATGTTAAATGAAAAAACTTGTTGCAAAAACGATTTATTACCCCTGTAGACAAAAAAAATGTAAAAAATGTATCACGCGAGCGTCGCACCCACGACTCCACAGGTGTGTCGATATCCTTTTGCCCTGTCGGAGTAGACACGCACTATCGGATCGATCCCGTAAAAATCCCTTTCAATTATTAACGGGCGTGTGTCCCGTGTATCGTTTTGAACTTTCTTCTCAGCAGCCCTTTGTTTTTCTGCGACCTCTGGAACGGAACGAAACAAACTCCAATAATCAAATCATGAAACTTCAAAACTAACTTCGTTCTTGTTTATTTTCAATTTGTGTATATCCAGGATTCGATAAATGACAACAAGTTTGTTACAAAAGGGAAAATCCGATAAGGAAGTCGTAAAAGACCCCTCACAGCTGACAATACTTACCTCGAATTTGAGGGCTTGTTTCGACTCGTAATTCTTCTTAGCGAGAGCTACTCGCACCCACTCCGGCTTATCCGAAATGGTAATGTGGAGCAGATACCGAATTCCCAGTAAAACATGCTCCAAAAAGACGAAAAACAGGACCCATTCCACTGGCCCGACTTCTGGTGCTGACCTTTTCAATTCAGGAGTGAGACACAAAAGGCCACAATTGGTCATAATAGACATTGCCCCGATTATTTCGAAACAACGTTGCCAAGCGCCGATATCTTTTACTCTTCGACTCATAGGCCTTTGGTAGATTTTGCAAAGCTTGAAAGCGTCAGCTCGAATTTCTAAAATGTTATTGAAAAGCGCCCAAAAGGCAGCGATTGGATACACCGGCGAGAAAAGAAAAATGTAACCAAATTGGATGAAAAGTTCGAGATAGTCATCATATGTCCCTTCGTAATCTTCCATTTCTCCCTCTTTATTTGCCGAGTCTAGGCGAGAGTCATCGATGGGGATTTGAGGCAGGGATTTTAATACTGGCACAAGTTGGTCTTCGGTAGGAACTTTGTAAAATTTGGATTTTGAGTGTTTTTTTGATGAGAAGAGTTGTTTTTTCCACGAGGTAAACTATTGGTTACGATTTAAAAAATGTACATTGGAAATTCCGAACTCACTTTAGATCCGTAATATTTAACAGCAAGTGGCAAAACTGCTTCTTGGACGTGACTTATCAACTGAAATATTATCAGCATTGTCTGGAGTTGACTCCTCAACATTTCCATGTCTCGAACGACAAATGCAATGTAAAATAAAGACATGAAATTATTCACGAATTCAAAGAGGACTAGTTTTGTGACTCTATGTCTGTCATGTTGGGATTGAGTCCGATGATTTTCTGAAATGATTAATGAAGGGTTTGGTGCGTTTCAGTGGAATTTCTTTACCCCATTCTGTCAGAAAAGTAGCTAATTTTCGGTAATAGCAGTTGATTATGTAGACTAGAATCGAGTAAACTATGCTAGGAAAAAGTATGATTAAATCGTCGGAAGTTCGAGTCTGTTTGAAATATTCCTCGAGCCAAAACGAGGCCAACATCATGACGAAAGCTGCCACAAGACACAGAAACACGATAGGGATTGATACGCAATACATCTGAAAACTTTTCGTTGATTTTTTTATGTTTTTCGTCGGTGTTTACCTTGATATAAGTCATATATCTCGGACTCTGGGGTTGCAACTTTCCCGTAATGGCATCATACCCCATCGACCCCCTGAAATTCGGTCTGGGTTCATCCAGACTCGTCATCCCTATCGTTCCCCATTTAAACGCCAACTCGTTGCTTTTTCTCTTCCATATCTGCGAATTAATTAATCGATTCTAGAGATAAAAATTCGCTCTCTCGCGCCCTTTATAATCCTTGCGTCGAGTTAATCTCCGAAAATAATTCGAGCCACGGCTGCATCGGAAAGGCGTCTTTGTCGAGGCTTAATAAGAGTGTCTAAACTGAGAGGCCGAAAATACAAAAAGACTTCGTCGCACGAATACAATGCGACGGATGACGCGCCAGAGATAAATGGGATTCGTTTCGGCGTAACGTCACATTTCGAAACTTTCCATAATGGATCACTTTCCGTTTTATTTGGGGTCGAGACACCTTATTCAAACCACTGGAGGGATGAAGATTCGAAACACGACGTTTGCATTAGCCGAGAATACAGAGACGGTATTACCTCCAGGATATTAAAAGTTACGACGATGAAGAAGTCTTATAAGTGGGAAAATCAATCCAAAAATTATTATTTACTGCAATGTGTAGTTAAACATTTAGATTCTTTTTTGTTACAATGCAAAATTTGGTCTTGCTTGGAGACATGTTGATAAAATTTTTACTAAATTTAAAAAAATTACCGAAGCGTCAGCCGAGCCCAAAATACATGAAATTTGAAAGAAAACGGACTATTAAAGACGTCGCACGAAATAATTCTTACTCAATTGAAAAACTCACCTCTAAGACGAGGGTAACCCACACCACGTTGAAAACACAAAACAACGACATCGTCTCCGAGTAGATCATCAGCTGGAGGAGCCCCACAAAAACRGGTACYACCAAAGTTGCCGTGTAGAACCCCAAAAACGTAAAATACAATGCTATAGCTTCTCCAAAGTACAACCGGATTTCTTCTACAAAACGAAATCATTATTATACAGGGTTGTTCGTTACAAAACGAAATCACTATTACACAGGGTTGTTCGTTTTCGAGCTCCATCATGGGGATCTCAGTTATTATAAGAGATACGAGGTCGGTTAAATTAGGGCAAAGTTGTGCATGTTTGTGCTAAACAATTATCTGAAAGAAAATTTAATGTAGCATTTTTAGTTTTTGAATTATTGGAAAAAAACGGAAATTTGTACTTTTTGTTTTTATTTTTTTAAACAAAAACTAAAAGTCCTAGACGTTTTTAACTAGGACGTTCTTAAGGCACTTTCTTACAAGAGATCTAAATCTGTCATCGTAATTTCTAAGGCACTCTTGATGTCAGAGTTACAACACTCAAGATTGGATTTTCTTATGGACGTCATATTAGATTTCTGTATTTTTTGTTCATGATTACAACGATGTATCCACACGATATCATCAAATTTTACATGCTTATCAAAATTAAGAAAAAGCGTTTTTACGAAGAGTGCTTTGGAAAAAATGCCACCAATTTTAATTAAAAAACTTAATTTTGAAGCTGGTGCATTCGAGCGTCTTTTATAACTTTGTGTTGTTTTGTTTTGTGAAGAATAAATTCTAGATTAGCACGTTGTTCCTATTTCAAAACCTTTGTTTTTAAGTAGGTAAGCTTGAAGGAATTGTGACTTTCAGTTCAATTGAATTCAATTGAACTGTCAAAATTTAATTTATTAGTTAAAATAGGTGGCGTTTTTTCCAAAACACTCTTTGCAAAAAGAATTTTTCTTAATTTTGATCTTAAATTTGATCATATCATGTGATACATCGTTGTAATCAGGAACAAAAAGACTTTTCAAAAATACAGAAATCAACTATGGCATAAGAAAATCTAAAGTTGGGTGTAGTAATTCTGATATCAAGAGCGCCTTGGAAAATACGATGACAGATTTAAATTCCTTGTAAAAAAGTGTAGTGAAAAACGTCTAGGTCTTTTAGTTTTAGCTTGAAAAAATAATAATTAATAATTCAAATTCAAATAATAATCCAATAATTCAAAAACTAAAAATGACACATTAAATTTTCTTTCATGTTATTGTTCAGCTTAAAAATACGCAACTTTGCCTTAATTTAACCGACCTCGCATCTCTTTTAATAACTCAAAACATATTTTTGATCAAGAAATGTGAATTTGGAGCGTTTTGTTCTGTTTCCTCTTCATCACATAGCTTGAGAATTGATTCGCTGTCCCATCTAATTGCCCCCCGAGTCGGCCACTTTCATTAGCATTATCGTTGCGGAAGAGTTGGTGGTGGCATGGTTGGCGGCGGTAATTCCCGCACTAAGATCGCCATTTACAACCGCGACACGCTCCACTCCTTTTCGCCCTCTAATTGCCGCTTTAATGAACGTTATGCGCCTCATATAGCGATAGCTCACGCGTGTTAACACGTCATTATGTCGACGACTCGTTATCTGGGACTAATCGACGAGACGCGACGCTCACATCAACCCTTATCAACACACATTTTACTTCCGAATTTATTACATACCGATCGGTTGCTTGGCCAATAACGACATGTACCACTTCCTCCCCAGCTTCTTCAACGCCTCTTGATCGTGCAATGGATAAACCTTCATTATTATTTTATACTTGAGACACACTTGAAATATCGATTGGCCCTCGTATAGCGTGTACGTGGGGTATCCCGGAATGTGTTCGTCCTCCGCCAACGCTCGGATATTCTCCAATTCGTGGCGCACGATCGTTTGTTTCTCGGCGAGGGTTAACAAATCGTCGACGTGCATTCCATCCGGGAGAAAATCCTCCAGTTGTCCCACCGTGAACTCCCGCATCATTCCGGTCTTGTCCTCCTTCATCAGCTCCATCTCTTCGGCCGTTTCTAGGAATTTAATTTTCGACGCCGACAAGTGCAAAATCCAGCCCTGTTTCACAAGGGGGAAAAAATCAAAGTTTTTCTTATACAGTGATTAAGTACAGCGTGCGCCATGGTAAGATACCAGGAACATGAAAAAAAAATGTTAAAAAATTCTATCAATAAAATTCGAATTTCCTTTATTTTTTTTAATGTTATTTGTGGCTTCTATTGGCATAATAATTATTGTACCTTTATTAAATAATTATGCTAAAACATATACAAGATTATCAGTATCATTAAATAGATATAAAAAATGTCAAATGTCAAATATTTTTGACAGATAGATTTTTTTAAACATTTTTTTCATGTTCCTGGTATCTTATTTGAGGTTTTTTAAAATTTTTCTCTGGAGCGCGAGTTCTGACACACCTGTATACTCATAGTTATTATACAGTGTTATTCATAAATATGAAGCAATATTTGAACCTGAAAAATGACCTATAAAATGATGTTAATTTAAATAATAACTCGTGTCCGATATCTAATGATAAGAATTTTACAGCCCTCGGAATGTGGGTATGGAATTTTTTTTTTTTTGTAATAACTTTGGAACTATTTGACCAAATAATATTATAAAATTTGGAATAGTTACTTGCGAGAACATACCCTTTAAGCTAGTAATTACGAAAACCGGATATATCTACTCAATTTCCAGTTTCAGCAGTAGCAGGTCACATTTTCTGTGTTTTTCCATTTTTTTGGCACTAATTTTTTATTGCTTAAATCTAAAGAGTAATCAATTTCGATTAAAAAACGCATAACCTTTTATACCACTAAAATGGACCGTTTTAAAGATATTTTAATTTAAAGTGGGGACTGCACAACGCTGAAAATGAAAAATATGAATTTTGAATAAGTGGTATCCACGGCAACCAATGACCATGGTCACATAAATCCCGGCCAGGCATCTTTTAACTTTGACGATAAATTTTTGTGATTTTTTTATGAATTAAATGCTATGAGATCCATTTGGATTTATTCTAAGTTATGTTTGGAGTCTGAGGTAAACTCTTTTATTAAATATTTTCGATTAATTGTTTAATAATCGTCAATCTCAAGTTGACAGATGCCTGACAGCAAAATATGTGACCATAGTCATTTGTTGCCGTGGATATCACGCATTCAAAATTCATACTTTTTGCTTTCAGTGTTGTGTAGTCTCACTTTAAATTAAAATATCTTTGAAATGGTCCATTTTAGAGGTATTAAAGGTTATGCATTTTTTATTCAAAATTGATTACTCTATTGTTTTGACCAAAAAAATAATGTTAAGAGGTCAAAAAAACGAAAAAACACAGAAAATATGACCTGCAATGGCTGGAACCAGAAATTGAGTACCTAGATGTATCCAGTTTTCGTAATTACTAGTTTAAAAAGTATGTTCTCGCAAGTAACTATTCCAAATTTTATAATATTTGGTCAAATGGTTCCGAAGTTATTACAAAAAAAAAAAATCCATTCCCACATTGCGAAGGCTGTAAAATTCTTATCAACAGAGATCGGACACGACTTATTATTTAAATTAACATCATTTTACAGCTCAGTTTTGAGGTTCAAATATTGCTTCATATTTATGTAGGTACTGCATCTCCTACTTTTTGCAGTTAATGATTTTAAACTCTGATTTTACCCACTGTAATCTAGTCAGTGTGAGCTTGTTTTTTTCAATTTTCCCCTCACTGAGAAAACTCAAAACCACTCTCAAATTCAATAAAATTTTAAATGTTATGGCAAATGGAAGTCATTATGTGTCAATAATGAGCAGATGAGACATAAACTATTTTACTAACAATGGTAGAAAAAACAGTGCATTCTACTTCACCGCCCATTACACTCGTGCAAACTCATAATCGATAAACTTTCTTCACTTGTGAGGTAAAGTTAACTTACGTCGTCGGGGTCGCTTGGTTGTCGCATAACGATGAGCTCGGCGCCACCATCGCGACGCTTACCTCTAATCTTGTCAATCAGCCACGTTAGGGTGTTTTCTTTGATGTCCGAGGCGATTTTTATTACGAGGTAAGTGGGAGGTAACGAGGTGTTTTCGTCGAATTCATCCGACATTACGTCTGAAGCGTCTAATTGTTGTTTACTCATTTTACCTAGAGGTAAAAAAGGATTGAATACTGTGTTAAAACAGAAATGATGTTTTTGAGTCTTAATCCCACCGTACAATTTGCGTCAGAATGAAAACGACTGAATTGTCGACTTWTTGTTTCGTTATCTATGATAACATCAAAAACTCAATTTTGCACTTCAAAACTGAATGTTTTGTTTGGTTTATAATTGAGTAAAAAAACAGAATAGGCAGCCCCCATTACGCAGCCGTTTCAGGTCATTCCAATAAACCTCGCGAACATTCCACAAGCCCCGCTTATTACCTTTTGGACCTGTCAAGACATAAATTTTTTAACGTTATCCCATAAACCGTGCATGCTCGACGACCAAATATTTTACTTATTCACATAATCGTAAAAATGCGCTGAATTATGCAAAACAACGATTAAACACGCATCGTGCACCTCAACTGTTCATTAACAGAAGTTAAAACTAGCGAAAAAATAGCTTCATGATGGATGACCTTAAACTTAACCTGGCTTTATTAGAATCAATGTGTCTCGATCTTTTGTCCCTTTATTCATTCGGGTCGATTCAATTATTTACGAGGTGTAAAGCTGCGTTCACACGCAATTTTTCACCTGGACGCACGTTTATGGAGAAGTAACGGACTACGAAGATGTTTTTTTTAGTTGAACCGAGATTTATGAGGTCGTAAACACAACGTAACGCAAGTTAGTAGACGATTATTCGCGCTATTGATTGTAAAAAGTTGAGCTTTTTACGGCAAAGTTTGGATTAGCCAACAAGCACGTGTTTTAGGAAGCAGCTGAGATCAGTGGAGCTTTAATACATACAAAGCAGGGGTAGACTCGACGGTGAATATTTGAATTGATCCAGACCATCGAAGAATCCGGTTTATTTATTTATTTTTTACTCAAAGTGTAATAAATTGTTTCTCTGGATTTTATTTCATGCAATCCAAATATTTTTTTCTATGATTGTACATCATTTTATTCATACGCGTAATATGTTTTTTACAACTTGACTTCTATAATTCATAATTAATTTGATAACCTTTCAATATTTTTATTAAAATAATGATGTACGATTTTTGTTTTGTGAACTGATATTCTTGGTGATTCTGTGAGATAAGGGTGCAGACAAGGAAGATTAATTTGTGAAAGGTAGGCCAAAAATATTATATACATTTCAGAAAAGATTTATTGTGTAATATAAGTTTATACAAAGATTTTACATTAATAATTTATTTGTGTATTAGTTAAGATGGGATAAAGGAATCCAAGTTACGAGTATTTAAAGCTATACCAATAAAGAGGCAGTTTTTTAAAATACTAGTCTGAACTTATTCTTATTATCTACCTATTACATTACTTATGTTTCTATTCCGTAGCAATATTTTACTTTATTCTTAGAGCTTGTTCCATATCTAGTGGCGAACTGACAGAGAAGACACTTAAAATGCATGTGCGTAAATTTTTTTTTCTAAAATTTGTTTAAGTAGTCGTCATTTTGCAAAAGTTTGCAAAATATGTTTTTAATTAGGGAAAATCAATTAGATGTAAACGTCAATGAACTTATAATCGTAACGATACGGTTGTTAGCACAACTAAAACTTAAAATACACAATTTTAGCCCAAAACGCTTGAATTATCTTAATTTGAAACTCAAACAAAACTCACAGCAGTGCCACTACAAACCAACTTACCTCTCGTCGTTTATAAATAAAATAAACTTGTCGCATTTTGTGATTTAAGAGTTAAAAATAAGTTTCTTCGATGAACTGTTTGAAATTGTACCAATTACTGGCTCACAGTATTGACAATAAATTGTCGCCGACTCGGCATTGCATAAATATTTTTGTCAGCGTTTAAATGATCGTAAAAATATTTCATTATAATAAAATGAGTACCTCTGAGAGTGTGAATAGTTCTATGTATCGCCCACAATTTATGTATGTGGGGGTCGTCCTCTTCGGCCCAAGTCGAATCGAATTCAGCGTTTGGAGGCATTTGTTGCGTCGGCAGTGACAGATTCGAGCGATTAGTGTGGGATGTCATGCTCAAGGATCGGGATTCTGGAAGAGGGGTTAGATCCCAAGCCGGTTAAAAATCCCATTATGAATGTTTATTAGTGGCATAATTAAATTGTTAGGGTCGCAAACTTGAGAATTACTTACGCAACTATTTGAATTACGACATACTTGGGGCGAGTCTATTAAAAATTCGAAATTCGGGAGCTGCACTAATAATTCCTAACCAAAGAGTGCTGATCTGAATTTGAGTCCGGGAGGGCGCCACTTGCCGGTGCGGAGATAGATTCCTGCAGTGGGGGAATTCCTGCTGCGGAAACTCGCGCTAAGATGGTGCGAGCTTCAAAAAAATGACAAAATTTAAAATACTGCCAAAACAAGTAGCTTAGCAGCGGGATTTTTCAGTCGTCACCGGAATGTCACCGGAATCATGAAATTTTTTGTTCAGTAATGACGGTTTCAGATTGGTTCAGCCTGCGCAATTGGCTGCTTTTTCTCTTCTCTTATTTTGTTATCATTTTTTCTTTACTTGTGTATTTGAGTGCTTTGGGTAATAATAGGATTTTTTACCGAATTTCTGATAATTGATCCGTTTCAGATTTGTTCAATAAGATTTTTCAAGTGGTGGTTGAGAAGTTTGATGAATTTGTTTGGAATTTTGGCGACTACGACATCGAAGAATTTTTATTGTGGAAAAAATCGCAGAATAAATATTTTTGCAACATTGTAAATAAATCGTAAATTAAGGAAAAAAATTATGATGACGGAGTGAAATTATCCATACTGCTTTTTTATTTCCATAAGAAAACGGGAAAAGGGTGTTCCATTACATTAATTTTCTTTCTTTTCATCTTGATTTATTAAAAGTTGTTTTGTTGGCTAATCTATTCTTCATCTTGAGCCAACTCCAGATCAATGAATTTAAACTTTGAGATAATTCCTGGAATAATAGGGTTATGAAATGAATTTGAAAGAGGATTCCAACTCGACCTTATTAAAATGGGGCGAAGCTCGTAATTTCATTTAAAGAAAGTTAGATTTTTGATGTAATTTAACTGAGTTGAGGTCGGAGAACAAACAGATTTATGTTGTGATACATAAGTAATTTAACTGATTAAATCCAAAAATCCTAATTGTGTTAGAGGAAAACATGCACGTTGTGATTGTTCAAAAATAATGAGCTTATTCAGGCTGCTCCGGATAAACCTCACATTAGAAGTATTGGGAGTTCTAACAATGATATTTATCTAAAATTTTGTTTATAGCCATTAATCGGTTAGGTTCTGCTCAATGAAAATATTTTTCCTATTACACCAGAAGTGGATATCAACTTCGTTATTTTAAATAGAAAGGTACCTATTTTTTTACTGCGTTTTTGGATTACTCAAGTAATTTTGAAAGAGTTTTTACTAGCCTTTCCTATACGTAAGTTTAACTGTTTTAGAAATATTCAGACCTTTTTAAAATTTTCTGGATTTGAATGTTTCTATTCAAAAATTGATAACTCTACCATTTTTTGTTGAAACCGTATTTGGGTATACGAGAGATAAAACTTAGATCTTTTCTTTGGTGTATTCATGATTGGAAAAATAATTAACAAATCGCCAGAATGTAAAGTTACGTTTAGAACACTTTAGAACATCCTTAACTCAATTTTTCTAAATAAAACACCCCAATTTTTTCTTTACTATATGAAAGAAAATTTAATTCTGCATCGATCAGTTTTAACATTCCCTATACCTATGTTTGATAGTTTTTAAGTTATAGTAACTTCTTTTATTATTGTGATAAATTCATTAGCCATCATAGCTGCTTTAGCACAGATAGTCATAGAAACAAGAAAAAAATTGAATATCAAGGTTATTCAAATTTAGATTAAATAAATTTAATTTGTATTTACGAAAAGAATAATACAATTATAAAAAAACTTCGTGTTTTTTCAGTGAGAAATATTTCTATGGCAATCTATGCGAAAACTACCATGGATAATGATGAATTTCTTCCGCTGTAAAAAAAGTTAAAATAACTTGGAAATTATTAAATTTAGGTATAGGGAATGTTGATACAGCATTAAATTCTCTTTCATTTAGCGAAGAAAAAATTGGGGCCTTTCCTAATAGAAAATTTAGTTACGGGTATTTGAAGTTTCCCAAACCTTAAATTTTGGAGATTTGTTAATTATTTTTTCAAATAAGATCTTTCTCATATGCCGAAATACGATTTTAAAATAGTTAAAAATGGTAGAGTTATCGATTTTTGAAGAGGAAGATGCAAATTAAAAAATTCAAAAAAATCTAAACATTTCAGAAACGGTTAAATTTAAGTATAGAGAAGTCTGTTAAAAACTTTCTCAAAATCACTTAAGTAATCCAAAAATGCAACAAAAAACATAACTTTCTATTGAAAATAACAAAGTTGATACCCATTTCCGATGTAACCGAAAGTGCTGTCATCTTAAAAATATTTTCATTGAACAGGATCTAAACGAATATGGCTATAGTCAAAATTTTAGATAAATATCACTGTACGAACTTCCAATACTATGTGGGGTTTAGCCGGAACAGCTTGTATACCTACCTTCATATGCATATTCAAGAAGTGTTTAAAATCTAGTTAAGATATGTGGAAAATGGAACCACGCTGAAATGAGATCAGATATGTAAAATAGAGAGTGATAAAATGTGGACTCATTCGCGTGAATTATTGAAGCTGTGTACATGGCAGTTCCGGGGTTTATTTTATTGTGTGTGTAAAAAGAAATGTGTTGTTCTATGTTTCAAAAGAAAGCAGGTATTAATTTGCGCAAATCATACGCTAGCAAACAAAAATACAAGCAAAGCTTTTCTGTTTTATCGCTCAAGATTTCTTTTGTCCGAACGTAAATTCTAAATAAAAAAGTGTTCTTAGTCCCGCCAATGAATGCTCAAAAAGAGGTTGTAGAATGTGGTGCGGACCGACAGAATTTTTGACTTCAAGGTTGTAGTTAGACTACTTAGAATATAAATAAATTAAAAGTCCTCGCTTCTTCGAGGTGAATGGGGCAAAGAAGCCACCAAAAATGTGCCGTTTTATGATTCCCTACTAACTTATTTCTCGAAAACAGTGCATATTACAAAAAATGGTTATGCACAAAAATTAAAGCTCATAAAATGATATATTTTTTTGTATTTCAAATAGTTTTCTGGCAAATAACGCACGCACTCTTAAAATTTTTTTTGAAGCACTATAATAGTGCTTCCGGAAAAAGTAATTGTCGATCTTAAACGGCCTAATCACAATCCTTACAATTTTTACAACAATTGTTACGTTAATTCATTAAAAGTTTTTTAGAGAGTACAAAGTTTGTTAGCGAATATCTTGAAAACTATTTGAGATACAAAAAACCCGAGAAAACCATCTTGTAGAAAATTTTATCAACTTTAATTTTGTACATAATTATTTTTTAGAAATTTTKTGGATAAAAGGGTACCTTTTTGATGCCCTCCTGCGCTTTACTCWTCACAGACGAGCGGAAACTTTCAGTAAATTTACCTCCTAACGTATTCATTCTACAACTTGTTAACTAAAAATTAACAAAATGCATTTTTTTCAAATAGTATTAGATGAGTTGATCGCTTCTTGTAAAGTCGTTGTGATTATTTCYAAAAAAAGCCAATTAGTAAAAAAATGGCTCAGATCATCTYGTCTTTCGGAGCCAAATTAATTGCCTYGTTGTCGGAAGAAATCCTCATTACATCTTCGCTGATCAGAGACTATAATCCTGCAAAAACGGAAAAGCTCGCCTGATTGGTATTTCTTGCAGTATTATATTAATCGCCACAATGGACTGTCAAAACTTGGCGAATGCTAATAACGGCYTTTATCGATCTGAATGTTGCTTGACCTCTAAGATATTACKAGCTTAACGTCCGCATCGTGACAATAGCTGATAAGCRAGAACAAAAGATTGATTGTTGGCTGTTTACACACGGCGGAGGTGGATGATAAGGGTTGTTGAGAGACAATGTGTAATATGTTTCTTTAAAAATGAGATAAGACTGCTTTGTCTCAAACGTAGTTAAATAACAGAGCTTTTGTGGAGCTTTCGTCCCATAACCATATCAATCGCAATTCGCTAACCTGGCTATAAACCCAAGAGGTCATAGAGGCCGAAAATGAAGCGTTTTCGCTAGTTTGGACCGAGAAGAAGTGATTGAATAAATGAGATTTTCACAAACGGTGCGGTTACTATAAAAGCCGATGTATTATTCATGGGGGCGTACTTTTTTTCCTAGGGATTTTCTGTCTCTCAACTTCAACTCGAAACACTTGCGGGTTCTTTTATTTATGGAGTTTCCCCAGATTTTAAAGCCAGTATTGGGATTACTTAACCGTAATAATAAAAATCGCTTGTTTTTATTGTCAAACACCTGAAAAACAACGCAATTTCTGTGATCCATTATCAATATTTTACGAGCTTTGTACGGTTTCATTTTAGCCAAAACTGTTTCCCTTTTGATCAATATTATAAATTTTCCAATCAGTGAAATGAATTGAATTTTTAAAACGACATTGAAGATTAATACAGCGCCGATGTGAAAATTGATGTATCAATTAAGTTTTTTGCCCGAGTGGATATTTTGCGAGCTTTCATTTCATCAAATTTTCTCTGTTGTATTGAGGATTATAGAGTTTGCCAAGAATTAAATTTTCAACATTTTGAAACATCCGGAAAACGAAAGCAAATATTTTTTTAGGACTCAAATTTCAGCTCTAATTACTTTTGTTTTTGTGCCAACCTTTGTCAACTATTAAACACTTTTTTAATTATCTGAAAGCCTATCAATGTTTTATCAGTAGCAAAATTGTTTAAACAAAGCGTCTTGAAAAGCATTTATTTGGTTGCTTTGAGCGGTGCTGCTTCTTTCAAATCGGGTCTTTATCTCAAATGAAAAATGGTCAAAGGAGAATTTCTTTACATCGTGTCAAGTACTGAAAGGATTGAATTCTTTACAAGTTTAAATCGGGAAAAAAGCATTAATTTATTTAATTTAATTAAAACTTGGTATTTTTCCGTAAAACGAAGTGATTTATCTCGTGAGGTGAAAGGTCAAATTTATACGAGATGTATGCCCCTATAAACCCATCGTAAAAAAGACAGGGAGCGAAAAAGTCAAATCCGGCTGATTTCATTGGAAACAGTAAACGGCAGATTCGAATGACTGGTCTTGTGCCTCGATAAAAAAGCCCTAAGGTAAATATTATCAGCAGAAAAACTCGTAAACGGATTTATATATTAATTCAGTGAAAAAGCGGCCATCAAATGGAATTTTTCGTCGGATTGTTTCGCTTTTTGTCCAATTACAGTGGTGACATTAGCAATGATTAATCGCGGCCGGTATTGTGTTTTTCTTCGAGTTGAGGAGAAGCGAGAAACTTTAACAATTGCAAGTTTCGGCATTAAATTCAAATAGCGCTCGAGACGGTGTGAGGAACGTCGTATATATTTTGTTTGGCTAAAACGTTGTTGAAACGCCTACGAGATCGTCGGATTTACGTTTGTAACTGTAAACCTCGGAAAAATTACCACAACTTTACGCTACAACAAACTACCGTCGAGCTTTAAAGACGCAGATAAACCTTAATAGATGTTCCAGCTACATCTTATTCAAGAAGGCTTAACGCCGCTGAATATTTCCCCGTATTTTATTCGACACGAGAGACGAGTATCAATTATTAAAGCATGTTCACAAAGATGGCGAGATTGCTATTTGGGCCAATTTGGCTAAAGAGAAAATAAAGAGATTTTTTGCCGGCGAGTATCTACTTCAAGTTGCCTGGGGGAGACTGAAGGAAAAAAAAATTCAATATTTAATTGATAAAAAACATAGGTAAAATTGAGACTTTATTGCCCAGAGCAAGCGATAAAAATGGCGCTTGAGAATGCTATTTTTTTTAAATAAATTCATAACGACAGAAACAAACGATATTTCAATCTACTTACA
>NW_025401068.1:4712140-4782682 GCF_015345945.1 Tribolium madens
AAGTTGTAAAAAAAGTTTTTTGTATACTTGCAGTATTTTCCATCGATTTAATTGAAAATTTAATATTTTTAATCAAGTTTTGCTAAAAAGCAGAAAATAAACAAAAATACTGTTTGTTTGGTTTTTCTATTACCGTTAATTTAGTTATCTAGAATTTAATAAATTTTTAAACTTTGTTTCTAACAGAGTTTTAGCAAAAAAAAACTAGAACTGTGTGAATATAGGCATAATTTATAGTTTATAATATACATACATAATTTAAGCACTTTTTTAAATTTACTTTTAGAGCAATTTTTACGTCTCAAAACTCAAAATCGAGCTCAAAACTGTTTTATTTGTTTAATTTGTTTTTTTTAAATATTAAAATTTATTGCAGATTTTTATTAATAAAAAAAAATATTTTATTCCGTTTTATATTATTTAGATGTTTTGAGTTCGTTTGCCGTTACTTGACAATATTGGAAGCGGTTTTCAAAAGTTGTAACAGAAATTGTTTTGATGTTTCTGCAACTACAACATTGAGCTTTTTTCGCGTTTGTTCTTTATGATTTAACGTTTGGAACAGTAGCCTTTTGTTGCGCTTTGAAAGTTTATTCAATCCTCGGCAATGCGGAACCATTGACACCAACTTCATAGAAATTAACATGAACAATTATATTAACATAGTGACTAACAAACTTTCCCGACAAACACAACATACGACCATATTTGAAATGTAAATGAAATTATTCAATAATGACTATTGATGAATAATATTCCCGAGTACCCAATTACGACCACAGCCAAAACCCGTCACTACTTAATATCACAAAGACACGAAATCACCCTTTTAGTATTTTCTTTTCAATGTGGAATATTAAAACAGCGCAACAAAGTCCAATCGGCTTAATCCCCCCGATACTATGTGAAGAATGCATGGCAATTACAGCTTGATTGCGTTTGCGACCATAATAACAACAGCACACGTGAACTTGTCCGTTTAATACCGTTTGTAACATCGTCTGTGGTCATTGGAGCATACTGCACATTGTTTCACCGACAATAATAAACCAGTGCTAATATTACATACCTACGACGTTTGCATCCAACAATCCGTCTTTTGTCTCCTCTTCATCACATCTAATACTCGAAAATATCTCGTCGTGGCTTCGCTAACACCGACGTCAGATTTAATTTTCGCATCTCTTTTGTCCCCGATTATGACGTGTAAATGTCGGAAGTTTGTAATTTTATCGTCGTTGTGATATTGTACGCACTTGCAGCGATTTAACGCCGAAAACTTTTCAAATTAAATAAAACATTTGTTCACAGGAGGCGCTTTTCTTTTTGGAGCGTGAAAGATAAAGTGCCGAATATGATGCGGCCACGAACACAACCTAAAGATTCTCATTCTTAATACCTCCATTATCTCGACGAATTAAAAGTAATTTGTAAAAAGCGCTTTCACGGTGTCTCCTTCACTTAAGGTTTGCATTTATAAAGAGAGGAAAGCCATTTGCGTTTTCGTAAATAATGCTTTTATGTTTTTTATTTTTTTTTAAGAGAAATGGGCGATCTGAATTATCGGAAGTAGCTGTTGTATTGCAACGGTTCGAGTTGGGAGAATTCTACACGCTTTATCTCAGTTATTAAAGTCACGTTAAACGCTAATTAATATCCTAAGGCTATAAGTTAATGTACACAATCGCTTTGTGTTTATATCCTTATTTATCTTATAATCTATACTGGATTTATGGCGGATGAACGAGACCCAGCTCAAAATCTAGGGGCACGGAAAATGGGCCAAATTTTTTTATTTTTTTTTGAGTAAATGAAACATAACGAGCTTTTGCCACAGGCTCTCTCAGATTAAAAAAAAACGAATAAAAACTTTTAATAGTAAAGAGGTCTTGTTGACTTTGTAGTATGTGATAAACCGATAAAGATTAGGTTTATTGCCTGTAGTCATGATGTACTCGTAAAGTACATTTGCACTTGGATAGTTATTATCATTATCATTAGCATTATCTTAGATAAAATTTTTCAAGAAAAAAATTAATGATTTTGCAATAATTCTTAATTAATCACTGCTCGTCATTGTGTTTTCATTGGTTTGTTACCTTGGCTGAATGACTCAAACTTAAACATTCATTGCTCATTTGTGAAACTGTTATCGTAATTTGTTAAGGAAATTGTTGAAACGGTTTGTAGAAGTCTTATTTTGGATAATTACACATACCAAAACAAAATTGAGAAATGTGAGTAGTGAGAACAGTTCAGGTAGAACGATCATCGCTAGTACACGCTTTCACCGAGATTACATTTATTATTGTATCAATAGTAGATTGTAGAAAGTAGATTAGTGTTATTTGCGAAGTTGTAATCTAAAACCTGTCTTCTACAGCAAGTGAGTTAAAAAAAATCCAATGAAATTTATGGAATATTTATTTGCAGACATGGCAGAACAAGGACTGTTAGAAGAGGACTGTAAGCAAGTTTTGAAAAAATTTCTCAACAGCGACAATTTCGAATTAAGTTCGTTCAAAATTGTCAATTTTCGGAATCCTCTACAAGGTCTAATTGGGGAACATTTTACTCTCAGGATCGGGTATGTCTTCAAAGATGAAAATGGGAGCCAGGATTTTTTCGTGAAAACTTTAAGCACAAATCCTTTCATGTCAAAATTTTCGAAAATTATCCAAGTGTATGAGAAAGAAGCCTTCTACTTCGGTCTTTTGGATCAGTTTAAGAGACACCAAATCGATATTTCTTTTGCTCCAAGAGGATTTTTCTTCAAGCCTTATATCACAGTCATTGAGGACTTGTCAAGCGAATTTAAAGGGACTCCAAAAAGGGAACTGTTCGATTTGGACCATTGTCTAACCTCACTTGAAGCCTTGGCCAAATTTCACGCTTCCAGTATTATCTACGAGAGATGCAAGTCAAAAGAATTGAGCAAAAAGTATTGCATAATTGATGATTATAAAGAGTTACTTGAAGACAAATTGGAACATAATGACAATCCTCTTGCTTCAAAGTGGTTGCAAGCGTCCATCGAAGGTCTACTTCAATTGATCGATTTGATTCGGGAGAATCACGTGTCCCACGATGCGTTTAAAGAAAAGCTTGGGGAAATTCAGGAGCTGGGAAATCCCCAAGGATTAATAAGTGGTATTTTGCATTCAGATCTCTGGACTAGTAATTTTTTGCACCGGTATAAAAATGGTAAGCCTGTCGAGAGCAAACTTTTGGACTTCCAAACCATCAAATACGGATTTGTGGAACAGGACATTGCTGAGTTTTTGATGACGAACACGTGTCGGACTTTTCGTTCCCAAAATTCCAAACTTTTGATTGAACATTATTACAAGAACTTGCAACAGTGTTTGGGTTTAAAGGGGCTTCCTTCAACTGAAGATTTTCTTCAATCATGTGACAATTATATGCTTGCTGGGAAAATTCGCGCAATTCTCGATCACACCTTCACTTTCGTCGCCGATGAAATTTACGTCGATGTGTTGAAGTCGGAGGAAAGTTTTCGGAAGTTCTTGTTTGATGAGCGGGGGAAATGGATTATCGAGTCTTACAATAAGAACGAGAAGTTTAAAAATATGTTGTACGAAGACGTGCTCGAACTCAGGGATATGTTGTTTTCGTAGTATGATGTATCGTTGAAAATAAATGTTTTAAGTAAAATATTGTGGTTTGTTTTCGGGCGATGTAGGCAAGAAACGTCACAGTTGATAGCTTGATGACTTTCTCTTAAAGTCGGTGTCACGTTTAATGGGTTTATAGTGGCGCAAAGTCGGATAAATTAATTACTGTTGTCTCGGAACAAAATACGAATAATAGGGAGGATTGGGTAACATGTACAGGATAAAATTTATTAGGTGGTGCATGAGATGGTGTAGATTTGGTATGCAAAAGTAATAGTGTATTTTTCACTTTATACCTAGATTAGAGTGAGAATTTGAAAACATTAAAATTCCTATGTATAAAGGCACAAAATAAACGCTTGTTTTTAATACAAAATTTTGCTGATTTTTTTATACCTGTTTTAAAGGGTAAATGTAAATTTGTTTAATATTTTATTCTAAAATAAAAGTGCATTTCAAACGTTATTATTTTGTTCTACTAAATTATAACTAATAAAACTTTTATCAATAAAAAATGTTGACTATAAATAATTAATGCATTAAATATAAATAATAAATAAAATTAGTTGAAAACAACAATTTTTTAGTTTTTTTACATAGCACATATTTACCAGGAATAAATAATATCCTAAGTAAACAGGTTATGACTACTCGTAGGTGAATTCTTGGTTGGGATAATTTTATTTTCTTTTAAATATTCAAAATTATAATACATTATTTTTTTTATTTAATCAGGTGGAGAAGTTTAAAAAATTTCAATAAATGTCGAGTGTGCATTATTACAGAAGAATTTACTATTTAATTAAAAAATGTTGATAAATATTAAAATGTGATATTTTAGATATTTTAAATTTGTGTCTGCTGTAGAAAACTCAAACAAGTAAAAAAATTCAATTTTTTTATTAATTAATAATTCAAATTTTTAATATGTATTTAATTTTCATAGTCATAAGCTTATATTGAATTAAAAATTTTGTTTAATTTATTTTAGCGGTATTTGGGCAAACTTTTAGGAAAGCTTTTTCCGGCTTTAGGCTTTGGGTTTTAGTGGATTATTTATTTATGACCTTGACCCTTGGATAAAGTGTAATGTTTTAACCGAATGTGTTTAATTTCGTGTCATTTTTTCATATTTCAACACAATTTCCACAGAAAAAAAGCCGTTGATTTTTTCGTGCAATGAATTTTCGTGCCAATTATTAGCAACAAGCCCCTCTGTTGTTTCAACTAAATTAATTCCTACCTCCAGTAATCCACAAATCTCTCGGAATTTTCAGCAGATAAGTGAATTACAATTAATTCACTCTTGTCGCATCCCAAAGTAGTGTTAATAAAAGTGGCAGATGACAGCGCTTGCGGTCGGTAAACCCCAACTTCGTTGCTCTGTTTGGAAATGGAACGACTGGAACCGCATTTGCGAATAATTATCTCGACACAAACTTGAATGAATTCATCACAATTCTCGTTTAATATCAATTGAAAATTTTACTGGTAATTTTAGAAGCATTGTAAGAWAGTAAAGATCGTGTTTTAGATGATGCGAAAGCTCCTGATCGAGTTTTTGTTCTTTGGGATTAAAGGAAATAWCGTCAGTGAACGTGTCTAATTAAGTGGCGTGTTAACTCTTCTCGACTCGAGTGAATATCTTTCGTTTTTCGTGTCGGTGTTTCGCCATTAATCGAATCCATTGTACAACATCTATAAATATTAATGGCGTCTAACGAAGTTAGATTGGAGTTTAAGTTAATGGATATGGGTCCCGTAGTTGGGAGTAAATTTTAAAATCATTCCTGCGGAAGGGATTTGCGTGCGACGCGAAACACACAACGTCATCCTGTTCTACCAGCATGTTTTAATTTTTAAATGGCGCTGTCAGAACGTATTAAGATAAGAATACGAAATAAGAATGTGCTAAGAAAAATTATTTCACTTTTTCTGAATAAATGRGGCGATCTATCAAGTTTTGCAGGATTTATCAGGAGTGTATATGAAAGGACTCAATGTTTATTTATGAGAATAATAAAATCAGGAGAGATTGGAGAAGGTTTACATTTTTTACAACTTCATTTAATTTCCCAAATATTTGAGAAATTGAAGGAGAAAAAGTGACAGTGACGTCATCACTTCAATCAAAATTGTAACAGCAAATTGTAATTAAGTGATAACATTTGTTATAAATATCAATACTCAGACAATGAGTTGCAATCTGTTAATGTTTCTGACCTTGTTGATATCTCGTCACAAACTACATACTATCAACACTATCATTCTGATTTTAAAATGCACACAATTGAAATAGTAACAGAAGGCTATGGCTTGGGTGAAGGCCCCCATTGGGATACAGCAACTCAAAGCCTTTATTTTGTTGATATTTTAGACCAAAGTATCGTAAAGTATACCCCAGCAACGAAGAAAGTCGCAAAAGTATCAGTTGGTAAGTTTTTAAAGCCGTTAACAATTTACAAATTATTTTTTTAATTCTTAGCACCGAAAACCGCTTCATTTATAATCCCAGTCGAAGGAAAAAAGGACCAATTTGTAATTTCACTAAATAACGAATTAGTCATTATTTCGTGGAATGGTGAGAGTGATAAAATACAAATCGTCGAAAACTTAGCCACTGTGRATAATATTTTCAACGATGCTAAATGTGATTCCGAAGGCCGTTTGTGGGCCGGTGGCCAAACTTTGAACAAAGATGATTTTATGAAAAGTGAACCTTTGGGCCATTTATATTCCTTGGATTCTAACAAGCAATTAAAAAAATGTTTGGACAAAATCCGAATTGCAAACGGATTGGCTTTTAACGAAAAGGCAAAAAAAATGTATTACATCGACTCTTTAACAGGGACAATAGATCAATTTGATTTCGACGTAAAAACTGGGACGATATGTAAGAATTAAATTTTCGTTGTTGAACATTCGAAATAATAATTTTTTTGTAGACAACAGAAAAGTTTTATTCACGTTGAAAAAAAATAATGTACCGGGTACTGCCGATGGTATGACTATAGACACCGATGATAATCTATGGGTGGCAGTTTTTGAGGGTAGCCGAGTGCTTAAAATCGATGGCAGTAAGAGTGAAACATTGCTAGACACCGTAAATATGGCTGCACAACAGGTAACTTCATTACTTGTAAAAAAATAGATTTTAATATCGATTTTAGATAACTTCTGTAACTTTCGGGGGCCCTAATTTGGACGAATTATTTGTTACTACAGGACGGTTAGAAATCGGAGAGAAGAAATTGCCAGCGCCCGTCAATGGGGCCACTTATAGAGTCACAGGGACCGGAGCCAGAGGACTCCCCGGAGTCAACTTCAAACTGAATTAATTTTATAATTTATTTAACATTAAGTCTATACAATAATAAAAAAAAGAGTAAACTGAAGTAAACAATTGTGTAAGCATTACAACTACGAGTAACTCCTGATTTTTTACCTTCATATACTTTATGGTTACATAGATCTGAAGAACAAAGTACACAAGTATTGTTTGCATTTTGAGGCGTAGCAATAAAATCATTTTTAGTGATGTGAGTATGATTAGTTAAACCGCAATCTTTCAACAGCCGGAGGTACAAATCGCCTATACAACCTCTAGTTTCCTTTTTTATACCTTTGAAAAAGAAATGTCGGGCAAAGAACTGAGAAAAAATAATATCACCTTTGTAATTCCAAGTTATGAGAAAACATTTGTAGATACTGGAATTAAACAAATGGTTGCATGTAACCGCATTCATCTCACGAGGATTGCAGGTCTTATCGGAACACATAAGACATTCTAAACTTTTCCCATAATTAAAAAATAAAAAAACAAATAGTGTYATTGTGCAAATGACATTTGCCTTCATTTTTGAAATTGAAATTGACAACTATTACAACATCTACTAAGCAGATCACGTTTGAATTATTTGTAAACGTCTATTATTTTTTAATTTCATTCCAAAAAGTTTATTTAGATATTTTACTACTACAAAATCAAGGAAATGAACAAACTTAAGTAATAAAATGTGTAAAAATTCACAGTGTTTGCAAAATTACCTTCACCTTCTTTGTGGTTGCAATAATCTGTATCACAAAGTATACAACTCTTGTTATTATCAGCTTTGGTCGAGAAAAGGTTAATATCACTATTATGTTTAATTACACCACAATCATCAAGCATCTGGACAAACATTTCACTAATACAACCTCTCAATTCCTGTACCGAACCTTTAGAGAAAAAAGTACTTAATAATAAAGAAGAGTCGACATGTGTTAAATCTATCACCTTCATGTCTTGAAATTATTAGAAAACACTGCTGTGTAGAAGAAGTAAAAAATTGTTCGCAGGTAATTTTATTCATTTCACGATTGTTGCATGTCTTGTCAGAACACATAAGACAGTCCAAACTTTTTCCATTCTTAACAGTGAATAATGTATATATGATTATCCTAAAAATTATATTTGGTTTCATTTTAGATTTATAAATTTTCAAAATACAGATTAAATGACAGTGACAATAAGGAAATGGTGGATTATGTCAATAAAGAAAAAGGAAAAAAAAGGTTACTCATCAAAATAAAATGGAACTAACAAGGCAAAATTAAGTTTTATTTTATACTCTGTGCACAAAAACTTACAAAAACGAGAAAGACCGATTCAGTTGATTCAATGTTGATTCTAGAGTTACGAATTTTCTGAAACAAACTCCTCAAAATAAAAAACATTATATCTATACCCAATCAGCAAACAAACAAATCAAAAATGATAAAAACCTAATCACCTCCACTACACCTTCCTCCTAAATTCTTATCATTACTGCTCTCACTTGACGCCACTTTCATGACCCTGAAACCGCACCGATGCTTTACTTCAATGTTTATTTATGAGAATAATAAAATCAGGAGAAATTGGAGAAGGTTTACATTTTTGGGACTGCGATATTTCGGGTGATGAGAGCTTGTGTAAATTTTTAAAGCTGCAATGCAGTGGCACGAAAATTTAATACTTTTTTCTTTTTTACAGGTAAACAGCGCAAAATGTAAGTATTAGCAAACTTTAACAAAATTTAATACACTTGAATCATAGCAATCAGCTTTATTGTAATTTAAAGTCAATATAAATTAGAAAGGGTGAAAGGTAACAAAGTCGCTTTCCCAAATTTATAAAAATATAATAATTTTACGCCGTAGAAACATATTTCGGCAATCAATTGCCTAAAAATTCCTATTAAATGTTATCACAAAAAGTTTTAAAATTGAATTTGGAATCAAATTACTTAAATCAAGGAATAGAATTAACCCGTTATTCCCGTGTATTTGTTTTAAATTAGAAAACTAAATTCTACCCAAAGCGATCAAGTCAATATCAAGACAAAATGTAAATTAGGTTTATTGTTTCGGACTTAAAACTTAAATCACAGTTTAACCAGCTTAAACTTAGTCTTTTTATTTAGAGTAAAATTATTATTTAAACCAATAACAAATAGTTATTTATTATACAAGACGATAAAGAAATTGTTTATTGTTTAGACAAGCAATCTTTATCGTCGTGTATAATATTTCGTTTTATTTTGAATATAACCAGTAGATAAAAATTATTTTATTTCACTAGACGATAAAAGACAACTTTTTCTACTGAAATTAGTTGATAAAATATAAACAGTAGATAAAAATTACTTTATTTCACTACTATAGACTATAGAAGACTACTTTATCTACTGAAATTAGTGGATAAAAGCACTCTTCAACATTGAGTAGAAAATAAATAATCTATTTATTTTCATATTTGTTTAATTTTTTTAACCCAGGATAATGAGTACAAATCAATTTGATTCAGATATGACATTTCAGTGTAAGCCGGCTTAAGTTTATTAACTTTAAGTAGATAGATAATTTAGATTTAAACAAAGGTTTAATTTAAAATAAAAGTTTGAATCCTGAAAAGTCTTTATTTGATACACCTATCTAGATCTGACAAAAATAAGATTTTGATTTTTTACGATTAAAATAAAGTTTATTAACTTGAATTAGGTTATCTCAAATACTTTTTTTAGGTTTTTAGGTAAAATTGCGTTCACAGTTGTTTTACAAATAGGTTGCAATATTAACTTAAGTTGATTACATGGAATGTTTGAATTGGATGAAACGACTGAAATAAATTTTTACTTTGTTTTAGGTAAAATTAAATGTTTTATTGAGTCGTCCAGTAGGTTTATTTAGGTTTATATATTTATCCTGTTTTTGGTGACATTACAAAAAAAGTCTAGATTAGAACTGATTTCAAGTTGCAAAAAATTTGTGTATTTTGGGATAGATTGACGTAAAACTGAATTTTATACTGGGTTTCAGGTTTCTTTATAAGAATTAAGTTTTGAATTGTTTTAGGTGTGGATAACAAAACAAAATTTTAAACCGCATTGTTGATATTTTAATTTAGGCTTTTTTAGGTTGTTTAATTTAGTCTACTTTATTTTTATGTTTGTGGTACTCTTAATTTACATTCTTTTGTTTTTTTATGCATAAAGAAAATATTCTACTAAACGGTAAAAGTTTATAATTACATACTTTCTTTCTGTTTTTAACTAATTTTTGAGTTTTTACTGTTTTCTTGCAATCCTCTAACAGAAATATTTGTTTTATAAATACATGTTTTATTGTTTTATATTTTTGTAATAAAAATAAAGAGCAGTAACTAAAGACGCTTTACAGTATACAGTGCTTTTCTTATCCTTTGTTAAAATTAGAATACTAGAATTACAAAACTGCATTTTATTAAGTTTTTCAAGCGTCGAAAAAAAGACCAAAACAGAAAAGACACATTATTAACTCCTGGCATTCTTCTTTCTTGTAATAAAATACTGTGTGAAATTAAACTTACCAGAACATTACACCTGTTGCATTGGCTCGCCTGCTGTCAGAATAATCTTGTTTCTCTTGCTAAAATCGTTTTATGTAATTTTTGTAAGTCTCAAATAAAAACATTATAAAACAGTTTTTTTTTAAACATCCCGACATTGAAAATACATCATGAAGTTTAATTTAATTTATCCGGCAAGAAGTTAAATTAACTCTCTTAAAACATTCTTYATTTTTAAATTGAGAGCTTCGCTCGTGTGAGCTTTTAGGAGTTAATAAATTTAAAATCAAGATATACTTTATTGAAAACCGGTCGTAAAATCGGCTTTATCGGTCTATAACCCCCAACTTTATACCAAAAACAATGTTAAGCTTTTAAAAACAGGACTCGCAAACTTTTTCGTAAAAATTCTCAGGCAGCTCGGAGACAACCGCAACTTGCCATAAATTTGTGTAATCCCTCTCGGCGACTAATTGCAGATGTAAAAGAAGTCTGCGAGTCTCTCCCTAATCCTGCTGCAAACGATCCGATTTGAGCGCGGAGCGAATAAACAAGAGCTTAATCAGCTAATGAGCTTCTCGTTTCGAAAAAGCGCCAAAAATCTGGAAAATGTCGCGCGCAATGCGCAGGTACGGTTGCGCTCTGAAACTTGAGTTTCAGGTTTGAAACGGGCCGAGTTTCAGTGTCGTCGTAAACGCGAATCATGTTCGATGTCTGTCTGAAAAAGTCACGCGAGAACGCGTGTGCAGGTGCTGAAACTTAACGATGTGAAAATGTGCCGAGTTGCAGCCAGGGGCTGACCCCTGGACTAAAGGCTGGAAGGTCGGTGGGTTCTCAATTTTTTCAGTTTTTTTACACGCTAAAAAGCGATAAAAATATAATTAAATTGACTTGTAATTAAAATCACTTTTGCCATTTATTAAAAATTGATCATTAAAAATGGTCAAGTCGAATTTTTTAAAGTTTCAGTTTTAATTAAAACTTCAGAATGTTGGCATTTTTGCAAACTTTGTTTGGCAATTAAACCGATCGAATATCGGTCTTGAATAATTTCCATTTTCTCTCCATCTGCGATATTTGTCTTTAAGTTTGGAAGTTTTCGGGTGCTTCATTATTGAGAGAATTGGGAAGGAATATTGTATTTTCAGAGTGATATCCTGAAAGTAACTAATGTTTATGCAATGCCTAAATGTTATTTTTTATCTGAATCGGCGTTAATAAATGATCATTGTTTTATCTAACGCCTAATTAAGAATTTGCTCAATTAATGAGAAGTTCCGAGAGGAAAATGGAATTCATAAAATTTTCAGCGCCTTAGATATTTCTTTGTAAAATAAATATTGGCAGTCTGTCTGCTCCAGAGAAATTTAATCATCGAAAACTCGGAATTAATAAAGAGGATTGTGGACGGGTTAGAGGGTTTTGAACATCAGAAAATCATAATACTGTTAAATGGAACATTTTTTTTTCATTTTAGGGTAAATGTCGCCGACTTTTTCCCTTTCTTTGCTTTGAATATTTTATTGTTGATTTTGCTAAAACATAAAAGAGAAAGTAATCAAAAAGCAATTTTGTATTTAATCGCAAATTTTGCTCTAAAAATAATTCCTTAACTTGAGAAAGGAAATTAATTAGATTTTTTTTGATAAGGTAAAAGAATAAATATTTATTCTTTTTGTTATATTGTTTTCATGTTTATTTATTTTTAATTTACCATTCATACACAACTCTTTACCAAAATTAACATAGTTTACCATAACAGAGAATATTAAAGAACAAATTTACATTAATGCATGTAATGCTTTAAATATAATTTGCGTTTGCAATAAACCACTGCTAGTTTAAGTAATCATAAGTGGCTAAAACAACAAAATTATGCAGTGTTAAAGTTTCAAATATTATATTTTGAATTACATAAATGTATGAAGAGTTAATTTTAAAAATGGTGGATGCGCCGGGACAAAATCAAACTACATTTTACTTTTACAAAAACTGGATGATTAAAGTATGTGCAAGTAGTAGAGCTTAAAAAAAGTCAAAATAAGAAAACTTGTCTCATTCGAATGTTTATAGTTTCTGTGCAACCTCCACTTTGGCGTCGGAATTATTCCTAAAAAAATTAAGTTTGAACTTTTTGAGTACTTTATTCTAAAGTTAACATTGCTAGTTGTTGGTAACATTTGAGGTAACAAAATTCGGTGCTATCTTCAACAAAAAAAATAATGCAAAATGTTTACCGTTTTATGATTTTTTTATATGAGAACACTTTTTTCTGTGTTTGTTTTTACTAATTTTAACACAACTTTTTTTAAACAATGTAACACATTTTGAAGAGTTTGTTTTCCTTAAACATTATACATGTTTAAAATTTGAGCTGGTAAAGTTAAAACCTGTACCCCAAATTTTAATCTATTCAATTAATTTAACGATAAACTTTCGGATAAGGAAAGTTGAGTTGTTTAGATTTTTTCTGAAAATATTTGCACACACTTCAAAATCACCTTGTATTATTTATGTAAATACAAAAGAAAAAATGCATAATTTAATTTTTTAGCAATTTTAAGTTTTTATTTATATTAAAAAAATTCAAATTTAAGATTTATAGACTTTTGTGAGCTTCTAAATTTTATACGAGTAAAATTTATTATAAAGTTTTCCAGCTACTTAATTGTAGATGTATTTTGCTCGAATCAGCACTTAAAATTTCCAACTTTATTCTGCTGAGCCTAATACACTTTTCATGTAAAGTTTTGTGTACTGAGCTTAATTCGGCTTAAGCCTCTTTAATTTTACTTATTATAGTTTTTTTATCTCTCATTCATTTGAACGCACCAGAATCATGGCTTGACTATCTTGCAGCCATTAAACCTATGAATAATATAGAATAGCAATTTTATCAAGTGCTTTGTGAATAAATTAAAATCAATCAAATTAAATTTCGTATAACTTAATAAAAGTTTACAGACCGGTTCAGTGAAAAATTCCAATTACAAGAGTAAAACGTTTGGATTTTTTGTCTGCCTCGAGGGTAATGAAATATGCAACGCTGAAAAACTTAGGCAATAATTAAAAGCTCATTACTCTATTTTACGACTGTCATTAAGTTTCGATTGGACCGGAGTTTAAGTTTGGAATTGTGTTTCTGATTCGTGGCTTCACGTCTTCATCAAGACCGTTTTATAGTTTACGGTAATGACTAAACATGTGTTAAGCTTCAAGTTGGTAATTTGGTCGTTTTAAACTTCGAGGTCGTTAAAATTCACAGTAGGTTTTTTCGGCCAGATCTGTACAATGTCTAATGAAAAAATGAGCCTCTCTCCGGCGGTTTTAATATTAAATTCGTATCGAGGCAAAAGGAATGATTCGTTTAAAGTATTGGAATGAAAATTGTTCTTTGAAATCAAGTCAGTCTGAGACTGCTGGAAGTAATTACGTCGGCTGCAGAATTTTTGAAATATTGAGACAGGCCGCCACTTGCAATTTGTTTAAATTAGTTTTACGATCGTTTTCCGGACGTTAACCACTCAAGTTAATAAAAAATTTAAATGTCTAATTCGCATTATTGCTATTGAATCGAATTCGGACTATAAAATAGAATTAATTAAATTTATAAAGTGCCAAGTATAACTAGCATTTAATTTTTATTTTAATTAACAGTGTTAAATTAAAACTGTTTACGGTGGACTATACATTATTTGATCTCAATTTTGAATATTTATAATTTATTAAGTTTTAGTGTTTTATGTACATCATAATAATATTATAAACTGTGGTAACCTATAATCACAGTTTATAATGTAAGTAAACCATCTTAGATTTAGTGTACTTACGGGTTGTATTGGGAGTCGTGCTTTTTAAACTTGAACTATTTTTATTTAAATTTTGTGATTATTAAAGGGTAAAAACATTTTGAAATCTCTTAAGTTTGACTGAAAATTGTTGGTTTTGAAATGATTCGTTCCTCGAGTGCCCTTTCGCGTCTCATCTTCTCCTCCGAGTAATAAAAAATTCCTCCAACCGTTCATCTCATTCCCACGCAATCGAGCGTATGTTATATAATAATATTCTCCCTTATGCATAATGCATGCAAGCCGATTATGCCAATATTAACGTAACTCTAAGCCCCTCCTTGCGGAGTAACAGTGACAAGTCGAATAATGCGTCGCCAAAAACTCTCGTGAGCAAAATCGTCTGTTTTATTACAAGAGAGAATAAAGTTGGGTCTTTTTTATCCTTCAACATTATTTCTTCAAGTTTTATATGATCGCTGAAAGATGTCCTCTCGATAAGGGAATTACAGACTCGCGGGACGTATAATCTATCATAGGGATAGTGTGGCGTGTGGTCTTATCTTTTCCGGGACGTATCTATTCGCGTCGACGTGCCACATTGATTTTTGATAACGATTTCATCGTTCAAAGAAAATTAAATTGCCGTAACAGCTCCTTAACGCCGATACACTCGCGTCGTTCGCAAATTCGGAAGGGTGAGGCGCTTCTTATGGAAATTTTACCGACGCGAAATGGGAAATTTGTAAATAGTGTTAGTGCGTTTTCAAAGCAAAAATTGCGTTTTTTTGCGACGATAAGAATGAGTGGAGGATCAACGAAAAGCAGAAACACACTTTTTATTTATAGAAAAATACGTTTTTAAAAAAGTATACGTTGTGTGAGTAGGTTGTCTAGGTTTATGTCATATGATTTTTCATTCATCTTAAATTTATAGGTACGCAGAATTAAGTTTATATTCTCTAACAATTCTAAATCTACTCGGGTTCAATACAGCACAGAAATAAAAAAAATAAGAGTTAAGCTTCACAAGGTCTGATTTTAACGTTTGAGGCTATATTAAGTTTAAGATTTTTTAATTATTTTTTTTGAGCATAGGTATTTAGTTGAGTAAAACGTGAAATCTCAATTTAATAAACTTAGATAAAGCAAAGACACTTTTAAGGTTTAAAATAAATAAATTAAGTTGTCTTAAGAAAAATTATCCAGTTTCCTAATTCTTCTAAAAACGTTGTAGTTGAGCCTTAAACCTAAGACCTCTAATAAATTTGGAAAGTTAAATTTCAAAATAATTTAAGTGCTGGACAATTTGTCTAGAGTTGCTTGTAATAGTTTTGTATTTCTTTTAAGTTCTTTTAAGCAAATTTGTTTTTTTTTAGGTTTAGTCAAGGTTTAAGAGATCAGGTTCTGCAAATTGTATTTTGATATACATTTTGATGTTTCAGGTTTAGACTAGGATTCAATAAGATTAGATAAAGGTTTGTTTTAAGATTATCTAAGGCTTAGTTAAACTTTGGTAAACTCGATTAATTGTTTAAGAGAGATTAGGTGTTTTCAGTTTGTTTCGAATTGTTTTAATTAATTTCAAATAACAATATTTTGTTATTGTTGTTTGAAGCAAAATTTCAATTTTCGCGAAAACAATTACTTGTAAATACGAGTATACCGTGTTTGCGGTTAAAGTGACCTGTTATTCTAAAGTAAAGTTGGCAACACTGGCGAATGTATAAACATATGAGACTTGTTAATTTTTTTGTTTGATGTCAATTTAATTTTAGAATCACARCTTGGTTTTTTAGGTTTAATTAGAATTCGTTTACGAGTATGGATTTTAAAGCTAAAATTATTTGTTTAGAGAACAATTATAGGTTGGCTAAGTTTATTTCGGATTTCTCTTTTTCTTCAGTTTAATTATTTTACGAAAAAATAATAATCAATGACAATATATTTTTTTAATTAAACGGATTTATTATTAACTGATTTTTGGTATTTCGCAACGCTTTTCCAACTCAACGTTGATAAAAAACTATTTAATAACCGGCATTTCGTTTCTATTTAGTGCAGGAATTATTAATGCAAAACTCTAGTCTTGTTACATACGTTTTATAATTAATTAATTTTTCGTGTTTTTGTTTCGTTTGTCATTCACAGTTCGAGATTTCGCCTGTTTTGTTTGACGAGTTTATCTCGAAATAGCAGATTTGAGCACTCATTTACCAATTTCGAGCCAATACGAAACTAGACATATTTTTCTATAACAACTCTCGAGTTGGTACAAGAGGCCCCCATTGTAGGAGCACTTTGCCGCCCAATTAGTCACGTAAAATGGAAGAACCGCACAAACTCGAGATGCGTACGAAAGCTTTAGATATTCTTCCCGTAAATACCGGATAACTAAAATTTCATGGATTTTACACTCGGCGATAACTTTTTTATTACGTTTCGGTATTCTCATGTAAAATAGCTGGGAATCTACATAAATGCATTAATAAAATTCTTCGTCGCTAACGCATCAACTTTGCCATCATATGAAACTTTTATCGTGCTGATGAAAACTTGCAAGCGGGTTTGAATGAATAGCGAAATTATTTAATTAGTAGGAATGGAGTGTACGGAAGATTCAGACAAAAATGGAAGTGGTATTAAGTTGAAGCTTTTGAAGCGTTCTCGTTACTGTTTATGAATGTTAAGTTACAAAAAAGTAGGGCTTGATACTGTAAAACCAACATTTGAAATATATCATTATCTTTTATACACACTACCAAATGTAAATTTTGAAAAGGTCAAATAAAACCTTTTACAACTCACTCGGAACCAAGCTTTATGGTACTTAAAAACCATCAAGTTACGTTATATGCATTTTAATTAAAATCACAACTGCACATGGAAAACGTCTTCAAAGAAGCTAATTTCGGAAGCTAATAAATTTATAATACAAATTTTCGTCCATAAAGTGTTCCTTTCATACCAAAACAATTTGATGGCGCATTATTTAAATTTAAATGTTACATCAGGCTGAAAAAAGCATTCGAGATCGCGAAAACCGAATTTTAAACATCGTCATTTTTCAAACTCCATTAGAGAATTGTTTACTAAATTTTCGCAGTTTCAAACTCGAAGCGTTTCGGTAAATTATAGCAAATCGGTCGAGAGATTATCCCCGAAAAAAAGATACTTTGGGTTTGTTGATTCTACCTTCGATAATAGCAATGAATGTTAAAAAGGAAACGCTCGCTTGGCTACGAAGAACTTGCTAATCATGTATGCGTCCAAAACTTGCCTTAATTGGATGTGGAAAGTTTTAATCGGATTTTTAGCGAGGATTTCACTTTTTTAGGATCATTTTTAATCTAGTTTATGCCGGGTGAAAACACCTGATAATAAAAAAATTTACACTCTCGAGACGAATGCCACGAATGTTTTAAATATAAACAGGGTGGATGTGGTCTTGTTTTGCAGGCAGTTGGCTCGACCTGTAAAAACCAACAGATCGTATTTAGTTTTCTAGTGGATCCGGGGTGACATCGGCGGCGGTAATGGACGATTTAAAGCCGGGTGTGCGGCTATTGAAGGCGAAATGGCGGCGGCGCCACAAGAAAAATAACTACAAAGAGACTATTCAACACAAAATTTATAAAAGATGCGAAYAAATTTATTAAGTCTAGTCGGAATACACAAAACTATATTGCAGATCAGTTWTACGTTTCAATAAGAAAWTTTTTTATAATAATATATATAACATATTTCAACTCTTTAATGAAACTATCTATTTAACACTTTTATTATAATTAATAAAGTTAGACAAGTTTACCAAAAATTAAAAGAAAATATCAAGGGATTGTCGTTGACACCTATTTTTATTACCTACCTTATGAGTTTAAATTTCTCACTGCACATTTAAATTTTTGACAAAAAAAGAAAGATTTTTACGTTTTGTCGTTGAATCTAAAGTTTTTTTGTGTAAAAAGAAAACAATAAATGTTGAATCGCTGTCACGATTTTTCTCGAAACTTACGTAAGACAATTAGTGTAATTGCAGTGTAAAATGGTGAAGGCGCTGAGATAACTATTTAATTTCATTTTCTCACTTCTAATACTCTAAATGCAAACTATATTACATTTAACAGAAATAGAGTCGAGACGAGATTTTTTTATCTAATTTTATATTATTTCAGAAATTTCAATTACAGCGTGAACGTAATATTTCTCACTAATTTGCAACTTGATTACGCAATTTAAAAAAAATATATTTACACAGTTGCAATTATTTATGTAAAATTAAAGCCGGCCTAATTTTAGCCGCATATGCGGCCGCTTGCGTTTAATTCCCATCGATATTCATTTAGTTTTAAACATTGCGGGTGTTATATTTATTTTAAAATATTTTCCTGCCATTGAAGTAAAATAAAATTAGTACAGCCAGAAACCATATTTTAAAGTAAATATTTTCTATAGCACTAAACCACACCAAATCAAAGAAAACATTTCCAGTAATAAATAAATATCAAAAGTTAGGTTTTCCAATAAACTGCAGTAGAAGCCTCATAAATAAAATGCAGTATAACTGGCGGATTCGCCGACTGTTATTTTCTTCGTCTCGTCATAAAATTCACATATTACGTTTATTTAAAAAATACCAGAGATTCGACAAACTTGCAGAAAAAATACGTTCGTCCGGCTTTGAGCGATCAAATATAAAGCGTAATAAAAATCTGAATTAAAAATTATTTAGATGAATATAAAATTCAAAGCTTTGTACTCAAATAAATTAAACGTTATGAAAAACAGCTTGGAGCGATTTGGGCAAACGCCGGATGCGCCCAGTATTACTGGTTGCCTAGCTTGGACGATAAATAATTCCAATAAAACAGAAAGACAGAAATAAATCGAAGTGATAAATAGTCCTTTGCTTGCATTGCTCTTCCTCTAGGATCAAGAATTGTAAACAGGACCTTTCCATCTAGTTAAAATTTTCGAGGTGTAGTCTTATTTCCGGCGATACCGCCATTAAATCTAATTACTGCTGCCTTAATTTTCTTTCCAGAAGTCCAAGCACGATAAAGTCGTTTAATGAAGTGGGTCACGGTTATCAAAATGCGGATTATCAGTGAAAAACACGCCGCGGAAGTAATCGACAGAAAAAACGTTATTTAATCGTCAGTTTTTCAGCGCAGCGATTTCGTGAAAAATCAAACGGGGGTTTAATGAGAGACGAACTTGGACTAATTTATTGTAAAATTTCAAATTTCAATTATTTTTGAATATTCATTGATTACATTTTTCATACGATTGTGTTTGTCATTATTACCGATTCGTGCAAACAAAGCAAGCTAATCCTAGATATAGTGCAATAAATTACAGAGTGATCAATGGATTCGAACGAATTTAAATGTTAATTAAGTGAACAAAAGTCTTTTTGTGGCCAAAACAACTCGATTTATTTTCTGATTTTTGGATTAATGGACGCTATATTACCTCATCTGAAAGCTTTAATCAATTCTTGCATTCTGTTTAACAATAAAAAAGCTTTTAGCCGCAAAAATCACAAAAGTAACCACTTTTATATTTCTATATTTGCGCTTAAGCGTTTTTCTTTTACCATGAATTTTACCAATATTGTCTCTTTCTTGACTCTTTCACTGCTTTAGCAATTTCTGTAGATTATCAGCATTCGACATTTTTCACTACTAACTACACTTGTTAAATTCATAAACTCTTAWTCACAACACAGATTCCGATACTGACCCGTGATGTTTGTTTATAAGCGTTGTTATGGTTTAATTGCAAAGCGTTCTTATTATTTTGCTCATTTACTTGCTGATTATAGTGTTGCTCTTTACTCCAATCTGAATACATTTGAAGACAAAATAGTACCTATATGTTATTCGGAGTAAAATTGAGTTTATGTGGCTGAGTTGATTTAAATAAACATTCAGCTTCGCCATATAAACTATCACTTTTAGGTACTCCTAATAAGGTAATATACTATTTTCTGTTTTAATAAAATATCTAAAACAATTTTTCTGCTGCATATCTGGTTGCCTAGCACTAATAATGCATTAAAGTTTTGTTTTTAAAAAATAGACACACTTTTAAAAAAGAGTTAATTTTAAAGAAATTTAGTTAGAATACTGGGCCAAAACGAACATTTCTACTGCACTGTCTTTAAACTCGAACTTGGGTGCACTGCTGTTTGCAATCAAAGAAACAAATGACTCCGATTGACCCAATTCTGCAAATTTTGAACTTTGAACATTAACCATTGATTTCTTTGGTAAACACTTGCCGAAATAAAAACAGTTTAACCTGCTATGACTTTTATTCGTCGAGATTAATCCGACTCTAGTTTTTTTCTAATTTTATTGAATTTTGCTCGCTGTTCTCGTTAACGAGTCTCTACCGAGTCTATAAGAAACATCACTAATGGCCCGATTACAATTTAAAATAATAGTAGAGTGTTTAAAACAAAGTCATAAAATTTAATCTCTTGCATAAAACTAAGTTAATTAAAGCGCGCTTCGAAGGGAGTGCTGCACATTCGGCGATTATTTTCGCGACTCCCGAATAATTACTTTAGCAAATTTATCGTTTCGTGTCGGCGTAAACAAGTTGATTTTGATTGCTTTAGGCGGATAGTTGATAGTTATTGACAAGGGAAGTTAGATGAGAGTTTACTTAAACGGTCCTTTTTCTATTAAAAATATACGAAAATTGGAAATGTTTGCAAATGCATTTTGGGATTTTGTTCGATGAAAGTTCATTTTCGAGTCGCCGATCACACGATGGCATCGTAAATTACGTTCGCTGTAATTTGAGAAATTGAAGAGGATGAGCTGTGCAGGCCGCAATTCACGTCAATGGATCAAAAGAATCTGACACGGGAAGCTCAAGCTGGGAATTTAACGCGATCATTAGGCCACATAAATTTTAACTATCTCAAAGAGATTTTACAGTTGGAGCTTTTCCCTTATTTTCAATCAAAAACCAAAAACGAAAACACAATTTAAGACTAGAACTTTTGAGCCTTTTTATTAATATTGCTGAAAATCACTAAAAAATTATTTGAAGGCTTTAAAAAAGTGGCAAAGTAATGCAATAAAAACCGAGTCCTACATCTCCAAATATGAGGAATAAAAGCTTCTTATTTTTCCTCAGTTTTGTCAATTCCCACCGATTCAAAGCTCTCCATTTCCGAAAAGAAAAAATCTCTGAAATCACACCGAAGCAGACACAAATTGTGATAAACGCCCTAATCCACCTCTTCCTATTTCTTTTATTTTCAAGAACGGGATATAATAAGAGTAGATCGTTTCCAAGAGCCACCTTTATTAGCAACAATTTAAAAACCATAAATCTCAATAAGCACCCTTGGGTCATACCTCGGTGCCACCCTTAGCCATGCTTGTACTTCTACCCCAAGCACATCAACCCGTTCGCAGAACCCTCTTTCTCGTCCTAAATTCAAAACCCGGACCGAGGAAACCCGTCTTGCGTCTACTCTGGCATACCACTGAACCTCCAACTCGTATGCTGATAATTCTTCAAGAACTACCAATTCCCTCAGGAGCAAAACATCGCCGTTTTCTCTCGTTCTGTAGATCAGATCGCCGTAGTTTCCGCCACGGTCCGGGGGGACGTATCGTGCGGTGTCCTTCAGTGTCTCGTTTCCGGAGACCCGGATTTTAACTTCAGAAGTATGCTCGCCGGTGGCGGCAAATACCAGACAGGTGAACAGTAAAACTCCGATCAAAGACATGACTGCGGCTCGGTGAGGCATGCCGAGTATTTGTATGGCGCTTTATCTGGGACACAGCGGGGATTATGAATGTCTAATTCGGACGAGTAAACATGGACAAGAACAATGCTTGGGATTTTTATGAGCAAATTCGGAGAATAATGCGCGAGGGTTTACGGAAGGATTAACAAAGGACGGAGCAAGCGATAAAAAGGGTGTCAATTGGATGGAATGCGGCGATTTGCAATGATAAGGTGGTAACTAGGGCGTGTCAACACGGATTTGATTAAGTAAATTTATTTTGGGAAAAAGTGGATTGGAATGTGGGGCGACAGCTGGCTGATAAGCCGATTATGAAACAATATTTTTTCACGAAAAATTTTGTTTTAGTGATAAAAAAATCAATAGGAAAAGACAAACGTCTTTTAATAAAATCGTCTAATGTGGAAACTTCTCTGATTGCAGTCCTTATCGTCAAAGACCAACTTTAAAGCGGAACCGATTGACCTAATTCGCTAAGTTTTAATTTCTGTGTTCGGACCATTTGCCCGGGAACATCCTTTTAGCATAAGCTTTTAACTAAAAAATCAAATATGCTACAGGACGTGCTGAAACGCTCTGAATTAATTTCTATTAAAGGTAAATATTTATTCTATTTATTGTAATTAACAGTTTTGTTTTCCACCATTAAAAGCTTTTAAAAAAACATACTTTGAACCGGAAAAAATAGATTTATCTAAATTAAAAACCAGGAAATATGGGCAGTGGCGTATTATAGCAGAAGCCTAATAAGCCCAAGGTTGGGACGCAAAAATTTTAATGGACGCAGTATTTTGTAGAAGAATTTTTTCTCTTTAAAATAATAATAAAATCGTGTTTGTCGGAGCAAAATAAATTCACCGTCATTATTTTTTCTTGTAACAATGTTCGTTCACAATCTCCCAAAATTACAAGGATTTCTCGAATTAGGTACATTATAGACTTGACTTAGAAACCTATTAAAACATGTCTTTGGAAGATAAAACTAATGAATCAAAAACCTCGTGCTGTGAATATTGATCCTACAAGCAAGCAAATTGTGTAATAATGCAAGTTATCAGTATGTCACTAGAAAAAAAGAATGAAACAGTTTGATGAGACAGGAGGAAACCGAGACGTTCAATTCAAGGGAAAAGATAAATTTTGCATCCAAGTATTTCTTCCACAGATCGACAAGCTGAAAGCTGAGCTTTCCAAGAGGCGCGAGTGGTATTTGGAAATTAATAAAGAATTCGGATTTTTGAGCTTCATTCCACTTATCACCACGGAGGAAATTAAAGAAAAATGCTCAAAGTTGGTTGAAACTTACAAAGAAAATCATCATCATAACTTGGAAGGCGAATTGCTTCAAGTCAAGGACCTTAGGTCTTTCGTCTAATGGACACTTGTACTTACTAAAAAAATTGAGACTGAAAAACATTGACGTCTTGTACCCTAATCTTGTGATTTTGTTGAGAATGTTCGTTTCTAAAGCGGTGACTAATTTTACAGGTAAAAGTTCATTTTCAGCATTGAAGAGAGTAAAAGACTACCGCAGATTACGTTACCTAATTTAAAATTAAATGCGCTAGCAATAATCAAAATGAAGTGCTTAATGGTCTTAGTTTTGACAAAATTGTTAACGTATTTACTGACGAGAAAGCCGGAAAAAAACCTTTTTGAAAGAACAGTCATTGTTAAATCATCATGTATTTTTATTCTATTTTTGAATTATGTATTATTACTAATTACTATAAATAAACAATACGCGTTTTTTAAGTGACAATTTTACAATCAATATGATATTCACCATTACCATTAACAAAATTAATAAAAAAAGAAAAGAAGGGAATGCTACATAAAACACTATAAAATGTACAAAAGTGTTAGTGAAACAGAAAAAAACAATATTTATGGGTTTGGACCCAAAATTGGGTTAAATACGCCAGTGAATGTGGGTAGTTCTTGATTCAAGCTTATAATAGTTTTCGATTGCTAATTATAAATTGGGCGTAAAGTATTCTTTCTTGCTTATTAATAACAAATATATGCTTTGAGAGATTGTGTTATGTCAGTTGGCCGGTTCCCAGCTCGTTCGATATTTTGCAGTTAAATATTTGTCGACTGAAATGAGATTGTTTCCTGCAGGATGCTGTGGTGGCTGTTGCTGGGCCTGTGTTCCGCCAGTAGCGTCGCCCTCTGCCCGTCTATGTGCCAGTGCGGCGTGACGTCGAAGGGCCGCCGAAAAGTACAGTGCGTAGAGGGCGGCATGGTGGACCCTATCCCCACCAACGAGATGGACGCCGGCACCGAAGTGTTGGAGATTTCGGCGCCGGTCGGCGACTGGAACTCGCTAAGCATCTCGCCGACCTTCCAGCACTTCAAGCGCCTCGAGGAGATCCACATCCGGCGCTCCGGTCTCACCCAGATCGGGATGCACCCCTTCTGGGGCGTGCCCTCGCTCAAACTGCTCGATCTGGCGGTGAATAATATCAGTGGTGTGGCCGATCATAACTTCCGCGGCTTGGTGAATCTAGTGGAGTTGAATTTGGACGATAACAGAATAACAAGTTTGCAAAACGGAGTTTTTAAGCATTTGACCGAGCTAAGGATATTGACTCTGCAGAGGAATTTCCTCGACGAATTAGTGCCTCGGCTGTTTTTAAAACTCGGAAAACTTCACGTGCTCAAACTTAGCGGGAATAAATTCGATGAACTTAATCCAGAAGTGTTCAAGGATATTCCAGTAAGTTGAGGACGAGGATCTTCCCTTCGCTCAAACAAGGATTATTATATTTTTCTTGTTTATTTATTTTTGTAAAAAGTTTGTTAAGATTTAGGCTTACGCAAAAATTGTTTATGTTTATCATGGTTTTTAACTAGGAACAATAAGGATTAAAAATGCGATTTTGAAATTTTTAATGATTTCACAAGTGCCAGAATTATAATTTAGTTTAATTTTCTCATAAAAGGTACTTATTGTGCTAGATTGATGCTTGTAGGGGCGATTCATAATTCGGCAAATGAAAAAATATCTCCATAATTGCAGAACTCTGTAAGTTAGGGAACCGCATTTGCGGAATTAGACGAAGCACTCCGTACAGATAGAGATCATTTGTTATTACAATTATGTTTAAAGTGTTGTTGGGAAAATGGATGGCCGTTGGAATTTATAACTTGCATTAACTTAATAACTCCATATAACCAGAGCTTTAACTAATAATTAGAAAGGTTCATTTACATGCGCGGAAGGGAAGGAAAGCATTGGCGGTTCGCTGCCTATCTATCTCATTAATTTTTGATTTCCACATATTTAATTCACGCCGATGAATAAAACACAACTTTTTAATAGCTAGAATATTTGTTTAGCAATTTGAAGCTTTAAAACGTCTTTTCAATCAGGATACGCAAAAATTACTGCTAGGAAGTGAACAATTGCTTTTGAGAGAGTTCACACGAGTTAATATTTAATAAGACAAAGGTTAATTCCGGACCGCGCGCCCAACTTTATCTTTATTAGTTGCGGCTTTAGCAATTTAGAAAGTTGGAGAAATCGAAAAATTTACGAAAATATTAACCTGACTTATGAGCAATTTGGCGAGTTGGAAGTTTTTTCGTCGAGAAACTCTGATTTATTCAACACTAAAGCGTTGCGCACTTTGTTCGTAATAAATTGCACAGAAACGATTCAATTTATTTTATTAATGCCGGTTTTGTGTATTATATCTCCAATTTGCGGCTTTTAGCCAAGAGATTGGGGCGGAATGAGATAAAACGTTCCAAACTGAATCAGCAACACTTTTTTGTTGAGGACAAATGTGTCAAACGCCGTGTGTTTGAACGAATTCCGGCTTTAACCGATCAAAGGGGATATAACGTACAATAGAAATATTGACTCTTTTCCAACAATTAATAACAACTTTTTTTCACAACGACTCTCTCAAAAAATGTGTCAAGTTGAAAGTGTTGTTTGCAAGCGTTAAAATGCTTCACAAAGCGCAACATTAACTTCTTTGTGACGTCTAAGTTATTTCTCTTGTCGTTTTCTTAGTGATTGACATGTTCGCTCGATACAAAGCAAATTTTGTGACTCTCTAGTCGTTCCAACTTGTTTCAATCGATTGCGGTGGAACTTTAAATTAGTAATAAATTGTATCGGCGCCGCACAACTTGCAAATGCATTTTTACTACGTGTTTTGAATGTTCTACAACTGGGTTTGAGTTTRCCAACGATGGATGCGCATTAAAAATGAATTGAACAGCTTTCAATCCACGAACAATAATGGTTTTGACGTTTGGGTTGTGTTTTGTAACTGTGACCTAATAACGTTAGTACCCAACAGTGCACACCAGAATCCTCCAAAAAAAATAAAAAAACTCTTTGTTTCTGTGTGCATATTTATAAATAAATAAATAATAACAAATCATATTTTTATCTCGACATAGACTTGTTGGATATTAGTGGGAATTTAATGTAACATTTTGTACAAAAAAATTAATTTGAAAAAAAATCTGAAATAAAACGCTAGTGTCTTTTAGTCTCCTCACATTTTTGAAACTTTTTATTGGTTTATTAATTTTGTAACAGCTCTTCGAATTCTCCGAGTCGTTTCTCTTAATTACACTATCCAGTCATCAAATCTCCCCAATAACCAAAATATGCAATTTCATCGGTAGCCATATAAATTTCGTTCCACTAAATATCGGCCAATAAACGTGATTTACCGCTGTAGCAATAACACAACGATTTTACGCCAACAATAGATGAATTTACGGCTAGATCCAATCCCGTTTCTTACTAGACACTTTTTTGCAGGAATTACGCGTCCTGGAATGTCGCGACTGCGGCCTCCGCCGCATCAACACCCAAATCTACCACTTGCTGCCTTATTTATCCCACCTGGATCTGGGCGACAACCAGATGCAGTTCATTGCTTCGGACGAATTCCGCGACTTGAAGCGTCTCCACAGTCTGAAACTCGACGGAAACCAGCTTCCGGTTGTGCTAGAGCAGACTTTCGTGCGCCAACAAGAACTAAAATATCTGTGTTTGGCTCGCAATCGCTTGGCTAAAATCACCAACACGGCCTTCGTGAACCTCTCAAATCTTGTTGATTTGGATATTGGGTACAATAAGCTGGACCGGCTGGAAATGGTGGCCCTCCAAGACATCTCCGACACCCTCCAACGACTTGTAATCAGCGGAAATGCGTTCGGTTTTAATGTGATACGAAATATTTTGAATACGGTTTTCAACGTGCGTGAGTTGGGGGTGGCTCATATGAACCTGCGGCAGATTCCGAAAGGGTTTTTTCCGGACCGAATCCGGAAATTAAACATTTCGGCGAATAATTTGACCGAGATTGATCCCGGGTGTCTTCCTCGGCAGCTGCTCGAGCTTGATTTAAGTCACAATAGCTTGCAGCGTCTTTCCGAAAGCCTCATTTTTAAGCTCGAGGATTTACATTCAGTGTCTCTCGTTTCTAACCCCTGGTCGTGTCGAGTGTGCGATTTAAGCTCTATAATTTTCCGCTTAAACCGCACTAATCTATTCAGGAACGTCACGTGTGCCTCGCCGAAGCCGGTCCAAGGACGCGAAATCTCCACTTTGCACCTAGAGGATCTCCCCGGGTGCAAGCCCCCCTCGCAGGACTCTACTAAAACCGGGAGACTAGGCCTTGTGGTCGGGTTTGCGAGTCTCGCTTCGTTTTCTTTGGTTTGTGTTACATTTGCGGTGTGTTCGTGCATGCGACGACGTGCTCGGGACGCCGTCCGCGAACAGAAACGCTTGGCGGAGCTCCAGGAGAATTCCCTAGATCGGCCTATTGCGATTTTCGCCAAGGGCGAGATCAGCTTCAAGTTTCCGCTGGATTTGACCGAAAGGAAAGTGGAAGTTTCGACGATCGACGAGATCAAGAAAGATACACAGAGTTTACCGAACGGAACGGGAATTTGAAGTTTACTCCAATAGGGGGCTGGGGGGTTGTTGTCTGTGGTAACGCGAGGAAAACATATCGAGAGGTGCTCACATCGAGACCATATCAAACGGATATAGTGAATTATAGTGCCTCAGGGAGGGGCGGGGGTTAATGAGAATGCAGGGGCTGGCTGTGGCTGGGTTATTGCAATACTAACTTGATAAACGAAACGTTTTGAAACGATAAGTTTGTCACTCAGTATACAGGTTATTCACTTACGATAAAAAACACACTAAGACAACTTTTGAATAAAATACTGTCATATTAAAATATTGATTTGGGTGTCGAAATGAGTTTTTCAAATCCTTTTTTGTATGTAAAAAATTACAGCAAAGTTAGTCTTAAATCTTTCATTAATTTTTACTTCATACTTTTGTTTACTCTGCATGTATGAAAATAAAAACAAAGTTTGACAGTTTTTCCTTTATGTTCACCGTATTTTCTATGACTTATATTAGAAAACTTATATTAGAAAACACGTGTTACCATCTCTCATTGTGATACTCGTGTATTTGTAACACTTGTCACTGCGTGGTTTGCGTCACAAACTACTTAAAATGAGAGTGTTTGTAACATTTGTTTTTTAATATAAGTACTATTAATTTGTTTTACTCTTTTAATTTAAAATATGCAAATTACGGTGAACATAAAGAAAGAACTGTTAAACGTTGTTTATATTATACAGTAGGTACGTCCCCGGAATAAGTTTACAACGGGATTATTTTAATCTTTAATTTTACAAGGAAAAACATTTACTGCTTCACCTGAACTGAGCTAATCTGTACTTAAAACTTAATTATTCTAACTCAGTATAAAGATTTTTTTTTTAATTCTGGAATATTTTTTCTCTGCTTTTTAAGTTCTAACACATTGGCGGTTTTATTATTTTGACAATGAAGTCACTATGACAAACGAGTTTACGCAAGTTAAATAACAAAAATGTTTGTGAATAACATAATTTTAATAACTAGCAACTCAAAGAAAACGGTTTTAAAATAAAAACCAAAGTCATTTTTAACAAGAACTATCATTATTTCACTAATATATTGATTGACAAAGTGAAGTATAGTTGTCAAATAAATAAAACCGCCATTGTGCTAGGATTTAAAAAGCAGAGAAAAATTATTCTTAGTCGAATATCAAGAGAAAAATTTACTTTTCTTTTCACTGGATCTGAATAATGAAGTTTTAAGTACAGATTTGCTCGTTTCAGGTGAAGCAAAAAATGTTTTTCTTTTGCAGTTTTGCCGTAAAATCAAAGATGTTTTTTTTTGTAAACTCAATTAGGGGACATGCTGTATATTTATGTTAAAAAATTTCAGAAAATTGAAAATGGGCCAACCTGTATACAGAGTGCTCCAGAACTCGCGCCCCAGAGAAAATTTCCATATAGGATAAGATACCAGGAACATGGAAAAAAATTAAAAAATGTTATCTATAAAAATCTCGAAGTTATGAGAGTTTAAAGTTTGCACTTTGACTCTATTTCTTTCTGTTAGAAAAATAATTTTCCCAGTTTTTTGCTACAGGCTATTAGAAGAGGAAACAAGGAAGCTGTATCCTAAATTGTAACTCTGTTTAATGTTATTGGTGGCTTTTATTGGCAATTTTTTTAAATAATTGTAAAAAAACATATACAAGTTAACAGTATTATTAAATAGACATAAAAAAATGTCAAATGTCAAAATTTGACAGAGAATTTTTTAAACATTTTTTCCATGTTCTTGGTATCTTATTTTACTTGAAATTTTTCTCTGGGGCGCCAGAATCGCACCCTGTATTTTTTTAAAATTTTTTAGTAGCCAAATTGGATAAACATAAACCTGGGCCGACGTGGCCTGAATCTTCTTTAACTCTCTTTGTGCAATTTTCAGGAATATTACCCGAAAAACCCGCAGTCCTTTCTTTATTTACCTGAAAAAAATTTAAATCCTTGTCGTAAAATAAAAGTTGCCGCTCCTCTACGCAACTTATTGTATTAAATAGTAAAATTTGGGCACGTATTTTGGCAAAATTCGTTTTTACGTGCAATAAACCCGGCCATTGGTGGTATTAAGCTCCGCCCTTCCCCTATATTTTTGCATAATCGCAAAGTACTTACTTGTAAATAAAAAATATCAATGTTCTCCAACTGTGTTACAAAGTCGCTTATGTACGAAGAAGCATTTGTATCTACGCACAAACCAGTGTGAGACGACCGGATTTACGCCACTTTATTATCCGGGAGCGCTCCGGTTTAGCGAAAGCCGATAAGAAGTCTAATCAAGATACCTGCTTTATAAAGAGACTCGTGTTTTTGCTCTAGAGGACGTTTTCATTCACAAAAACGAATTTGCCTTTCTTAGATTTGATCCGTAAAGTTCAAAGAAGCCGCACAATTTCAACATGGCGACAACAACTGTCAATATTTACCGACTCCGGGTTTGTATAGAGAAAAAAGGTCACGCGCCTTGATGGATTCCGGGCGATGGGCTTGACGGAATGTCGATGGTAAAAGTAACGAGACTTGTAAACATTATTCAGTATTGGGGTTGGATTTAGTGGAGAGGAGAGCACTCCAATTCGTTAAGGAAATGAAACGCGGAGGCGGCTCGGTGAGTGAACCGGACGCTTCCTAAATGTCAATCAAACTATATTAGTTTGAAATAATCCAAGACGTGACTTTTGTCGCTGCCAAATTAAATAAAAAAATCAATTCGTTGATTTAATCAGACGTTTATTGTCACTGAACTGAAAAGGCCGGAATAAAGTGCAAAAAACGAACCTACGATCAACGCACAACTTCCAGATTGATATAAGTGACAGTCGGTACGTGTGTGAATCAATATGAGACGTGACTTTTTTACAGCGCTACTGATTTCTAATACATTTATTGAAATATTGATTAGAACTCACGTCTGAATCAAACTTAAACGTGACCATTTTTTCGAAAAATTTTCAATTAAGTTATTCTTACGAAACAAAAACAGTTTTTTCACAAAATTAAAGCTTTGTTGGGGTAATTAAGAAACTTATTAACTATCAACGTCAATGTTATTGCATATATTGAACAAGTGTGAGAAGGAAAACTGTTTCATTGAATTGCTTGAAATAAGTTCGAGGACTATATTTTAAAAATAAAAAAATAAGAATAATATTGGGCTCAAATAATTTATTGATATATTTGTTGTTTTTGCAACATTTTTTATGAATTTACCACAAGAATTCAATCATTTATGGTAAAATGTAGAATCCGCAATTAATATTGACAAAATTTGAAACCTAAACTAATATTAAATGCTAAGAGTGGTGTTTTGTTAGAATTTACTTATAAAACATAGTGCCATCATGATTTCAATAAATTAGAATTATTGTGTCTGGATTAATCTACGACGTGGCTTTTGTTTTGGAGTGATCTTCTCGGAGTGACATTTAATGTTTTTGTTTTTTAAGGCTACGGTTTGAAAAGTCTTCAATACCCTTTATAGGCAATAAAAATTCAATGTCCTGAATTCGAAAGAAAAATAAAAATAAGTGCAGGGAGAATTCTCCAGATGGATAACATTTTATTTATCTTTATTGTCTATAAAAGCGTTGTTTTACGCCGTGCAATTTAAGTGTATAAATAATTAAACACAAACTTTGGGCATTAAAATATCGCAATGCATTTAATTTTGCGTAATGACCTTTGATGTGGCGTAAATCACGTCCAATCGCACATGAAATGATTTTGAATTGATATTTCAAAACGCATTTCAACATTGTTTATGATTTAATAAACAAAATAAATAGAGACTTTATGAATTTGTTGTTCTCGATTGTTTAAATGGGACCATTATTTGTTTGTATTTGATGTTCATTGTTTATTGTAAACTTGTTTTCTATAGTTATTTGTAAGATAAGTTGTACAGGCGGGTCGAAATAAACTGTTACTACAACTCCCACTTTATTATCCTCCTTATTACCATAATTTACCTGAAATCCTCTATAAAAATAGCTGCCGACGTTTTAATAGCGCAATTAACGTAATGCAAATCTGCGCTGAAGAATAATTGAAACAATCGCGATTTTTGCGTCGAGGGAATATTAATGGTATTGCCGGCCCGGAACTTCTTAGATACGACCAAAGCGGAAAGTTTCGTGTCCGGAAAAGGGWTTGCAGCCGTTAAACATTGGTGACAATTTCATTAGGGGCGTTCAAGCCAGAAGACCACGTACTATGCATACTAATCGGGGCCCCGGATAGGACCAGCTTTATTAGAACTTATAATTATTATTGTTACAGACGGTGCGAGACCGAAAATATTGAGAGGATGTGGCTAAAAGGCCGACGAAGATCTCGGTTTGTAGGATATTTAGAGCGGATTTTGGTTTTATATAGGATGTGGCCGAAATTTAATTAGAGCAGGAAGCGATTTTGCCCGATATATTGATAAATACGAGTATCTACATTTATTCTGAGATTTGGACTCTCTTTCCAACTTTTTAACAAAGATAATAACAATAACTGTTTATAATAAAGACTAAATTTTGTTTTGCAAATAGTTTTTTGTTGTCCTTTCTTCTTTTCTTTTTTTCCAAAAAAATTTAGAGTTTAGTAAAATTACCTTAACACAAATACAATTTGTTATCGTCAGCTAATTCTTGTTGCAATATTTTTCCGTATTGTAATCACCAGTTTTTTAGTAGGGAAAGTCAAAGTCAAAATGCCAATAAAAACAATTTATTCTAAAATGTTGAACATAAGAATTTGTTTGCAGAAATTACAGAATTACAGCAATTGCAAAATTTTTACTTTATTTCGTATTTTCATATAATAGTAGGTATTTATTTATTAATAGGAGAAAAATAAACATACAATTAAGAAAAGAAAAACACAAAATTGTCTAAAAAAATAGTTTTAACAAACAAATTATAAACTTTTAAACAGTGAGCTTTTTGTTGTTCTTTTATATTTAGTTTGGTGATTAGCGAAAATTAAAAGCTAAATGTATCTGAAATTTACATAGCAAAGTACTAAACAATAAATTCGTTATTGACTCAAACTTTGTGTGAGAGTTAATGAACTTTATAAAATTTCATTTCACACTTTTGCAGATTCTTGAAGCTTGAATAAATTTTAAACAGTACTCGAGGAGTTGCTGAAAATGCTTTTCAGACTTTTTTCCAATTTGCAATCAGTATGATGCATCTTGTACTTTAATAAGTAGTATAAGATTCTTCTCTCTTCTTTGTTTATTTTTTCAGTTTCAAGTCATGAAAGAGCTGAAAGATCCGGCTTACAATTTTGTCGCATCAACAATACTAATAAAACTCCTTCAATAAATGAGAGCACCTTGTTGCAGATGATCCATATCTCTGAAATTTATTTAAGTAAGAATCTCTCGTTAAACCGAATGAAATTTGAAAAAGTCTTTTCATTTGGTGTAATTCCTTCGCGTCGCTTCTGCATCTATAAATAAACTACCGAATGCATCTAAACGCGTAATAACACAATTCTCAAAGTTCGTATTTCAGCCCCAGAGCTGGTGACATCGCTCGGATGCAATCTCGCTAAGCCATAACATGTACTAGACTTATCTCTGGATAAATCTCTGTACAAGCACGACTCGATAATAAAAAGACAAACTTCGCAGTTTTATTTTTCGCCTCATCATAACACGAGTTGTAAGAATGTTGCAACGAATTTTAATCCGGTTCGCGGGCTCCGACCCTAATAAAAATCCGGAACAGACGTCGTTGGACGCGATTTATTAATTGCCATCGAGCCAAGAAGGGACAATATCCACGATTTAAAACAGAGCATAAATCACCGGCTTTGTTTCATGAAAAGATATTTCTGCTTAAAGCAATTATCTCGCTTTATTTTCAAACAAATTGGACGGTTTAAAAATTACAGCGTGGGTCTGGGGAACTTTAATTGAGTCGTAATTGCGAGAAATAAAGCCGTGATTAAAATTTTAAAACATAACAAATATTTGCTTTATTTGAGAAGTAAAATTTTAGTCTTTCGTCTATCAGTAACTCGCTCCTACCTGGAGTTGAATTATTAACGTCGAAGTCTCTCCCGTTTGAATTTTTTATCAAAATCCAGGGCCGGCTTTCCACCATTGGTAAAATTAAGTGAGTGGGGAATGATCCGATATTCCCGGATTTCCCGGACGTGCGATAAAGGCGGATGTCGTACACACCTGCACAGGGACGTAATTGGGTTAATTAGAATTCGACTGTGTAATTTTTAATGGTGCATTCTGGTGCACGTCTGGGAATTAAGACTCTGACATTTCCTATTTTTGGCTACTTATTGTTAATCCTCGAATTTAGTAAGCTTGTCTAGGGATAACAACGTCAGCCGTCAACAAATTTAATTAAATATTGTAAACTTCACTAATTGAACTAGTTTAAAAGCGTCAGTTTCGTACATTCTTTACAATTTCTAGCTTCCTTTTGGTTGTTATTATATTTCTGTCAAGCGCAACTGAAGCTAATCAGCAGCCGCAACTTGGAGAGTTGTAAAATTTTTGGTAGCCGAGAGGCTTTAAATAAACGTTTGACTTGGGCTGAAATAACAAAAGGGATCCACCTGCTTTCAATTAAAGTTGAAATGGAAGTGCTTTTCGAGGATGTTTAGGAAATACTGGAATTAAGGCAAACACAATTATGCCGCTTCTAGACCATCTATACAAGAATGCGAAATGAAAGCATTTTATTTATTCCAATTCTCTTATTCATTTATTTATTAAACTACCAATTCACAAACTTCATTTTTAAAATACTCAAAAACTAAAAAAAAAACAAATCTGTAAAATTTGAAGACTCTGTCATCGCATAGACCATTTTATGCATTTTTTACGGGCCCCTAGGAGTTTAACGAGTCATTTTTCAAAACTTTAAAATTTATAATATTTATATGACTTAAATTATCTGTTATAACCACACAAAAATAGTATTGTAAGAAAGGTACTTTATTTTTTGTCTTGCGATGCAAGTTATTAAAAAAAAGTTATATGTTTTGGTCGCTAAAATTACGACTAAATAAAAACGTAATTGGTATTATATCTATAGATATTTTTTAATTTCTATAAAAACAATAAAAATAGTAAAAATAAAAGCAATGTTTATATTTTCGGTTAATTTTCTTTAAGATTCGCAAATATTCAAATTAGAATCTTTTTAAATTACACGAATCTTTAAAATTAATAAATTCTTAAGTTTAAGCTTATTACATGTTAGTACAAAAATATTAAATCAACATCAAGTATCAAATCTAGGWTCAATAAACCCTTATAGATAAATTGGACATTTATTTTTAGTAATTTTCTACAGCATTGTAGCAAATAATAAGTAAGAACGTTGCTTACACTTTAGTAAATATTGAGCTTTAAGGTAGCAAAAAATTACATACAGGCTGTCCTAGCGAGTTGAAAAAGTCCATTTAGTGATCCTATTTTTTTTTTAATGAAACACCGTATCTTTCTTTGCATTTTTGGATGTAGCCTTTTAAAACAATGTTTTTACGCTAAACTTTCATTAGTCGATTTCGCTTAGTTTTAGAAATAAGACGTTATTTTTGACGAAAAGATGCATTTTTTTTAATTTATTACACAAAAACTAAGATAGTTAGAACAAATTTTTTCTTACTTCCGCAAAGAAAAAAGTACAGAATTTAAAACTGTAGAGCAACTTTTTAGTGTTTTGCATTTGTAACGATTAATAAATTAAGAAGTTTGTTAAAAGTTAAATAACTTAAAAAAATTAAATAGAACACCCTATTTTTTATTTTTGCATCAAACAGATTGATAAGTTGTCTATCTATAAAAATAAACTTTTAATGTCTAGAATTAATAAATGAAAAAATATTTAACATTCAACATTAATTGTAACAACAATGATTATTAAGAGCAACTGTGCACTTTTTGGCTACTGAAACAATAGTAATTATTTTTTTTTAATCTTTAACGTTAAATATTTTTTTAGTGATTAATTATAAACACCTAAAAGTAGATAATTCTTAAAAGACAATTTAATAATCTTTTAAATGCAAAAACAATAAATAAGATGTTCCATTTAATTTTTTTAAGTTATTGAACTTACAACAAACGCCTTCATTTTTTTAACTTTGCAAATGCAACACACTAAAAAATATTTACAACTTTATAGCTTCTACCTTCTTCTTTGCGGAAGTAAAAAAAATATATTTCTAGATGTCTTAGTTTTTGTGTAATAAATTTTTAAAAAGGGCATGTTTTCGTCAAAAAAAAACATCTTATTTTTAAAACTAAGCAAAATCAACCAATAAAAGTTTAGCTTAAAAACATTGTCATAAAAATCTACATTCAAAAACACTAAGAAAAATATGGTGTTTTATTTTTAAAAACACAATTTTGTAATGTAACTTATTTTTGAGGCACGGCTTATAGTTGAAAATAATTTTAGGAGATGGACTAGATTAGTATCCATCAATGTTGTATATATATTTTTTAAATTTTACCATATAAAGGGTACTAATGGACTTTTTCAACTCGCTGGAACACCCTGTATTTTTATAATCAGCACTAAATGAATACTTATCTTAAAAACAATTATGTCGTATTTGTAGCAGGTACTTTTGTCCGAGCAATCATGCTTTCGCTTGATTACATCTTTTAATTTTAAAAATGATTAAGTCTTTAAGACTGGAAAAACGGTACAATGCAAAACGTATTTTTAAAATTTTTCAACAAATAAATAAAATTTTTTTTGTTAATTCCGACTCTATGTATTTTCTTAGTCTTTAGTGTTCCGTTGAGTAAATGCAGCTCCTCGCGATAGAGATCTCGAGGGCGTCTTATTTATGCTTCTGTATCATCTGGCGCTCAAGATAAAAGGCGTTGCATTTGTTGTGTTGTCAGTCGCGTTCACGAAGACAATCGATACTGATAAAATTCAGGGACACGTCACCATCGTGAATGGCAAAAGCCCGATAAAAGCTTGCAATTTTTCGCGAGTGAGTCTGTCTGAGGGCGAGTCTTCGATTAGTACGTTTGTCGAGTTATTATTTCCTCTTTTTCAATTTTCTATTGGCTTTCGACGAGACCATCTTGTTTCGTACATTTGCAGCGGGACCTAAATCAAATTTTCAAATACGCGCTGTTTCCTCGTGAATGCTTTTCGCAGATGATGTATGGCCGAATTTAGATGTATCCTGGATTTCGCGACTGCACTCCCGGAGAGCTCAATATGGTTATGCTCCATCTCGGAACGAAAATTAAATGGATTGGGACCGAAAAGAATAAGCGCAAAATCGAAATCTGCTTGCAAAAGAGAAAAATACATCTTTTTGAAATTAATTTTGATTTATTCTCGAGGGTTGCTAAAGCAGTTTTCGCGTTTATCTCTGCTTGCTGTGCCTGAATCAACATTAGTGCGAATTAGGCCTCCTGAAGCGGATACGCTCAATGCAATTTGAGAATTGTTTGGTGACCCCTATTTCAACACACTGAAATTAATTAGCGACGCTCAAAGACACGTTTGCATCTGTGTTGCGGGTGTGTCCATAAATAAYGCCGCGCAAATGCTGTTCGTTTCGTGTTTTGCATTAGTTTAATGTAGTTATAGAATCAATAAGCTCATAAATCAAGATTCAATTTTCTTTCGATGTTATTAAGTTCTCATGCATGGTACGGTCGGTCGTTATCTCTTGCGCCCAACTTGAGGATCCCACAAATACGACGCTCTGTTTCTTGTAATTGTGGGACTGGAAAACGATTCGTTCGGTTTTATATTTGGATTTCGACGGAACTACGGATTTAATCAAATGGGACAATACGCAATGTTTCGATAACATCCGATCATTGTCAGAGATTATTATAATGATGGGGAGAGGGATGAAAAATGGACGGCGAGCTTCGAGCACGCGAATTTCGAATTAAATTAATGCGACAGAGGTTTTCACACGGGAACGAATCGACAATCGATGTTTTAATTGTACATTTGAGAAACTCCTCATACAAGATGTTTACCAGAATATTTGTTGTCCATTTTTTTTTTTTGGAAGAAAAAACTTCAAATAAACATACATGTATAAATAAATGGAGCTTTGTTATTACATAAAACGTCAATAAAACAAAATTATTTTATAAATATACCAGAAATGTGACAGAACTCGTGCTCTAGAAAAAAATGTCATGTAAGGTAAGATACCAGGAATATGGAAAAATGTTAAAAAAATTCTATCTACCTATAAAAATTTCGAAGTTGTGAGAATTTAATTTTTATACTTTGACTATTTATTTCTGTTAAAAAAATAATTTTTCAAGTTTTTTGCTACATGCTATTAAAAGAAAATACAAGAAGTTGTATCCTAAATTGTAACTCTGTTTAATGTTATTTGTGGCTTTTATAGGCAAAATTTTTCTACCTTTACTAAATAATTAGAAAAAAAACCTATACAAGATCATCAGTATCATTAAATAGACATAAAAATCAATATGAAAATTGTGTATTTTTTAAAAGGAAAATTGACCTGTGTGAGCATTTTTGTCATAACAAAATATTTTCTGTTTTAATTAATAAGATTATCCCATAATTTTGCCTCCCACTGTATTATAATTTAAAACAACATAGCAGAGATACAAAGAAATGTGTTATTTACATAATAAAGTTTTGTTTTGTCTAAATTAGCAATTTATTATCATTCAGACAACCACAAACCATCGATCTAATCTTATTTAAGTTTAACCAAGTGGTTAAACCTTTCTGAATGGTCCCAATTTGTTCGAGCGCAATAATTCTCTTGATGTTTTCTTAAAGACTCAATTCGTGTAATTCGATATGAATGTAATCAATAGTCGCTTCCTGAAGGCCCCGTCCTAAGTGATCCCGTGGTCAGCGTCTCGTCCCTCTCTAATGATTCCCGGGTGACTGCTCCAACCCTCACCTCCGTAATTGCTTGATATCCCAAGAAATCTCCGTTAATTCCCGTCGTATGCATCGCAATAAAACCCAATCGGCGCGAAACTGAAAATTCGTATTCCGACCACATTATGGAGTTTTTCATAAGTTTCAGACGCAGCCCTGATTCGTATTCAGTCGCCGTCAAACACCGACAAATAAAATTCTTCTTAAGTCGTTCGTTCTGAAAATCTTAGTGTCGAATTTTCGGGAGAACGTATGCCAAGATACAACACTTCCGCCAAGAATGCGCAGATTAACATTTGCAGGATATTAGCATAGTTTGTTTGAGAGATAACGAGATGTGCTTCCTTGACATGTTTACGTCGGGATAAATCTTAACGGTACTTTACCTATTTGTTGTTCGACAAAAGCCCAAAGTGGATCACGGGAATTACAAGATTCTTGTCAAATTCTTGCCGCGGGAAATTTTCCTAAGATTGCATCTGACGTTGTACGAACCGATGTTTTCTTACGGGAAATCTTTTTCTTTTGTGACATTTTCAATCAAAACCGCATTTCCTCGACGGTAAATCGTAATACAAGAAATCTTTTCAACCTAATAAAAGTCGATTACTTCTCCAACGCGTAAATTGTCTTGAAGATTTTAGACGATTGCGAATTACAGTCTTCGGAAAAAGGATGTTTGAACAGGGATAAACCTCCTCTGATCTTCATGCACTTACCATCCAATTAAACGTAAATATTGACGACTAATAACAACTTTGATTGCGAGATATACCAACAGACCCGGCTGATCCAAACTCATTAATTAAAAATTAAAAATTACCACTCAACCCGTTTTTAAATCAATTTCTTTCCTGTTTTATGCCAGTAACAGTCCACAAAAGCTCAATTTGATGAAAATTACGCGTAGATGAAGGGCATATTGAATTCACGCGCAGGCATGAAAATTTGGTGATGTGTGATTAGTTCTGGAAGTTATTATCAAGCAGTTTCCAATTAGATTTGGCGCCGAGCAAGCAAACACATAAATGTCTCCAATTTGATCATTTTCTCGGAGTTATATGCAGGCTGTATCAGTCTAGTAGTTGGCAAATAATTCTCCCATAAATATTCATGGAGGAGTGTTATTGGGAGATTCCCCCATCAATTAATGTACAACCCTAAACAAGCCTCTAGTTTTTGTCCAGAGGCGGCTTAAAATTTTTCTTTTTAAATTCTCACTAATTAATAGCTTCTTTGGATAATGTTGCAAAAATATAAATAAGTTTCAAATTTAAAAAACAAAAAAACAAATAACAAAAAACTTAAACTGTGTTTTTTAATCAAGATCAATAACGTTTATGATATTATAATATATTTATAAATTGAGTTCTGATTGTTAATTTGTTTCGTTAAAAAAAATTGGAGGCAAAGACATAAACATGAGGATAAATTCTGTACCGCTAACAGTTATTGGGAATTTATCTAGATAAGTGTAAAAGCAAAAATCATAAAAAAATTTTGACAGATAGACTTTTTTTAACATTTTTTTCATATTCCTGGTATCTTACCTTACTTAAAAATTTTCTCTGGGGCGCGATACTATCAATGATTTAACTTTAAATTTTTAAATAAAGATGTATTTTATTTAAAAACCAGCATTTTTGTAGCTTTTTATTTAATAGTTTCAAGGTATTAAAATTGAAAACACATGGTATTTATACCCTCTTTAAATAAAAAAGTTTTTTTGTCAAAAAAAAAATATTCTCAATTTTTTCTATAAATTACAAACATTTTTTAATTTTAATCAATTTATATATTTTATTAAAATGTTATACCTACAAAAGTTCGAGTTCAATTTGTGATTAATTTGATTCGAATTTGACTAATAGGTGACTGAGGGAGGTTGTCGAATGCAATTACTTTGTGTCAAAGGCCGTTTATTGCGAAAGTTTTTAAAGTCCGGCTCTGGTCAGCATTTGTCGAATCCGCTCTACTAAGAGCTGCAATTAATCGAATTAAGTGAACATTCGTCGGATATCCCGAAGATAGTTCTCACAGAGGCGGCCCGTCCTGATGGCTTACAGCTAATTCCGAACATGCACTGTGCAAATAGATAAAATTGACAGATCCCCTTCGGGGAGTCGACCCGCCACTCGCCCCATAACTCACCGGTCCAAATCCCTATCCGATCGCAATGGTACGGCCACTGCTGACGCTCCCATGATTTATCCTCGCCACCTCGGAACTGTTTTTGGCCTTTTTTCCGAATTAAGAAAGTCAGACGGCGCTCTCAGATTATCTCGAAGCTTTCCTTTGTCACAAAAGAATTAATAAACGAGAAAAGAGCGCAAATATTGATTCAACCTCTTCCGACAAGAAAACTCAATCTCTGACTTGTGCATATTTTTTTATTATTAGCACGAGTATTGACTATTAAATTTTCATCGATTTGCTTTGTGACGGGGCTTTTAATAGTTCATACGACAAACCATTCTTCTTACTAGAGAACTAAGATCAAAAGGGATTGTTAAAAGGAATCGCAAATGTCCCGGAGGAGTGTACGCATGAAACGGCTTAACTCGCACTCTAGTGAAATTCATTTACGCAAGAATTAGACGAGAAATTATTAATTAATTAGCGAACGACAGAAACCGCGCCAGATTACTCAAAGCTACTTATTTTTACTTAAGTGGAACGAGGGCTTCGCTCTCAGGCCCATTTACCAGATTATTGTATAGTGTTTGAAGAAGAAATATTTGTTATAAAATTTTAATTGTGTTTCTTTGCCCAAAAATCCGTCAATCCCTTTGAGATATGTGTGTTTCCAGGCCGTATAATTACCCAAAAAGTTTTGTTTCCAACATTTCTAAAATGAAAAAGCACTTAACTTTCCCCATAAAACCGGAATCGTTGTAGAATTCCGTGCGCGTTTCTTATCTTCTCGGCACTGTTCTTACATGATCGAACAAAAACTTTCTAGAGTCCTTATGCAATGGTTCCCTGTTTAAAGCCAATCAAGTAATTTTGCACGTTTTTGCCTCGGTTTAGTAATACACAGTCAGATATTTAAGTCGCAACGGAGCTCGTTTTCTAAGCTCCCAAATTAACTAATTAACAGCGAACCTTGTAAAACGCAAACTTAAAATTCGTGCTGTGCTCTCGTTTAACGGTTGTCTGCAGAGAATGCCAGCACTCCAAACACAAAAAAATCGAATAAATTCGAAATAAATTTTTCGGGATGGGTCCAAGAGACTAAAAGGCGCCTCCGCGAGTGTACAAAGGAATAAATGGGCGACGTTACGGAAACAACACCGGAATCGAATAGCACCGACTGGAAACTAAAGACAAAGGCCAAAAAAATTCAAGTGTGATAAAAAAAATCATGAGAAATTTATTGTTAGCTTGTAAAATAGATCGTTACCTATACAATATTTCAGAAATTCCCTAAAAGGCACTTCAAGATAGTCCACATAATAAAATTCTTGGCCTTTGACGAGCTGACAAGCTGCTTGAAAAACGACTCTGTCGTCGTCAACAAAAGGATCAGCGAAACAAATTTCAAAAGTGAATTTATTAGTCCTTCTCCTGTCACCGTTAAAACACACTTTCAACTTAATCAAACTTTCCACATAATCAAAACACTGATAAACATGAAAGAACTCGTTAAAGGCATCAAAGAAATAGTAATAATGGTCCCTCACGTCGCTCCCCAACTTATTTTTAAATTTGCAACACTGAAACATGTTACTATTCGTCGACATAACCCTCTCAGGATGACTATTTTGGCAGTGCTGCACCATCTGATTCTTACTTTCACCCTTCCACGGACACTCCAAATACCCTCTTAGTGGACACAGTTTGACTCTATGAGGGCACTCCTCCTCGTGGCGGCGCACCCGGAGGCAAGTACTGGCATAGAAGCAGCCCTGGCGACGACAGGGCAGACGAACACTTGTCAAAATGTCGTCCATGTTGTGATTTTCGATGAAAAAAGCGTCGGTGAAACAACGGGGACAGACGCGAACCGAGGCCCCACACTCGGGACACAAGTCCACACCGCACCAGTAGCACCGACGGGGGCGGGGGCACAAATATTTGTTGCACTGGATACATAAAAAGGCAGACGAGGTTTCCATGAGGTGTTTAGACGGACTGAGAAAAAACTTATCAAGAGATAAAGAGAGAAAAAGTGTGATGATAAACGAAAATTTTGACAGTTCAGCAATAACACTCGTATAATTAATAATAGTAATAGATTTGAATGAGGCACTTGTATAACATTTTCTAAACCTAAACTGTAAACAATATAAACATTGACTTAATGTATAATGTAACAAATTAACTGCAACACCAAGACAGCATGAATATTTCTTTACTATAACTTCTAGATATAATCAGACACACATAAGTTTCAAAAGATTTAATTTATTCATTATTATTTATTAAGCTACAATTTTTTTGAAGAATTTATCGTAACAAAATAATTCTTTGTTAAGTTCTAAAGTCACTTTACGTTTGTTCTTTTTTAATAAAATTCGATATTTTACAAAAAAGTTATGAATCGTTTTTTTTTTCATTCATTTAAAATATGGTTTAAAAAAGACAAGTTACAGCTTCCTGTGTAGTCTTCACAACAGCTTATTGTTAACTTTTAAACGTTATTATATTTTTAAAGTCCCAATAAATGATACTAAAAAAATTTGTCTTGTAACTTTACAATAATTTGTTAAAAGAACTAGTCGTTTGGCCTAGTATATTGGTTCTACTTTGACTCTATCAGTGTTTTTAAAGGCATAGCAAAATAAGAAATCAATCAGTACCGTCCTTAAAAATGTAGTTCAAATTGTTTTAAAACATTTAATAATGTATTAAAAAAGTTGAAATAATAGTTATTTATTGTAAGAGTGTGTTAGATAGCGTTTTATCCACGCAAGAATGTTTAACCGCGAGAACGTCAGTTCGAGCGGTTAATTTTCTTAAGTGGATAAAACGCGACTAACACACGACTGCAATATAACGTTTTATCCACAATCACACACCCAAATTATTCCAAACTTAATTAAAAATTAAACTGTCATTTAAACATCACGCCAAATGTGCTTTGGGTTAAACGCAGTAAGCTGTTACGCGGTGCGCTGGTTACTAACAGTGGAATAAAGTTACTTTATTCCACTAGTGGATAAAGTGGTACTTTATACGTATCTAAGGTGTGGAATAGTCTCTTTATAGAGTGATTGTAAATAAAAACTATTTTTTATTTTAAATAAGTTGTATTAAAACTAATTTACATTAATTTAATAAAAATAGCCTTTTTTATTGACTGGATGTTACGTTGTCTGTAAAAAAATATTTTAATTTTGCTTTTGTAGCTTCTTTTTACTGATAAAATGATATCGACCAAACTCTCTATCAAAGATTGTGAAACAATTAATAGCATTTAGTCCGTTGAAACATTTTTTTTAATGTAAATATAATTTTTACATAAAAAACCACTTCTATTTAGGCAAGAAATTCTCTTCTGTATCGAGAGATCAAGATAATTTGTAATCGAATGATCCTCAGATCTGAAAACGTATATCAAAAGTCAAAAGGTAAAATGGCATGATCAAAAAGATGATGATTTTAATAACCAAATTTTTCACTTACTTTCAAAAAATAACAGTCCTATTACTATACGTTGGCGACTTTCAGTCCATTTTGCCGTTTTACCTTTCCACTTGTCATTTTATTTAACGTTTCACGTGCAGTTAGTTGAAAAACAGACATACGTTTTCGGATCCAAAGACAAATTATCTTGATCTCTCGATATAAGACATAGAGTTTTTGGTCACTGCTAACAGATTCCTATATCAAAAATTTAGTTTCGAATTAGATCCAACTATATTTTCTACCAATTACGTGCATAAACAATTGATTTCTTGGTGCTGAAATTTGTCTGTTTAAAAAATGAATGATGAAATGATATAGTTATAGATTTGATCCTCAGAACTTTTTTGTAATTAATTTTTCACTGTTGGTGTGTAAACCCACGGTATGATCCCTCCCCCATTTCAAAGCGAAACAAAATTCTTTTGATCGTTGCAGGAAGCTCGCTTTGTTCGCTTCCATTCCTCCATCTATCTCTCAGTTTCCTTTTTTAATAAATTTATACATTTCGCATAAAATATTTACGCAGTACTTATGGGTGCGCTTCCTCGAGCACGCCACTTAAGCCCCGTGTTTGACTTTCGCCTTAAAAGGAAGGAACGTCTCGGTAATATACTGGGAACAAGTCAGCTATTTCTTAATCGAGAGCGGCGCTCCGCCTATCGGCAGCTGCATATCGTGCATAGTTGAAATTCGCGAGCAAATCTATGAAATTGGACGCATCGTCTGGAAAATAGCCTGACACACTAACCTCCATAAAGCCCCATCAGAAGACAGCAGCGCGCGTAAAGTCTCGTGAGTGTCTTTTGACGTTATGTTTATGTCATCCGGCGGGATCATCACGCCGAATTATTACTTGTAGCGGCGGTTTTTCACGCGATGCGAATTGGATTAGATGCACGACGCGAATAAATCAAGAGGGAGTTTTTAACTTGGAACTTGTTGGTCAATATGCCCGTTTCGGGCGAAATTGTGACAGCTTTATTCCAGGTCCTAGGTCAGGCGAGGGCGAGAAACTCAATATTGCTTCAATAATCCCATTTCCCGACTACTTCCCGTCTGTTCTTCTTCATATCCATTCAGGATGACCGCATTACATTTTATTTCAAAAGCGCACTATTGCTTTTCAAAATATTACATTTCGAGTGTAAATGTATGGACGAGACATGACAAGGGTGTACAACCACCAAATTCGAACTATTTAAAACGATACGTGACCCATTAACATGAAGGCTAATGCGACTCAAGTCGACTGGAAAGGGACACTTCTTTAACTAACTACTTGGAGAGTTTACTTGAGCTTTCTTAAAGCATTTTGCGGATTAACTCGACCGTAAAACGTACAAACCTTAGTAACAATCTAGAAGCCGACAGAATTTATACAAGTTTTTAACCATTTTTAACTTTTCCGTTCAAAACCAGTGGTTCACGTCAAATCCTAGATCGGATCCCGACTGGAACTTCTTTAAGAAAAAACGAGATACACAAATCTCTCCCGATTTATAAATTTGATTTCAGCGGTGCTTCTGCACATACAGGTGTAAAAACGGAGGTGTTTTCTGATTTCAGAGTATGACATTTTAGATTCAATACTTGTATTAAAAGTAATTCAAATAATAATAAGATTCTTTTTTCTGTATATATTTTACTCATTGTTTTCACTTTGGAAGCCTCGTTTTTTTGCTAATTTTAGAAAGAGCTAAAGCTGCATCCGGATAAGACGCATTTTAGGGTCATAATAATGTTTATCTCAGCGAATGTTGGGTACAATGACAAGTAAAATATATGAAAAGGCTGAAGGCACCGCCACTAGCTGTCAGATTAAGTCTGGTATCCTGAAATACAATATTTCAGTGTCCATGACGTGCACTATTCGTATTTTGTTTCATTTTGCGCGTTAAATATTTTAAGTGTTATCAAACGCGATTTTTTATTTACCCCGATATTCTTTACTTTTTTCTTCATGCCACTTTTTATCAGCTTTCTCCACTAAAAACATGATTGATAGCATTTCTTTGAGCTTATTGACAGTTCCGTTTCGAACGTTCCTTTGACTAAACCGTTCTGATAATCTTGTTAAAGTTAAAACTTTGATAAATATCGTGCGATGATATTTTTAGAGGATTCGTCCCGGAAGCTATTCGGCTTATCAGCAAAGATTTTCCTCGGACTTTTTCAAAGTCGTTGTTTTTGCCAGAAATATCATACACGTGAGAACAGATTAAATTGGGACGCTTGTTTGTGGCGGAATATCGATGGAGTATGCGTCAGGCAAATGGAGTTTTGCTTAAAATAAACATATGTCGAGGTAATTTTCAAAGCACGGACAAAACTAAAAAGTGCTTTAAATTGATTGCCGGAAAAAAATAACTGAAGAGTCAGAACGATAAATCTACACAATTTTAAACATCTTTAAAAGTTTTAATTAGAGTTTAAGTTCACTTTTTGCAAAGATTTCATTTTATGCGTAATTAGATCGTAATTTTACTAAATTTCTATTAAAGGTTTTCATAAAGTATTGTGTGCTACTCTATCCATTGTGTTGTGTTAGCTCCTCTATCCATTATGTTCTCAAAACAACTGACGTAATTAAGTCATTTATGCAAATATTAGGTTTCAATATACATTTGATGCTTGTGTGTATTGATAGTTCCAGGACTGTTTTGATGAACGCCCACGTTTGACTTTCATTAAATCTCGCTTTTTTTATCTTAATTGAGATACATTAAACTAAAAAAAAAAATTAAACGACTAAGCTAACTAAATTTAGGGGCGATTTTATCAATTATTAGTTGCCCAATAATTAGATTTACTTTCAGAACAATATCTGTTATAAAATTTTAACATAAAACTATTTCAAAACGTTTTATGTGTAACATGTAGAACCACACGAAAACGTAATCTGTCCTCAATTACTAATAGTTTGTGCTTAGAAATTTTTTCGGAAATTTTTACTATTCAAATATTTCAAACTTATTACTTAGGTGTCACTTTGTAACAATTATTGCAATAAGCAAAATATCTGTTTGAATATTATTATAAAATTAAATAATATTTAAAAAAACCTATGTTTTTGTTTTTTTATAACAGAAAATTTAGTTTCAAGTTTAAAATTGCAATCGATTAGCRTCGTCTGCTGCCCTCCAAACCACAACAAACGCGTTTTACTTCCTCATTTCGTGYTTCTTTGTGTCAGCTTCTCGCAGCAAATAATAAAATTCTTGAAACAAAAAATTTCAATTACATTTTTGGTTTCGTATGTCCATCGACCACCCACTCCTAATTACCCTCGAAATCCTAGCAATAAATCTGAAAAATTTTAATTACTACCTCTTTTAAGCCTTTGAATAAGTGGCCAAAAAGAGCCGCTCCAAGTGCCACCTAAATAAACTTCTAATCTCCGAAGTGTAATTTTTCGCGCGTCTCTTCTGAATTGGTGGCACATTTTAATTTCCTTCTGTATCGCGTATAAAGAGGTTAAAAATGAATTATTGTCTCCGTGCTCCGAGTTGAAAGCTATACGGCGCCTGTGTATCCCATTATGGTAAATAATRCAAGCCGCCGTCTTGTCGTAAATAAGGACCTGCTTGTGATTTACCGGGAATATCTGATTTTTTCCGGTCGCATGCGATAAATCGGACCATGCACATGGGGGTGCAACGGCAGCGCTGAAGCGGCATTTCGATTGCAAACTAAATTTTTAACAAATCTTGCCGACACTTGGCTAAATCTTTCACAAATCTCGCCCGCATCGACAAATATCGAAAATAAAATCGGAACAAATCTAGAATGTTCACACAAATCTGAGGATTTTGCAACCTTGGCAAAATATGCTCCAAATAAATAAGTTATTAGATTAATGCAAAATTAATTTAATTTGTTTCAAAAAATGATGATTTGGTGGATGCGCCGGGCAAGCTTAGCTAAGCTGTAGCGTAAATGTTAGTTTTTCAAATTAAAAATAAATTTTAAAAGTAAAAATAACGTCAAGATTTCTCTCAAATCTCCTTATATCTTCTTCTAAAAACATTTTTCGCTCAAGTAATCTAAATTGTGCTTATTGTTTCAAAGCTCCATAAAAACATTTCCCACTTATGCCATTTTCTAAATCCGGTTACGCCCATGCGGCAGACGTGTCTCGTCTCTTTATCAAATACTCGTGTCAACTTTGTGCCAAAATGTTTGGTTAAAGAGTGCCATTTTCACTCGCCTTCGCAGCCATTCCGGCAAACTTTAACACTTCTGTGGAATAGTAATATACGAATGCAGTTTGCACTCCTGTTGCATAAACCATCGGCCGTCTCGCCTCAATTTTATTTTTCTCCTCGTTAGAGCTACGAAATTTCGCCCTCTAGCCCCGATATGCGCTGTTGTCACTAGATTAAGATCCCGATTTTTCTCGTCGACGAGTAAATTCCGGTGTGGAATGTTGGCGGTTTTTTCTACCGGAGCACATATAACGTGTCAAATCGACAAATGTATACGTCGAAATATTTCAAGGCTCGACGGAGTGCGCTATCAATTGTGCATTTCAAGAATTCGCTGCACGTTCGTCACGCCAAGCAGCGGTCAAATAAGCCGAAGGTCTGACTGTTCAACTACAAAAATAGATGCTTTTCAACCGGAATTTAATATCAGCAAAAAATAAGACCGCTGAAGAAACTTTGTATAATTTAATTAAATCGACTTGACAACACTTCACAAATGCACTATACACTTGTGTGGTCTTTCACCGACTTGTGTTTACGACACCAAGAACGCTTAACGCGGATTACAGGTTTTATTACTGCTATTTACAGGTTCTGCTAACTCACAAATGGCAATATTAGATTAGATGGAATTAAACCGAGTTTAAACGCATTAGACGAGACAGCATAATGGTGGATGCGCCGGGAGAATGCAATGCATCCACCTAATGCATTATTCAAGAAAACCAGATGGCAGCTTTTTATTTATAATTTTTTTATAAAAAAATTATCAAATTTTATGACTACAAACTGATGAAATGTAATCTTTCTCGTGTTTCGAATCGGATTAGATTTTTTATTCATATTAAAACTAAACTAAATTCAATTTTTTGTAGGTTTGTTATTTGTATGAAAATCTATGTGTCTGATGTAAGGGCCGACTTTCCTATCGTCGCGACTTTTTGATGCAATTATTTTTAATTGCTCGTTATCTCTGCCGCTATTTTTGTACAGTCTGTTTCTACTTGAACAACCCTACTTTCCGTATTGTTGGTTGCATTCAAAACAAATCCAAATCATGCTGTTTGAAGAGCAAGTTAATAAACAGTTCTCCAGAGCCACTTACCGTTTATTTCTTGTTTTAAAAGGCACCTTATTACATCAGTAACGTGACACAAAAAACTCAACTTTTTGCGGTCTGATTTCTTCGATAAAATTTATTTACCACACATATTTCTCGAACCGATCGATTTCAATCCTCTTTTCCGTCATAAAGTTTGACAGTTGCGGCTGTTTCAAGCAGTGTAATTTCGTAATTCCATCAAATATTCGTTAATATCGTGGACTTTAACGTCTTCATGACCTCGGTACGTATATTTCCAGTTTTTATCACCTGCCTTGTCTTGAAACACGGTTTAGAGCCCACGTTTTATGATCTTGGAAAGTGGAATTTATGTCCAACAGGGCAAACACCTAATTTATTATAGATTCGACGTGCTATTTTCGGTTTGCTACACTTAAAAAGTCAATTATTTACTAAACTTTTGAATTCTGTCAGGTTGGTTTTCGTGATCGGAGTAGTTGACACTTGTTTTGCTCTGATCGAGGCGTCCTCAATAAAAACAGATTTCATTTACTCCGGGAAAATCAACAACTGGAACATGAAATCCGGTGTTTTATTTCTCCGGTGTTTGTTCCAGCAAACTTACTAATTCTCTCATCAATTCTGAGCAAACAGACAAAAAGCATTATAAATTCGTCCAATGGAGAAGGAATCAAATTCTCCGATGCTCTACAAAGGTCGATTAGCGTCTACATATCTGGAACAAAGCGTGTCTTTTGCCATAAAACCGCCGATTTAACCCCAAAACTTTTCCAAAACCCCACAAAATAAAACTTTTGTCGTGCAAAAAGAAAACTTTTATGAATAGATGTGCGTGTTGACAACGACTTTATTCTCTCGCATTTATCAAAAATCGTTTTATTTTCCCTCTAATTAGCGCATTACATATTTTGTAAATTCTCTCGGGCGTTTGTGGAAAAATGGGAGAGAAAGGTTCTTCGATACGTGCCAAGCCCGGAAGCGGAAAGCTATTTGTTGTGAGATAATTAATATAAATATGAAATGAACGCAATCGCTGCACAATTAAAAACAAATTTTAACACCGTGGGGATTGTTTTTGCATTAAACGACTCAGGGTATTTAAAGTTAAATTGGAAATTTTTAAATTATTATTCGAGTTGGAATTGTAAAAGTTTAGACGGAGCGACGATTAAGAACACCTGGATTTAGCAGCATGACCCCGAGACGAAGAACAAACCGCAAGAGAAAAAAGAATGCCGGAAAAATGGATTGGGAGTTTAATCTCAGACGCAAGCCACGGTTTTAATGCGAAAAGTATATCATTATATCCCGAGAGAAAACAAAGCATAAGTACTTTTCAAGACGCGAAAGAGGAAATGTTGCATTTTCTTCCCTCACTCACTAGTAGCTTACACATCCTTTACCCTCTAGCAAAATGTCTAATGCACCAGTGTTTTATAAAATTTGAAGGTTGGTGCCTATTGAGTTTGTACATACCAGGTGAACAAAAAGTATGGAACCAAATGTTTTTTTCGTAAACTAACCACTTTACGAAAAAAATAATTAGTGTAGCTTAAAGTACAATTAAAATGTGACTATTTATCAAGAATAACATTTTTCGAAATTTCTTTTAGTTTTCGAGTTCTGGAAAAATTTTTTTTTTTTAAATGGCAACCCATTATGGTAATTTTTTTAATTAAAGATTATGACCTAAAAATGACCTCTAATTAAATAAAATTGTTTTTTAGCCAGTACTTTTTTAAATTAATTGTTAAAGTTGCGTTGCGAGCTCATCACGAAGTTTTTCCGAACTTAACCGAAATGGTTGTTTCATGCATTTCATCATGGGAGAGCGCTGATTTCTATGCAGGTGCTTTGGGGTGGTTTCGAATGGACTAAAAATAGAAGAAAATGATTTGTTATTACATTTTTTGATCCATCCGAAATCACCCCAAAGCACCAGCACAAAAAAACGGGCTCTCCAACGTCCAGTCATGAAACGACCCCCTCGTTCAAGTTCGGAAAATCTTCGTGATGGGCTCGGAACGGAACTTTAACAATTTATTAAAAAAAAAGTACTGACTAAAAAACGATTCTGTATAATTAGAGGTCATTTTTAGATCATAATCTTTAATTAAAAAAATTACCATGGTGGGTTGCCATTTAAATTTTTTTTTTTTTACAGAACTCGAAAACTAAAAGAAATTTCAAAAAATGTTATTCTTGATAAATGGTCACATTTTAATTGTACTTTACGCTATACTAATTATTTTTTTTGTAAAGTGCTTAGTTTACGAAAAAAACGATTGGTTCCATACTTTTTATTCACCTGGTATGTATGTACCAAGTTTAAAAAAAATAATTTTGTAAAATAACAAAGGCAAAGAAAATGAACGCAAAAACCATTCAGAAATTTTAATTTTAATTATACATAGGTACGTAGGGTCTTAATAATAGTAGAAATTTTTATTTTAACATTTTACATCCTACTCTTTGCAGAATTTCTAGACATTTTTCGGTGCTTTTAGTGCGATTCAGATTTGGGTATTTGGTTTGCTCTCGACTGTACTCAAATAATGCCTTAATAAATTTCCGTGGCACACACGCTCGAAATTGGACATAATACCGAGTGCATGTTGTATTCTGGAGTACACACAGAAACGGAGGTTATAAATCTCAAAAGGGAGGGAGCGTTGTATTTCTTGTCATCGTTGATTTTAAAATGAATGGAAGAAAATCTCATTTAATCCTTTAAAACGAGTGAAAGAAATGTGAAAATCTGGCAGTCAGATAGCAAGACGTGCAACATTTATCATCAGATAGTTTGCGTCAAGTTTGAAATGGAGTTCAAACTTGATCGGGATATTGTAGGAAGTTCATCTGTGTTTGATTTCGGAAGCTCTACAAATAACCCATCACTTGTCGCTCCTGGAATGTCTCTGTAACGGGATCCTTCTGTTTACCGGAGGACTTAATTGGACAACAATCGAGCAAACATGCAAAACGCTACCGAAAAAGCTCGAACGTTTCATAAATTGCTGGAAAACACAAACCGAACGCCGGCTTTGTTACCGTAGGTCTTTAAATCGCCTCTCCGTTTCAATTTTCTTGTACGTGTCTGAAACACCCTTTATTTCCGATACATCATCATTTACAACCCCTCAGTTCATATTTTTATTTATGCGGAACAAGAGGCGTCCCTCTTTCTTTTATTACCGCAAATAAAAACTGACGGATATGACAAATCGTTACCTAGTAAGTTAATCGAAGCAAAAAAACCCTATGCAAATCGAAGAGTTGTAAGCTTTTATCCCATGACATGACCTACTTTAAATCCGGCCATAAATCACCCCTTAATTGTGTTTTTCAAAAACTCACCAAGTCGTTAAAAAATCGAAAAAAAAGCCACAGACAAGGTCCCGAAAGAGGATGATTGATCCTGCGGTCGGCGATTTCTAACCGAGACAATAAACAAAACTACTCTCGGAGAAAAAAGTAGTTGCTTTGGGTACGTACTTTATTGCGCGAGGGTGGCTTTTTGTTGTAAATGAAGTTGGACGAGCTGAAACAAGTCCGATACTATGAAAAATTTCCTGCTAAGGGGCCTCGAAATTGAAAACAAACTTCCGGTCGTAAAATTTTAATTAATTCGGGAAAATGCACGCCGATAAACAAAACAATCAAATAGAGAATTAATAAATCTCGCGCTTGCCGGATCTGCGAGCGTCTAATTTAATTAACAAGAAATTCAATTAAACAAAAAGAATTATAGCGACGTGATGGCAACGAAAAAATAATGGAATGCATTGTTGGATTTCAGTTTCTTTGTTGCGGTTTCTCCAGTCCGAGAATTATTCATAAGGGCGAATTTTAAATTTTTCTCACAGCTTACACTGTCTTGGAAATTAAAAAGAAATAAACGCTTTTCTTATTCCATGCCCAAAATTTGCTCAAATAATAATCATAAGAAACAACTGAAAACTTTATTAAATAAATTGGATTCTTATAGTTTTATATACAATAATTTAATTATTAAATGCGCTTATACCTAGTTTTATCGTTGAAAGTCGACAAATGGCAGCTAAATTTTGCGCCTTTTATCAATTTATGTTATTATTTAAAATTATGTAAATGTGTGCTTCATAACAAAGACATGTAGAATTAGAAACAATAAAAACGAAGATGATCAAATTACATATGAGAAAATAAGACCCGCCTCGGAGGATTCAAAAAACCTTCTTTAAAGAAAAATTCTTTTCTTGGAAGAAAGTGAACCAAGGCTCAATATTGGGACCCCTGTTATTTTTGGTATGTATTAATATTAGATACCACTTACGTCAAATGTCAAAAATTTTAACTGTCAAATATAATAATAAACTCAATTTAAAAACCGCTCAATAGAAAAAATAGTACAAAAAAACGCGTGTTGCAACCTTTCATTGTGATACTCATGCATTTATAACACTCGCCATTACGTGTCACAAACTATTCGCATCACAGTGAGGATGTTTGTAACACTTGTTTTTGAATATACTATTATAGTAAATCTTCATTTTATTTTCTAATTATTCATTTGTTTTTAATTCTGTTGTGAAGTAGTTACAATTTAATTATTTGTATTTAAAAATTCTATTTCTTTGACATCTTGGTTGCATTCAATATGAAAAAAAGTCGTGTGGTTCACATTAACTGTGAAGCTGAATGTCTTTGTTTTGAGATTCAGCACAGTCTCATGGCGAACTTTAACTTTTTAAATATGGCTTGAAAACAGGGTAGAATCCTTGAAATATTTGCTTTTTTGAATAAACCTTTAAAAAACAGGACAAACTCATTGAAAAGAGTTGGGTTCTGAAGGGACCTTACTAGTAGTAATACACTGTTGAAACAAAGATGTATGAAACACAATTAAAGAGTCAGTAGTGCATTTTCTAAGTCGCAGCTTAAGCGAAAAAAGCTCCGTTTCTTTTTTGCATACTTTTTGCATTTCCACAATAGGCGAGTTTTATTGTCTGTGCTTTCGTATTTAAAGCGAAATTAAGTATAAAATTCAGCTCGGCGTTGTAAAAAAGCGTCACTGGCAACTTTATTAAATTATTGTTATTATTACGACCATTACGGTCCCCTACTCGGGAAGCTCCTCGCGGACCGCTCAACATATGCAAATCCCAGAAATATTCTTTTCTGGAGCATTATCCGAAACAATATCCTCGGAATAAAAGAGATATAACAAACATTCCCGGAGAAATCCAGCTGTTAAGAAACCCCCTCAGGATACTTTAGAACAGTTCGGTGCGTGGCTGCTGTGTATGCAGAGTTTCCACCGAAGGACTCTTACTTCCTTTAAGACTCCGCACGCACCCTGTCAGCGCGGATATTGCACCCGAATGGGAGCTAATAAAAGAAAAATTATCATATAGTGAGTCGGGAGTCTCTCAGCAAACAAAGGCGTTTGTGAAAAGATACGACGAATTTAAAAGGCGGACGAATTTTAATTGCTGAAGCGAACAACTTATGCATTTTAGCCGATGAAGCGAGGAGAGTGGAGCATTCAGAGCACGTAGACTCCCCGATGGGCCAGTTTGGCGACGAGCAGACTTGAGATGACGCTAAGGGTACCTATATTACAGGTAAACTTACCCCGAATCACCAGTAAAAAGAACAATTCGAACGGTAAATGTCCAACCGACTGATGAATATTTATAACAACGCCACACCAAGCATAAACTTGCACGAAGGCTGATCATTTATTTACACATCTGCACTAACATGAGCATAACCACCACAAATATTCTTAAAACCTTATTACAAAATCGCGAAAGTTAGAACACAATTTTCCGCCTCAAATGTACCTATACTACACAATGTTGATGTATACGCACAATCTTAAGAAATGATAGCTTATGCCAAATAACAACTATAATAGCAATAGTATATTATATTACAAGGTAGAGAAGAAAGAATTCGTACTTAGTTACCGAGATATACTGTGATAAAAATACTATTAAATTTTATTAACCTTTAACTAAAGACGCCGATACTATACAGGGGCGCCAGAACTGGCGCCCCCAAAAAAATGCCATATAAGGGAAGATACCAGGAACATGGAGAAAATGTTATGTTATGAGAGTTTAAATTTTGCACTTTGAGCCTATTTGTTTCTGTTGGAAAAATAAATGATTTTCCAAGTTTTTTTGCTACAGGCTATTAGAAGCAGGAAACAATGAACCTGTATCCTCAATGTTATTTGGAGATTTTATTGACAAAACTTTTGTACCTTTACTAAATAATTCTAAAAAAACATATGCAAAATTATCAGTATCATTAAATAGATATAAACAAATGTTAAATGTGAAAAATAAATATCAAAACTTTTTAACATTTTTTCCATGTTCCTGGTCTCTAATTTTTCTCTAGGGCGCGAGTTCTGGCGCACTCTGTATTTGATAACGCCACGGCTGTCAAAAGCAAAGTGAATTGGTTTTTATTATTTAGGTGGATTTAAAAATGATATTCCTTATTGACAGTCGACAAATATAATTTGTGGCTAATTTTGAGTGAAAAAACACGCTACAACAAAAGAAAGTAAATTTGTTTGAATAAAAAAATAATGATTATTTTTTCTAGTGCAAATGTTTTGTTTATAAAAACAACTCAAGAATTACCTTCTTTAAACAAGATTTTAGAACAGTATAATTAAATTGTTTTAACCAAAAGTTAGATGGTGGTTTTTACAATGAATTTGTATGAACAAAATTTTGATTTCATGACAAATGACGTTGTGAAAGATGGACAACCAATTTGCTACTCAAGAAGTCCAAAGAAAAATAGAAAACCGACTATAATATTTCAATGAATCAGTCATAAAACGTGTGTGTTTTATATTTTATTTAATTAAAATCAACGTTGCAACTAGATATTTATTGAGGTTTTTAGATAAAAATTTTGTTAAATTTCAAAATCTGCAGAAATACTCGTAGATTCGCGACTTTGCGTTTAACAAAACCATTTCACGCAAATTGTGTCGTTATTGGCGTTAAGAATGAACCTTCTCGATGATTGATGTGTTTCCTTTAAAAATCTCCTCTGTTCAAAGCGTGAAAACTCCGGTAAAATCCGGTGTAGTCGCATAAAGCCATTTTAGTAACAAAAGAGTTGTTTTTTTGAAGCCAGGAGTTCATTATCGTAAATTCGAAGGTTGTAGTAATGAAGTGCATATTGCTTTATTTATAATTGAGCACTTCAAAGCCGGGATTTCATTATGAATGCAGGACGTCTTCTGGAAGAAACTCCAGTGACTTACGTCCCTGAGTCGTACAAGCGACACGCTCTAAATCACACTGTGTTTGATTAAAATATATTATACGGAGGTATTCAAAACAGTCATTATTCAAAAAAGATCCGGTGATATATCACCTCCAGCGAAATATTACGAAATGGATCCGATTTCCAATAAACTTAAGATATTATTGCCGCAACTCGGGCTTGATTAACGACGAGACTTTTTCTTGCTCATTGTTCGAGGCCAGTTTTAATGAGTTTACGGAGAGTAGATGCGCATTTGTCGCGATTAAATTAAGCCAATAATGGCGTCACGTGCCGACGACTAAATCGGATTCGATACGTGAACAAGGAAAAAGTGGCATGGAGTGAATTACACACCTCCCAACTGAATTACTGTACTTATTTCTGTGACACGTCGTGGATGAAAATTTTATTTTCGCTCAATGCGTGATTATTCTTGACGGGAAAAACGCCCAGTTTAATGTCGGATTAACGCAAACATATGGTAATGCAATGTCCTCAACCTCAAAATGACGTCACATGAAAGGGTTTGTTGGAATTACTCCCTAAATCCCTCTTGTCCGGCATAACGCGATGTGTCATCTCGCAGAATTCAATCTAAATCATTGCGTATGACCGCTCCTGACGTTATTACATTTCATTCTCATTCAAATTAGATTTGAGCCACTCTTTGACGCCAACAAAAACAAAAGGCATGCGGGATTTTTCACCAGATGAAATTTTATCAAACGACAGCGGATTTAATTTGACCATTGGATAAAAACTCGCGCACGCTTTTTCGACTTAATGCCGGACATACTAGTTGCAGTATTTTTTATTTTTGTTGCAGTTTTTGATTTGTCCGCTATGTTAACTGTTTTGTTTTTTTAAGTTTATCTAGTCAAACTATTTTGTTAAAAAATGAGAAACGAAAATAGAAAATGCGCATCCCTAACACAGCTTGCTGGCGCGAAATTTGAATTCATGCATTTCAATTTTCTCCTTATAAAGGAAAATCCAAGCGGATTTCAAATTTGATCAAATCTAGCTCCTGATTCAATAATGAAAAATTGCATGATTGAATTCTGATGAGACAAAAAACTCATCAAAAAACAGTGAAAAAAGTATTTCAAAGTCATAAAAAGCATCGCGATGACGATTTGAGTTTTATTATAGATATAATTTTTCATCTTTTTTATAACCTAAAAATTTAATTGTCTTGATATTGAAGTTAAAATTTTTAAACATATTATTATTTTAATGGCAACAGATTTTTATGTTTTGTTTACAGAGTTTACATAGAGTTTAATTTAAACCAATTTGTTTAACTCATTTTGAACGTGACTAAAAATTAAATTAATTAAATTTTGATACAATACAGTGTTATTATAGAGATACACCTGTTTTGTGTCTTTTTTAAGATTTCACTAATAACAATTCTACAGCAGGGAGCATAACCTACTTTTCTGTTTTAATTACGAGCACAAATCTAATTACACTTATTACTGAATACAGTTTTAAATACGGTTCAAATTGCATTTTTTCCAGTTTTTGATTTGCAAACTCCGGTGTTAAGCAAATCTAGTTTTCTATAATGCAGTCATCCATCACGTCCACTTCAATAATGCGTGAATTTTTGAAAACGAAACACCGAAAACTCGTTCGATCTTCGTGTTTGCCCCGAAAGCAACAAGATGATGAATGGATAGCGGCGTAAGTTGACGTTTGTTCCAGACCCGAAGGCTTGTTTGTGCCCCAGCTTAAAACTTAGACAGCCACTAATGAAACGACTACTTATCTAAGATTTAACCTTTGAAGCTGCTCCGGAACGAATTTTTCATAATGGCAAATCCGGATTAGTGAAAAATTACAATCATGTTTCGGCCGAGTCATCGAAATGCGAAACGAAAAGACTTTACGCAGTCTTTCGCGAAAACAAAACGAATCGGAAAAATGTTTCAGCAAAAATAAATCCTTCTATTTCTAAAACCTTTAAATATATATTTTTTAAGTTTATTGCTTGTTAGAAACCTCATGTTCTAAAAAGTAAAAACTTAAAAAAGGCCGTTCGTAGCAAACCTTTAGAGTAGGTAATTCGATTCACTTTTAATTAGAACGTAATGAATGAAAGGATTAAACTAACTGAAACTTAATATCTCCTCCGTTTCTTGGCGTCTCTTGAATAAATGTCTCCCCAGTCCCCATTTCCGCAAACCTCTTTCTAATAATTGTAAATGACATGAAAAGTGATACGCGATTTTTCCGTGTCGTATCGTAATAAACCGTATCATTAGGTTGCGATTTTCTCGCCTTCATCCTTTTTTCTGAAGTGTATTGGGGCGTAGATGACACCCCATCGATGCCAGATTTCCGTTTTAAAAACTCGCCCCGTGTACGCCATTTCACAAATTTGTTTTCGTTGGCGTTTCCTGTGGAAACATGCGTTTTTTTCCTTTTTATGAACTGTAAAATAAGTGAGTAGAACACCAACTACCGCTCTTCAAATTTACATGATGGGATAAAAGTAATTTAATCATACAGTCAGGACGAGAGAGATATAAAAAAATTCATCCAATTACGATATTCCTATAAAGGACTGGAGTTGGATTAGGAGATGAAAATTATTTGCAACAAAAATACACCTGACACGTGTTGACTAATCTTTGGCTTAATATTTATGCCAATTAGGGAGAGTAAACTGATGTAAATTAAAAGCTACCCACAGAAAAGTTAATTAAGGCCAAAACCGGGTCTCAGGTGTTTGTAATAAGAACGTCCGGAATTTAATTTAATAAACACTGACATCAAAAGATGAAACAATGGCGAGATAAGACAAGTCCCTGAAATGTCATAAAACAAATTTGAGACGAGTTTGAATTAATTTCGGCTGAAAGCACGGCTTTGACGAGACCGGACTGTCTAATTGGAATGCCCGATCGAGGACGACAATTAGGGGCAATTAATTTCGACACTAATTGGCGTTAAAATTGATACTTTTTGGGAGGAAAATCGGAGAAAAGGTGTAAACAAATTTGATTCCATTTACTGTAGGTACTTTCTAATTATATTTTTTCAAAATAAATGTATTTGTATATTGTGGTTAGAAATTGGTGAACAAAGCCACTTTCGAGGCAATTTCACCTCAATTAAGTGTTAAAATACAATGGGAACGCCTTAAAGAGCAAATACTCGCCCTCACGATAATAGAATTTGAAGCAAACGTTTTCCGAATTTACAGCCGCATTGAGAGAAAACACCCGCTAAATCGCATCCTTATCTTTAATTACCCTGAAGTATCGAACGCTATTTTCGAATTAGCATGAAAGAGCTATCGAGAGGATAGAACGACTCTCCTAGCAATTTTGGAATTTTGAAAGCGACGATAAGTTAAAAATAATTCAGTGTCTCTTAAAACGAGTCATTAACGTTCGACGTACTTTAGGAGCACATTAGCAAAATGTGTTAGGTGATCACTTCTTAAACAAGGAGCCAGTCCTGAACGTGACTGCCATTATTCACTCCACTCTCCCCGGTTAAATCTCGCACTTATATTACCTTTAAACGTGCTGTTTACGCCCAAGAAGTAAACACGTTTAAAGCTATTACAAGAAAACTAGCCCCCCAAAGGCCATTTACACGGAATTAATTGATGCGGCAAGTAGTGTCGCTGGATTGGAATACCGCAATGACTGGTTTTGCACCATGATTTATAGGATGGAGAAACTCCTTGAGGACATGGCAGTTACCGTGGCTACGAAATTTGCAAGTATATTCATCAATCTCACTTTTTTAAAGAGTTCAAGGCAATAGCAGCTGTTGTTTTAATTAAATTGTTTGTATTTATTTGACAAAAGGTTTGCATTTTCAAATTGAGTTGTATTTGAGTTTTAAATGCTTATGTGTATATTTTGTGTTTATCGATTGACAACAAGTGTTTAGACAAACATGACGACTTCATCGACACGGTTCTGTAGATATTGTACCATAAATGACAAAAAGCATCGGAATTACAAAAAGAAAACATATTCAGAAAGTGGAAATAATTTTTCTTTCTGCATCTGTTCTATCTTTTTAGCAAAGGATAAAAAAATATGTGTACACCACAGGGGCCAGCAAGTAGCTTGAAACAGCAAAGATTCCAGCCTTTTTGTTTAGTAATTAGAATGTCCGCAGCCTTTAAACTTGAAGTAGATAATTAGCTCGCAACTTCTGGCCGTCGAAAATTAGATTACTTTATTATGTGGTTGCAAGTCCCGACTAATTAATAGTTGGGATAAAAACCGTCTGCCAAGTCGGGTCAAACTTGAAACAGCCGTTAAGAGAATGAACGATAAATCATTTAAATATGTAAAACCTCCTTTACTTCCGGTCGGTGAATCCGGAAAGCATGTCACAACGAGATGAATAAAGATAAGCGCAATTCGGCAAGAATATTTCACATCAAACAGCTTGAAACATCGAAGCTTTAAGCTTGAAAGCTTCGTTCTTTTAAGATTACAGCAAAGTTTATACGGGTATCGTTCAGGATTCGTCGACGTTTACGTTAAAGCGCATCTAAAGTTGATGCAAGAGTTTTAAAGCGCGCGTCGGATCGATAACGCCATTATTAACATTTATAACTAATTACGGTTTAATTTGATCGCTCTATTTATTAAGCCTTAAACAAAACGCACCTTCCTGACTAATTCACAATTTTCATTAACAGCGCATTCATGCCTTAAAGTCGTTATTTTAAGACTAATAAATATGTAACACATAAATTTACGCTCGAGGCCCCTTTTGTGCTCCGGATTCCGTTTACAACACAAATTCCTCCTACATTATCTACAATTATACATTCCTGGCTATTCCAAATTTATTACAATTGATCCTTCTAATTACACGTTTTGTCAAATCACATCAAAAGCCGACCGATTAATAAATCAAGAGCGCAACCGTGACACTGACACGCCCTTAAAGCTTAACCGACAAGGAGATTGTTTAACAGTTAACAGCTGACTCCTTAGACAAGTCACGAGCTTTCAAAGCAACCCCAGAATTAACATTTTTGGATTACAGAGCTTTYACGTGTCCTAAAGTGCAACCGTTGCGTAACGTATAAATTATGCATTCGGAAGTTTTATAAGATTTCGGCCCTCTTCATCATTCCGTCTTAATTAGACGTAAAAAAGTCATCAAGCGTGTAATAAGGAGGGTAAAAAAAACAAGTTTTACGAAACATTAATTTTAATTTAATTAACAATCTTACATTTTTGTACAGTGCGGTTCATAAATATATACCATCTAAAATTATATGTATAAATTGTAAAAGCTTTTTAATCAAAATATCAATGTTAAGACAAAATCACACAATAACTTAAATTAAGTACTTAATTAGTTCGCATCGAGGAAAGTTGGGACTTGCCGCTTTGTCGTTGTGGTGAAACGGATTAGTGACAAGTCACCGGACTGATGCAAGTTTACACGAAATGTAGCATAGGAATGATTATTTCACCGCCAAATTAAACAATTTCCATTTCATCCAAAATTCTTATTCTCTAACAGTGTTGGGAAATTATTGAGTTTGGCATCAAATATTCGCGTGTTTGACACAGAATAGGCCGTATAAAATTGCAGACTCGTTGTTTCTCAAAAAATATTCCATCTCCGTTAATTTAGCACAATTCACAGCTCGTTTCGAAACATTTCCGAAAAAAGGAAGACATCCGTTCATTCACTCGGCAACCACTCGTCAAAAATTATATTTACAAAAGAGAGAAAATCGAAGCGGATTTCGCGTCACAAACTCTACGGAACGAAATTATCAGTCTTTCACGTCCCGTTGCTGATTGCATGTTCTTTTTTTATTTCGTCGATGGTCGAGACGGACACTTTTCTCTCACCGTCCAGAGGGAATTTGAAGCTGAGTTCGCGCTCATCGCCGAACAGAGGGCTGTGGTTTTCGAAAATGGAGTCCCCGTCCATTGCTAACTTGTCCTCGTGAGTGTAGTATTTGGCGGCGTGTCGGCGCGAGTAGAGCAGAACTCCCAACACCCCCACGACTGTGAAGAAGAGGAGAGCCACCGAAGTGCCGGCGGCGATCAACCCCAGACGACCGTCATCGCCGAGAAGAAAAAAGTTGGCATCGCTGGCGGTCGAAGGGATGGTACACCAGGTAAGTTCATGGAAATGCAAAGCTCCAAGTTTCATCCCTAAAGACAAAAATAACAGTTTTGTTCAAATATGGAGAAATGAGTACCTTTGAGAGAGTAAGGTTGGGCGCACTGGAGGTTCCTGATGGCGGAACTCCGGTTGGCTCTTTCAAGCAATGGCACGATGTGGCACAAGTCACAGGCCCAGGGGTTGTCGTCCATCTCCAGCCGCTTCAAGTGGTCGAGTCTGGCTAACAAGTCGTTATCCAAGCCGACGAATTTGTTTCCGGTTATATCGAGTTCGGCGAGACTTTCCGGGAACGTTTCCGGTGCTAACGAGGAAATGTAATTGTTTCCGAGACTTAGTACTTGAACGGTGTCTGGAACAAATTTCCCCAATTCAAATAGGCCACAATCCGTTAAATGTAGTTCTTTTATGCGAAGGTCATTTAGCAATCTTTTCAAGGTGTGAACACTTAAATGATTTCCATTGAGTGAAAGAACCTCCAAAGTGCCAGCAACAGGTTCCAGCAGGCCGTTTTCAAGATTCTCGAACTTATTGTGACTCAAGTCCAATTCGGTGAGATTATGTAAATTGTCGAAAGCGTTGCGAGATATTTTCGTGATGCGGTTGCGTGCGAGAGTCAGTCTTTTCAATTCGCGTTGATTGGGAAATACTGAGCTTTTGATGGCAGTGATTCGGTTACCGTCCAATTTCAAATGACGAAGATTAGTCAAGGGAGAAAATTCCTCAGATGTGATCGAAGTCAGCAAATTATCACCCAGATCCAAGTGCGTCAAATGGGGCAATAACTCGTACACTTGCTTATCGATTTTGGTCAAACCACAAGAACGGCATTCCAGAGATTTTAGTTCCTGAAACATTCACAACAAAAATGTTTACATACTTTTACAGTGCGGTGAAAAGAAATTAATTTTTTTGCACACGTGATTCAAAATTATTTAATTACCCTCACGTCCTCGAACACCACCGGATTCAACTCCTGCAGATGATTCCCGCTCAGCTTCAACACCTTCAACTTGCCAATCTCGAGGAAAATCCTCGGAGTCAACTCCGTAATTCTATTCCTCTGAATCGACAAGACTTTCAACTCCTCCAAGAAGCGAAACGTGCCGCTCGGTAGCGAACTGATCCTGTTATCGTCCAAGTACAACTCCTTCAGCCTCATCAAGCCCCTAAAATTGTGATCGAGCGGCTGAGTGATATTATTCTGGGACAGATCCAATACGTCCAGTTTCTTCAATTTCAGAAAAAAGTGCATTCCCAGTTGAGGGATGTTGGAGCGCGTGATGTAAATCTCCTCCAAGTTCTTATAGTTGGAGAAGATCGGACTCATGGTAAGTTGATTCATGTTGTCTTCCGGTGCTGTGATTTTCAGCACTTCCGTGTCGGAGCTCATGTTGAAAAGGTCGAGAGGACCGACGATACCGCCGTCTTTGCACAAGACGGCGTTGCGGCCCTTGGGGTCGAGGTAGCAAGTACACTGAGGGGGGCACAATGCGGATAAGGAACAGCAGAGGGACGCTAAGATTAAAAGTCGAAGAGCCATGCTGGAACAAAGAAATATTTGAAATTAAAAATACATTTCTTTCACTTTTATATAGGGTGCGCCAGAACTCGCGCCCCAGAGATAAATGCCATATAAGGTAAGATACCAAGAACATGGAAAAAATGATAAAAAAATTTTATCTATAAAAATTTCGAAGTTATGAAGGTTTGAAGTTTGCACTTTGACTCTATTTATTTCTGTTGGAAAAATGATTTTCAAAATCATCAGTATCATTAAATAGATATAAAAAAATGTCAAATGTCAAAAACTAAATGTCAAAATTTTTTGATAGAATTTTTTTTAATTCATTTCATGTTCCTGTATCTTACCTTACTTGAAAATTTTCTCTGGGGCGCGAGTTCTGGCACACCCTGTATTTAAAATGTGGCACAAATTACCACCTTTTTCTCGCCTTTAGATAAATGTTGAAAACATATTAACAAAAAATTAAAATTTAGTTTAGGTATCTGAGATTTCACATTGTGAATAATAATTCTGGAATAAACAGTACACTGAGAAAAAAGCAAATGCTAGAACAAACAATTTTGCTTTTTTGAATTTTATTCTTTTAATCAAAATGATATTTATTTCGGCTAAACAAATGTAATTTACTTTAAGCATCTGGAAATATTTGTTCCAAGTAACAAAAAGTGTTACAACTATTTATTTTGACTCAATTACAATTACGCATTAATACCGAAATTTGTTTCATGAAAAAGAATTTTATTTATTTTCACACTTATAAGTTACTTCCACGAACAAATAAAAGTTTCTGAATGAAACCGTTAGTTGTTGTTTTTAAACAAAAATTGTTTTTAAATCAAAGTTCCATTTATTCGGATAACACTATACATTTTTTAAATTAAAAACTTGTGGTTTCTTTTCAATATGTGTGTGCATTAATTCAAGTGTTAATGTGTTTGACTCGGTGTGTCTCCATCCAGTAGCACATTTGCACCTCGCACGTTGGAGCCGTAGTTTGAAGTGCTGATTGATAAGTAGGTAAGTGATTAATTAAATATTTCTATGTATCAGGTAGGTTTATTTGTCTTTTAAGAATGTTTTTACTGATTTTTGAACGCCAATCTTATGAATCAATAATAATAAGTATACCTACACGTTTTCTGTTCTAAAATCATAATAAAACCGTTAGTTATGGCTTCCCTTTCTACGTAAAAAACAATCGAAAGTGTTGATATTTGTTTTAATATTATACTAATAACACACATATTTTTTTTWWAAATAGTATAGTTTTTAATTGCTATGTGAGAAATAGCTTAAGAAATTTTTCTTAGGTTTTGTGTCCAATAAATAAATAATATAATGGATGAAGTGAGCAAATTAATTACCGAGTGGGGGTTCGAAAAATATATCCCAACTTTCGAGAGTAAGTTTATATTTTTCCGACTTTTGTGTTTTTGCATCTTTGTCTAAATGTGGTCCATTATTATTAAAGTATATTTTTAAATTTAGAAGAAGAGATAGATATGGAGGCATTAAAATCCCTAACAGAGAACAGTTTAAAAGAATTAATTCCCACTATCGGACCAAGAATAAAATTTTTAAATAAATTAAAAGTGTTTAAAACGGAATGTTTTATTCAAAACGATCCAATAACACCAGAGACGTTAACGCTTTCGTCAGTCTCTTCACCTATAGTAACGGAACATTGTTCACCCTCGGTAAAAATTACATAGATACTTGAACATTTTTACCTAATTTTAGCTTTCAGACATCTGAACCGGTTTTACTAATCGGTAACTTTGAGGGCACTGTTAATGAAACATGTACAGGTAACCGCTATTTTTTTGGTATAACTCAGCATTGTATTTTCAAAAAATTATTATAGTAAGCAAGGATACGCCTTCCTGTAGTACGACAGATGAAGCTTGTCTTATAACTGGGCAGGAATATTATAAGCAGGCCTGCTCTCGCTCTTTTGCGTTTTTAGGTGAAGAAAATTTAAATAGGGCTTGCAGGATGTCATATGACTTGGACTTGCAGCAATTTTTGAATGCGACAAATGCCGGCCGTTTTGTTTTAGAAACTTATTCGAAAACAAAAACATTGACAACAAAAACTAGGAACATGCTAGTGAATTTGATTATTAACAGCGCAATGGCTGAAGCTAGGAACGGGTGCGAAATATGGCTTAAGTGTTTATTAAAACACTACATAATTACAATTTTAGAAAATTAACTGCGGAGGATTTTGAAAATCTGTCTAACAAAATTTGTGATCTTTTTAAATGTGAACATACTGGAACGTATTACATTCCACGTTGTAGTGGAGCAGGGCCATCTAAAAAAAAACCTGTGAATGCGAAAGGGAAACTTGTGGATAAATATAGAAATTTAAAAAGACTGTACAATATTACCAAAGATTATAAAGAAAATTTGGAAACCGATAATGAGTTGTCTAATAATCCTGTTACGGGTAAGCAAAATCACATATTATACTATTATACACTTATCTAGGTATACATTTTATTTTTAATAAATTTTTAAGACGATATGGATGCCAGTGCCAAATGGTTAAAACATTGGAATGAACCTTTTGATACTGTATTATTGCACTGGGATAATTCATTTTATATGCGTCGTAATAGCACGGTAAAAACTGTTGATCAGTTTTTAAGCGAATGGCCAATTTTAAAACATCAAGTAGCTACCGTACTAGTATGTATTTTATTACAAGTAGGTAACCTAAAAATATTTTTTCAAACCTAAAAATTTTAGATTGATACGGATTTTAAAAAAATGTTTCCTAATGCTGCAACCGAAATGTATTTAAAGTGGGAATTATTTTACAACAACCTGTTAGAATGTCCAAATATAAATAAGCCAGATGAAATTATAATGGCACAATTAAAAAATGAAAAATTATCAGAGGGTAAATTATATGTATTTATTTTATCATAAGTTTACTAAAACAATTTCTTTTTTAGATGGTAAGTGTGCCGTCCAAATTACAGCTTTGCCCGTGTTGTTTCCTCCAAAAGGAAGATCAAGAGTTAAGAATAGTCACTGGAAGCCGAGCATATTGGAATGCCAAGAAAGTATTATTAATCATGTTAAGGTCAGTTTTATACATATATCATAACATACTTATCTAATGTATCAAAAAACATTTAGATGAATTTTGTAATAGAATGTTTGAAATTTATGTTTCAGATTTCTGGAGAAATAGAAAATTTTATCACCGAAAGAAGTCATCACTTCAAGGCTCTCAGTAGAACTATCCAACCATATATGATTGTTGTGGGGCCAACAGTATCGGAAGTAACAGAGAGCTATCTGATTATCGACGCCTACATCTACAAAGCAAGTACAACCTTGCAATGTTTTGATTTATTATTTAAGACATTTCATGTACTGTGTGCGGAATACCCCCCTGAAGCAGAACATATTTATTTACTTATCCAAAAAGTAATTTTTGGGGTTTCAACACAATGGGACAAGCAAATACCTTACGTAATGACCCTCGCAAATAGCCTTTCTTTATAATTTTGTATGAACTTTTAAAAATATCTTTGATATAAAAATATGATCATTTGTCCTCTTTGCAGTTTTAAGACTTTAAAGCTCAATAATTTTACCTTGCATATTAAACTGAGGCATAAATATGTCGACAAATTTACTTGTAAACAAAATAGTAATTGTTTCCGGACCTTTCATACTATATTTTCTTTTAAAAAACATTTACGTCATAAACACCCAGAAGATTTAGAAACAACAACAAATGTAGTTACTGCTAGTTTTAATGTGCCACCTAATAACGACACTTCCATTGGGGGGACCAAAGATTCAAGTTTAGTGCCTCCCGATTTTGACTTTTCAGCACAAACTTTTGATTCTTTGTTAAGAGATTCAGTGATACATTTTGTTTCAAAACTTTATAGCGATTATTCTATAACTAGAAATACAATACAAAATATTATAAAAGATGTTAATGAATTATATCTGTTACCCCTGCAATATTTGGAACGGTTAATTAATAGTGCCCAAGAAGAAAATAAATCAATGTTAAAAGATGTGGAGCGACAAATAATTTCATGTTTAAAATATCCTTTCAAAAATTTAGAAACCGAACATCTCCGTATTAAATATTTTCAAGATAACAATGCTTACATTCCTGTAGAAAAAGTTAAAATTGGTGAAAAGAGAAGCAGTGTTAGAAATAATAATAAGAGTATATTAGAATCAACAGAATGTCATGCATGTTACGTTTSAATAGAAAAAACTTTAAAAGCCTTTTTAGAGATTCCGGACGTATACGAAACAATTTATTCTTATAGTTTAGAATTACRTCAGAGTCAAACTAATATAATTTATAATCTTATACAAAGCGATTTATGGCTCCGAATTAAATCAAATTTTRAAAATAAACTAGTTTTTCCTATATTACTTTATTTCGACGATTTCGAAGTGGGGAACCCTTTAGGTTCACATGCTGGCGTACACAAAATTGGTGCAATATATTTTAGCTTAGCCTGTATACCTCCCGAATTTTCTTCGCGTTTGGAAAATATTTTTCTTGTTCAACTTAATTTTGCGGATGAACGAAAATCTTTTGGAAATTTTTCAACTTACAAATATTTAATACATGAATTAAAAAAACTTGAAACATTTGGCACAACTATAAATACAAACGATGGACCACTTCAGGTATATTTTTGTTTGACGTTAATATTAGGCGATAATTTGGGAGTACATTCTTTGCTAGGATTTAATGAAAGTTTTGTTTCTACACATTATTGCAGATTCTGTAGAATTGATAAAATTTCTAGTCAGCAACAGTGCATTGAAGATTCTAGTTTAAACAGAAATCGCGAAAATTACGACGTAGATCATACAAATTTTTCTTATGGAATCAAGGAATTTTGCATATGGAACGAACTTAAGTACTTTCATGTAGCTGACAATGTTGCTGTAGATGTTATGCATGATATTTATGAGGGGGTCTGTCGATATGATTTGGGTTATATATTGTATCATTTCATTTATATAGATAAGTTTTTTGACTTAGATACTTTAAACAGGCGGTTGTCATATTTTCATTTCGATATATCTGAAAATAAACCACCTGCTATATTAAAAAGTCAAATTATTAAGCAACATATTATAATGTCAGCATCAGAAATGAAAACCTTTACAAAATATTTATCTTTAATATTAGGAGATCTTGTACCTTATGACAACCAATTATGGCAAATTTATTTGCTTTTATTTAAAATTACTGAAATTGTTGAACAAAAAAGTGTTTCATTTGAGCATGGAAGATTGTTGCAGTCCTTAATTGAAGAACACCATTCTTTATACATTCAATTTATTGGTAATCTTAAACCAAAACATCACTTTTTGGTGCACTATCCACGTTTGTTAACTTATATAGGTCCCTTAAGTAATGTGTCGTCAATAAGATTTGAAGCAAAACATCGAAACTTTAAATCCACTGCAAATGTCGTTGCTTCCAGACGAAATACTCCGTACACTTTGGCCTTAAAAAATCAATTAGTAATTTGTCATCGTGTACTTGCGAAAAAAGGATTTGTAGACAATTTTGATTATGGTCCAACTGACACCGAAACGTTTAAGTTGTCTGAAAATTATGCAGCTTTTGAAAACCAATATGGAAAATCTGTTGSCGAAAACTCAGTTTTGACTTCATGGGTAAATAAGTGTAATGTGAAGTTTCACTCTGGTAATATGATAATTGTTAATTTTGATAATTTTATGCCTCAGTTTGCAAAAATTAAATTTATTCTTATACATGAGAATT
>NW_025401068.1:4782782-4801055 GCF_015345945.1 Tribolium madens
TTTTTACTGATTTTTGAACGCCAATCTTGTGAATCAATAATAATAAGTATACCTACACGTTTTCTGTTCTAAAATCATAATAAAACCGTTAGTTATGGCTTCCCTTTCTACGTAAAAAACAATCGAAAGTGTTGATATTTGTTTTAATATTATACTAATAACACACATATTTTTTTTWWAAATAGTATAGTTTTTAATTGCTATGTGAGAAATAGCTTAAGAAATTTTTCTTAGGTTTTGTGTCCAATAAATAAATAATATAATGGATGAAGTGAGCAAATTAATTACCGAGTGGGGGTTCGAAAAATATATCCCAACTTTCGAGAGTAAGTTTATATTTTTCCGACTTTTGTGTTTTTGCATCTTTGTCTAAATGTGGTCCATTATTATTAAAGTATATTTTTAAATTTAGAAGAAGAGATAGATATGGAGGCATTAAAATCCCTAACAGAGAACAGTTTAAAAGAATTAATTCCCACTATCGGACCAAGAATAAAATTTTTAAATAAATTAAAAGTGTTTAAAACGGAATGTTTTATTCAAAACGATCCAATAACACCAGAGACGTTAACGCTTTCGTCAGTCTCTTCACCTATAGTAACGGAACATTGTTCACCCTCGGTAAAAATTACATAGATACTTGAACATTTTTACCTAATTTTAGCTTTCAGACATCTGAACCGGTTTTACTAATCGGTAACTTTGAGGGCACTGTTAATGAAACATGTACAGGTAACCGCTATTTTTTTGGTATAACTCAGCATTGTATTTTCAAAAAATTATTATAGTAAGCAAGGATACGCCTTCCTGTAGTACGACAGATGAAGCTTGTCTTATAACTGGGCAGGAATATTATAAGCAGGCCTGCTCTCGCTCTTTTGCGTTTTTAGGTGAAGAAAATTTAAATAGGGCTTGCAGGATGTCATATGACTTGGACTTGCAGCAATTTTTGAATGCGACAAATGCCGGCCGTTTTGTTTTAGAAACTTATTCGAAAACAAAAACATTGACAACAAAAACTAGGAACATGCTAGTGAATTTGATTATTAACAGCGCAATGGCTGAAGCTAGGAACGGGTGCGAAATATGGCTTAAGTGTTTATTAAAACACTACATAATTACAATTTTAGAAAATTAACTGCGGAGGATTTTGAAAATCTGTCTAACAAAATTTGTGATCTTTTTAAATGTGAACATACTGGAACGTATTACATTCCACGTTGTAGTGGAGCAGGGCCATCTAAAAAAAAACCTGTGAATGCGAAAGGGAAACTTGTGGATAAATATAGAAATTTAAAAAGACTGTACAATATTACCAAAGATTATAAAGAAAATTTGGAAACCGATAATGAGTTGTCTAATAATCCTGTTACGGGTAAGCAAAATCACATATTATACTMWTATACACTTATCTAGGTATACATTTTATTTTTAATAAATTTTTAAGACGATATGGATGCCAGTGCCAAATGGTTAAAACATTGGAATGAACCTTTTGATACTGTATTATTGCACTGGGATAATTCATTTTATATGCGTCGTAATAGCACGGTAAAAACTGTTGATCAGTTTTTAAGCGAATGGCCAATTTTAAAACATCAAGTAGCTACCGTACTAGTATGTATTTTATTACAAGTAGGTAACCTAAAAATATTTTTTCAAACCTAAAAATTTTAGATTGATACGGATTTTAAAAAAATGTTTCCTAATGCTGCAACCGAAATGTATTTAAAGTGGGAATTATTTTACAACAACCTGTTAGAATGTCCAAATATAAATAAGCCAGATGAAATTATAATGGCACAATTAAAAAATGAAAAATTATCAGAGGGTAAATTATATGTATTTATTTTATCATAAGTTTACTAAAACAATTTCTTTTTTAGATGGTAAGTGTGCCGTCCAAATTACAGCTTTGCCCGTGTTGTTTCCTCCAAAAGGAAGATCAAGAGTTAAGAATAGTCACTGGAAGCCGAGCATATTGGAATGCCAAGAAAGTATTATTAATCATGTTAAGGTCAGTTTTATACATATATCATAACATACTTATCTAATGTATCAAAAAACATTTAGATGAATTTTGTAATAGAATGTTTGAAATTTATGTTTCAGATTTCTGGAGAAATAGAAAATTTTATCACCGAAAGAAGTCATCACTTCAAGGCTCTCAGTAGAACTATCCAACCATATATGATTGTTGTGGGGCCAACAGTATCGGAAGTAACAGAGAGCTATCTGATTATCGACGCCTACATCTACAAAGCAAGTACAACCTTGCAATGTTTTGATTTATTATTTAAGACATTTCATGTACTGTGTGCGGAATACCCCCCTGAAGCAGAACATATTTATTTACTTATCCAAAAAGTAATTTTTGGGGTTTCAACACAATGGGACAAGCAAATACCTTACGTAATGACCCTCGCAAATAGCCTTTCTTTATAATTTTGTATGAACTTTTAAAAATATCTTTGATATAAAAATATGATCATTTGTCCTCTTTGCAGTTTTAAGACTTTAAAGCTCAATAATTTTACCTTGCATATTAAACTGAGGCATAAATATGTCGACAAATTTACTTGTAAACAAAATAGTAATTGTTTCCGGACCTTTCATACTATATTTTCTTTTAAAAAACATTTACGTCATAAACACCCAGAAGATTTAGAAACAACAACAAATGTAGTTACTGCTAGTTTTAATGTGCCACCTAATAACGACACTTCCATTGGGGGGACCAAAGATTCAAGTTTAGTGCCTCCCGATTTTGACTTTTCAGCACAAACTTTTGATTCTTTGTTAAGAGATTCAGTGATACATTTTGTTTCAAAACTTTATAGCGATTATTCTATAACTAGAAATACAATACAAAATATTATAAAAGATGTTAATGAATTATATCTGTTACCCCTGCAATATTTGGAACGGTTAATTAATAGTGCCCAAGAAGAAAATAAATCAATGTTAAAAGATGTGGAGCGACAAATAATTTCATGTTTAAAATATCCTTTCAAAAATTTAGAAACCGAACATCTCCGTATTAAATATTTTCAAGATAACAATGCTTACATTCCTGTAGAAAAAGTTAAAATTGGTGAAAAGAGAAGCAGTGTTAGAAATAATAATAAGAGTATATTAGAATCAACAGAATGTCATGCATGTTACGTTTSAATAGAAAAAACTTTAAAAGCCTTTTTAGAGATTCCGGACGTATACGAAACAATTTATTCTTATAGTTTAGAATTACRTCAGAGTCAAACTAATATAATTTATAATCTTATACAAAGCGATTTATGGCTCCGAATTAAATCAAATTTTRAAAATAAACTAGTTTTTCCTATATTACTTTATTTCGACGATTTCGAAGTGGGGAACCCTTTAGGTTCACATGCTGGCGTACACAAAATTGGTGCAATATATTTTAGCTTAGCCTGTATACCTCCCGAATTTTCTTCGCGTTTGGAAAATATTTTTCTTGTTCAACTTAATTTTGCGGATGAACGAAAATCTTTTGGAAATTTTTCAACTTACAAATATTTAATACATGAATTAAAAAAACTTGAAACATTTGGCACAACTATAAATACAAACGATGGACCACTTCAGGTATATTTTTGTTTGACGTTAATATTAGGCGATAATTTGGGAGTACATTCTTTGCTAGGATTTAATGAAAGTTTTGTTTCTACACATTATTGCAGATTCTGTAGAATTGATAAAATTTCTAGTCAGCAACAGTGCATTGAAGATTCTAGTTTAAACAGAAATCGCGAAAATTACGACGTAGATCATACAAATTTTTCTTATGGAATCAAGGAATTTTGCATATGGAACGAACTTAAGTACTTTCATGTAGCTGACAATGTTGCTGTAGATGTTATGCATGATATTTATGAGGGGGTCTGTCGATATGATTTGGGTTATATATTGTATCATTTCATTTATATAGATAAGTTTTTTGACTTAGATACTTTAAACAGGCGGTTGTCATATTTTCATTTCGATATATCTGAAAATAAACCACCTGCTATATTAAAAAGTCAAATTATTAAGCAACATATTATAATGTCAGCATCAGAAATGAAAACCTTTACAAAATATTTATCTTTAATATTAGGAGATCTTGTACCTTATGACAACCAATTATGGCAAATTTATTTGCTTTTATTTAAAATTACTGAAATTGTTGAACAAAAAAGTGTTTCATTTGAGCATGGAAGATTGTTGCAGTCCTTAATTGAAGAACACCATTCTTTATACATTCAATTTATTGGTAATCTTAAACCAAAACATCACTTTTTGGTGCACTATCCACGTTTGTTAACTTATATAGGTCCCTTAAGTAATGTGTCGTCAATAAGATTTGAAGCAAAACATCGAAACTTTAAATCCACTGCAAATGTCGTTGCTTCCAGACGAAATACTCCGTACACTTTGGCCTTAAAAAATCAATTAGTAATTTGTCATCGTGTACTTGCGAAAAAAGGATTTGTAGACAATTTTGATTATGGTCCAACTGACACCGAAACGTTTAAGTTGTCTGAAAATTATGCAGCTTTTGAAAACCAATATGGAAAATCTGTTGGCGAAAACTCAGTTTTGACTTCATGGGTAAATAAGTGTAATGTGAAGTTTCACTCTGGTAATATGATAATTGTTAATTTTGATAATTTTATGCCTCAGTTTGCAAAAATTAAATTTATTCTTATACATGAGAATTMATTTTTTTTTGTTTTACAAAAATATAACACTCTCTGCTATGATAGCCATTTTCATGCGTATCAGGTAGATAGAACTGAATTAATTTTTTTTATTCACTCTAATGCATTAATTAGTATGGACGTCCATATTCTGCATTTAAGTCCCAATGGGTCATATTTTATAGTTCTTTTTGAATAATTAATCTATTTTTACGTTTTTGAAGTTTTTATTGTGTTCTTATTTTGTTCTTGCTTGTTTTGTTATATTTTTTGTTAAATGTATTAAAAATAAATTTTTTCAATAAATGTACTGCATTTTTATTTAATTTAACCTAAAACTATCAATAAACTATCAAAATATAAGTCCATTTAATTTAAAGGTTTTTATTTTTAATTCAAATCAACAACTTCTTTGCATTAATGTATTAAACTAATTCTTCCAAAAGTAAAAATAGTCGATTTAGGCATTTGATTAAATCATCTATAACTTTGAGGTAAGATAGTGTATGTTTGAGTTAATGTGCTATAAACTAACTCTTTGAATAATTTTACATTTTGGTGTGATATTTTTATTTATTGTTTTAAAAGACCACGGTTGTTTCATTCAAGGTATTCCAATGCATTGAAGGAACTATTTTAATTTTTGAAGAGACACAATTAAAGCAAAGAATTTTATCGTTTCCTTGAATGCAACGAAACTATTGCTCGTATTGAAAGTGTGTGATAGTATCATTTAAAATGTTTTTTTTTTGACCCAACGATAAATTTCTCTGAGTGTATTAACTTTGTGAAATCTAGCGAATTACAATGTGTTTCATTCAAAATTTGACTTTTACTCATTTGAATTACGATAAGTCCCGAATTCCATTAGCCCGTCCGAATTCATCTTGATTAAGTCTTGAAGATTAGTGCTTTCAGCGCTTTCATTTCAGTTTCGGTGCAGTTCCGTTAACTTCTCCGAAAATTGAAAAGTAAACTCTGTCATTACGCCGTTTTGGCTCATCCCCAGCGCTCCATTTGGCCGAAACTCGTAGCAACTATCCGACATGACAATAGCTGTTATCGCGAAATTCTTGAGATAACCGTCATTTAATCCTGTAATTTATTGCACGCCGGCAAACAGTGCCGAATCCATTTCCATAAATTATCGTCAGGTGCTTGATTTCGTTCTGGGGGATTTAAAAAAATGTTATTAAGCCGTCACGGGAGTAACAAGACGTTCTCGTAATACGCCATTGTGTTCGTGCGTCGCCTGCAACGAGACTATTTACACCCGGAGACTTCCTTACAAACCGGTCGGCTGCACCCTGAATATCTGCCAGGATATCGTAAATTTAACCTATTGTTAAAAATAATGCCGCGAGGGAAATATGAAGATGGCGTATTTGGGAAATTCGGGAGTGCCGAGTCGGCAGAATGGAAATGCTCACCCTCGAAGCACGACAAAAAGACAACGTTTAAAAAATTTACGGAATTTCCAACCCGGAAAATCAATTGCCACAACAGCCTTGGAAGTTTCTTCCTCCCCAAACTCCACTCTATTATTATTGCAAAATTACTCAACTCGACTCCCGCTGTTTACCCAGTAAACAAACGATATTTTTAAAACGGCAAACTTTACCATAAAAAGCACCAAATCCGCAACGAACACTTTATTAAAGTCGTTCTTTAAATACCCATGACTTAATTGACAATTTTTTCATTATTGTCCTGTTTACACCGGAAATCAGGCGATTTATTGATATGTCACGAACACGTTATTTACAAGCGATAGAACACAGGACTGTTGTCGGAAGCTCAGGTTATTATATAAGTCATTTGCAGGTTTCCGGGTATCGATTCCCGGACTTGCATACAACAGTCATTTTTCATAAGTCATTCGATGGAGGATGGTATTTAATTCAGTGTTTGACACGAATATTAAGTCGGAAGCTTCAAATATTTTATTCTGGCTTTGTTCTCTTTACGTGCTTGGCCCATGCGTCAAATTTTGTTGTTTAGAGGCGTGTTTAGAATACGGAAAAATTCTGAATTAAGGGCAAAGGTAAAAAATCTCAAAAATAAAACAACTAAAAATTGTTTTTGATGAAACTACCTCCCGTATCTAAACCGATCAGCGGCTGTAAGAAGCGGTTCTTCCGTAGCAGCGTTACCATTAGCAGGAATACACAGGAAAGAGGCGCGATAATATGATTACAAGTTGCCACAATGTTGCGGTCTTTGCATCGTCTTGGAATAAAGCAATCCACACTTGAAGTTTCCTCTCGCTAAGATATTATTAATTATGCACTCGTTAATTTTCGATTAACTTTAGTGAAACACTTAACAGGAGCGGAGCTTTGAAGTCGCGACTCCAGGGATCACCTAATTGTGTACAACATGACTCAAAATTCGGACTCTTTCCATAATGGAGCTGGAGCGAAATTGCCGCGTGATGAAAACAAGATACCGCATATTTTATGACTTTTACAACCAGTGGCGTAACTAACACCAGAGATTCGTGAAAATGTGATATAAGTGGTATAATAAGAAACGATATCATACCACAATTACCTACAACGTTTTTTAATGCTCAAAAACCTGACAACAGTAAAAACTGTTTTTCTTAGATTAGTACTAAAAAGAGGTTGTTTCTGGCATTTTTAGTCCAGATTTAAATAAAAGCAAGAAAACGTGAACAAAGGGTGTAGGTATGAATTAAGTGTATTAAAAACCTGAGTATTAAAATTTAATAATTTACATTTCAATTAGTCCCGATATCATCTCATATTATGTAACATAAACTAGAAATGACGATAAAAAGACGAATGACGCTTGATTTTAGAGGACTTTTGCTTCTCAAATTTACTTAATGCAAACTTCTTGAATTTCTCTATACAAAGTATGATAAAGGCTTGAATGTCGATCAGAAATGTGTATAAATCTGGACTAGCTGAGAGCAGCCCTTCAATAAGAATAACTACAAATTTTTCGTGTAAAGTGTAACGTAGACCGAGGTGGTTTAATAGGTAGGAATAAGCCGAAATATAAAGAATTACATTATTAATTTACAAAAATTTTAAGTAAAAATGTTCAGTACTTTTGAAACACAGGTTTTCAATTGGATGGACACCATGGCCGGAAACAAAATTTACTTTTTCAAGATAACTCGACAACTACTGAGCTTTCGAAAAAACGTTTCGAATAAGGTGTTAATTTTGTAGCTACGCCACTGGCCTAATTACCATTCATGGTCAAATTATAAATTCACACCTATAGCTAAAGACGAGCGAATTGCTGTCTCGCTAAATCCTTAAAAAATCCCGGATTATGTCGGCATCGCTTATTCAAAGCTTAACGATCCCGTTATGGCGATAGACATTTATTAACGTCTGTACTGTTTGTTCTGTGCGTTTCATTCATACACCCCGAGCCATGGCGTTGAATAAATTACAGATGCATGACATAACATCTACCTACGCTCATGAATATTAGTCTACAAGTATGTATTGCGGCCTGGATGACCGACTCCACGTCCTGGAATCTACAAAATTGATCCTCTCGGCGGCAACTTTCAGAAGAAACTCTCGCCGTTAATTTAGACGTTTAATAATGTCGGATTAACGTAAGGACGCGCCGAAGCTTTGCTTAATACCCACACTATTGAATTAAACGGGTCGAGATATGGCACAAGAGAGACTTTGCAAATTTTACACCAATAAAAATTCGATAGGTCACGGCGAAAAACTTTGCTAACGTTACATTTGCACTCGGATAGGGTTTGCGATCTTGGCCGGAAAGTTTCCAAATAATAAGAAGATTTGCTATTCGAGGGAAAAGATAACGAAATTCGACGGATAATCGCGGGAATACAAAGAAACTCGGGTTCGTAAATCAAGATGAAGGTTCGATTGCAAGCGAATAGAAAATAATGATACCAAGAAAAGGAATATACAACTTTTAGACAGATCACAAATTTAAAAACCCACAGGTTAGGTGGGACAAAACCCAAAATAAATCATCTAAAATAAAAAAAAATCGGCATACCAAACTCGTTCCATAATCAATATTCGGCGAAACACTGCACATTTCGCTGAAACCTCTCTGAAAAATTATCTGTATGCATCCAGAGTTTGTTTCCATCGCCGTCTGGCATGTTTCATATTAAAATCCAACAAAAATGATTTACGACAAGTCTGGAACAACATTTGCCTTTTTATTCATTACTTTGTGTCATATTTGTAACGACAATTCCACGTACTGCACCTCCCTCTCTCGAAACACGTGCATCTCTAATTGACACTCAGTTATTTAAACTCCTAACATTGAAGAAATATCGATAAAATCTCAACTTTCCAAAGCCCTTTACTATAATTTATGGCCCGAAAATTGTGCGTCGTAGCTTCATTAAATCGCAGAGCAGCGTTAAATTTTTCCCGGCATTGTTAATTACCCGACCAATCACTCGGATCCAGAAGAAAAAAAATTAATAAGGTGGAAAAGTTTTCGTTTTCCATGAAAACGAGCTTGTTTACTCGAGATTGATGCGAGCCCAAGTTTTCGAGTTAATTAATCTGGAATTAAAGCCGGAGAGAGTTGGCGAAACCAGATTCGATGATGGTGCATGACTAAACATATCATCCTGTGACGTTTCACCTGACTTCCGGAAAACGGACGTTTCCGGATAATGTGCACTATGAATTATTGAAAGCGACTGTTGTTTAAATGCAGGGAGCGTCAATTGCGTTATTAAAACGCGGCTGATGGGAAGCGCACGACTTTAATGATGGATACAACAGACCGACCCGGAAAAATCATCATTCGATGTGGTCCAGAAAAACTAACCCGATTTCTAAACTTCCGGGTTTAGGGGTCTCTGACACGCAGTGTCACACTAGGTCAAGGTTGAAGAAATTAAAAAATATTAATTTATTGTTTTCTGGTTATAAATTTCCATGTAATTAGATTTCTTCTCCTCAACTTTCTCTTCCCTGTCTTACTATATTAGGATTATTTCACTTCACTCACTTTCCCATTTTTTGTTATTTTATTTCCTCAAAATTATTTTAACTTAACTGATGCTTAACTATTAACATAATTCAATATTTTTTAACTTTTTGTTCTAACGTACTCATTTCTCATAGTTTACTCATTCTCAACTTTATTTTTAGATTTGTCTAAAATTACTCATGTTACTTGCTTCAATACATATTGATGTCATCCTTTTGCCATTTTTAGTTTAATCTTCTATTTTTTATTAAATTTCTCAAATTTATGTCAAATAAAAATTTTCTTTAGTTTTTTTTTCAATTTTTGTTTTCAGTGCCTTCGTTTTAAGTGTTTTTTTTAATTTTTTTTTACTCATTCTGAATTTTTTCATTCTTCTCTTTTTTTTTTCTTAAGCCTTTTATTATACATTTCTATCTTTCCCAGTAAGTATACCTTACGATTTTCTCGCCTCAAAAATTCTCTTTCAAAAATTGTAATTTCAATTTTTATCTGTGTTTTATGTATGTTTTTAAATTGAAAGTTTCGTTAAAAAAATATCTAAAAACCATGTTATTTATTACCACAAAAATAATTAATTGTTGTTATTTTTAATTTATAAAATTTCCGCTTTCGGGTACCAACACAAATAAGTACATTTAAAAAATAAAGAATGGCGTGTAATAATTTAATGGAACATTATTGATCAGACCTCGAGCACAATTTACTCTCATACGTAATTAATTTTATTAATATCGTTCATTATTATTTACCAATACAAAACAAAAGCCTTTGTTTTCAACTCCATGCTGGAATTTTTGACAAATTTTACCCCCACCAAAGTTGTGAGTTTAACAAATCGTCGTAAACTTCTTCACTTGGAATTATCTATCCGTTTCCTTTATAAATCAAGCAATGTGGACCATCAATTACCCGAAGTAATTTGGGAACGGCCTAATTCAGATAATCAACAGAAATTCCTCCATTACACACGATCAATTTCATCAGTTTTGAATTCCCTTGTTATGCAGGTGCCACGTTCCCATTGTACTTTCAATTCCCATCAAATAAAAAAGCGTTAATTGCATTCTAATTTTTTGCAAATCTCGATTCTCCCTCGAATTGCGTTACATCTCAAACAAATTGAGGTTTTAAGAACCCTCTCGTAATGTGTTATATCTACGAGTGCCGGCAAGAATTAGATTAAGCGTCCATGGCGGGTCTTGATGTGGCCATATTCAATTTTCCTTTGAGCCTTCGTCTCAAAGGAATATGTGGAAAAGTCTAGAGGTTCCATGATTACATTCTAATGGCTACCTGAAGGAAAGGAAGCGCAACGGATACCCAGCCCGATTTATTTCATGATCATGACATTCTTTCTTTTGATGGGACATTCCGAACAAAATTATAACAAGATTTTGTATGACGAATCGTCCGGAATGGTGGACCTTTTAAGGAAGAATAAAGTATACTTCTGTAAATATGACAGAACGAAACGAGCTTTCACACAATATTGCTGCTACAGAGAGATCTCTGAACGTCTGCACCAAAAACCTTCATTATCATACGTTGAGGAATAAGTGCGCGGAAAGAGCCACTTTCATCCTCCACCAGACCAAGAACCCAACTCCTTATCATATAAAATAATAAAAATTCTGGTTGGTTTTACACCACTGAATTAATCGTCAAAAGTAGTGTAACGGATACTTGAACGCTTCTCCTTCCATCGCATTGTATTACTAGTTGCCTATTGACTCACAAATCTAAGCGAGTGCACATAATGCTTTTGATTAATTTCAATCAACTAAAACGAGCAATAAGTGACAGATACTCCTTCCTGAAAATAATTGAATCAAGTCTTTCAGTAGTTTTATTCACCGAAACATCTGATTTGCTGTTGCCTCGTTCACACAATACAAATCAGGCCGTCCACGCTAATGCATAAAACATGAAGATATCCCCGTGCGAAATCCGTCGATAGCTAGTTGCTTGTGTATTTCCCCTGGTTTTATTTTTGCGTGTTTTTGACTTATTCCTTTAATTACGTTGATTTATCCCAGTATCTCGACGCGAATTACCCCCATATGTTAAAAGCTCGTTTCGACACGGACACGTATTTCAGTAATTGTTCCTTAGCTAATTCGTTGCAACGATATTTATTTGCGGTGCATCAGCAGTAATGGACTACTGCGACGCTTTTTCTCCACTCTCGAGAAAAATTTTGATAATTTACGAGCTGGTGGCGGCGTGAAAGGTCGTTTAATTATAATTTGTAAGACGCTGGGAAGATGAGCATAAACGGATGGGTGTTGATATACACCGGTATCACGACAATAATTCATTGTTGCGTCTGTTGGCAACTCATCATTCTCGAGATAAATTATATAGCGAGTAGAGCGACGACAGCTTCGTGTGATGAGGTTAGCAATCGGCAACGTGAAATATAATAACTTTGTCTCGTCCAGATTCAATTTAATTAATTAACGGACGCACAAAGCGCACTTTTAACGCCAGGATCAAACGGCGACTTGTGACAAATTAACAAGTATTAAAAATTAAACGACAAGAGAAAATCGAATTTCAGGGTAATCCCTCAAGATGTAGCAGAAATGGATGTTTTACGCATCCGTATCAGGGGACACGATTAGCCGGCAGGCAACCACCAATACACACAATGGAGGGGGAAAAGCAATATACTTTTCAATATACTTGGTTAATCTAACGCTACAAAACTACATTATATAATAAGAATGAAATTCTTTTAAAATTCCTTTATTCCTTTGAATGTTACAAGTTTTAGTTCTTTTTGCAGTTGCAGGAAAAATCTTTGCCTTCCGATGACGCGGGGTCCCCCCCTTCTTCTTTCACCCTTCGGGGGCAAATTTGAGGCTTGCTTTTGCTTGCTTCTACCTCGGTTCCACTTTTGGTGCTTTCGGCCCCAGGTGTTGCCGCCTTCTGTTTCTGTTCTTCGTCATAATCGGTAACAACGATTTGTGGTATATTTTGTGGTGTGTCTTGTGGTTTGGTTGTCTGTGATTTGGAATGCCCGCATCCACATTTAGTTTTTCCGCGTTGACCACCCACTTTTTTCTCGATCGATTTTTGCAAGTTCATGCATAGCCCCGTCAAAGCTGTCACTAACGAGCTGAGATTCTCCATAAGAGGAACGAGGTTTTGGTCATTTTGGAACGGTTGGACTGTTAGTACTTTCACAGGCATTACAGGAATTTTGACAAGTATGACAAACACTGACGTAAAAAATGAAGCGCTGATAAAGCGTATCGATTTATTAATTAACTGCCGAAGAGGGGATGATTAGAATAATAGGTGGGGAGGTTCAGTAATTTGGATTGATGACCGTAAAACCTCGAGATGATTAATTAAAAACCATTTAGGTAATGAAACGAGGAAGAGGTGAGTTTTGCCTCCTTCCGGACGGGCTGATGAGCAACGGACCGGAACTGATACCCAAAGATTCTACTATTTATTACAAGTTAAACCACATATTGACCCGGTGAATTATAAAGCATCTCCAGCAGACCACTTCGGAATTTTATTACGTTAGCCGCAAATAGAAGAGAGGAAAAACGGAGATGATAAATGGGAAATGGGGACTCGATCGACCTGGTTTCACCGGAGAATTTTACATGGATGTGTTATTTTGCCACCGAGAAACTTTCCATCATTAAAACTTCCAAGGCGAAATAGTTTTACATCGAAAGATAAAAATTCATGCCACACTGAACTCACAAAACATTCTTCTGCGATATTTACCTTAAATATATATTTCTTAGGCCATCCAAAGCAATAAAAACTTTTATATTAAAACTTATTAACTAATTAATCTCACCCAAAGCCAATGTAAATATGATTTTTAAAATTATTTGAATTAATAACATCTCTTAAAAAAGTATCTATGTATACAGGGCGATTCAGATAAGATAATGAGCCTGACGATCTGATCCAATTGCAAGTTGAATCCAAGTTATCATCTTATGTCACTCTGACATCAGTGCAGAGAACGATCATTAGTGCCATTCATTTCTCGCGGAATGATAAAGAAATTAGGGAACTGTTTTCCGCGCAAACCCAATACAAAATGTATAAAAGAATGAAACATTAAAGGTAGACAAACAGTTTTTTTTTTATATAAATCATAAATTGCAACGATAAACAGTGTCAAAGCACTGTCAAAAAAAAAAAAAAAACATAAGATAACTTGAATAGCAAATGCAAATCGTAATTAAAATTAGATCAAGACATAAATGAAATTTGTTTTTTGGGTTGCATCATCAGAAATTCGAGCTCATTATCTTATCTAAATCACCCTGTATTTAAAAAAAAATAAAAAAGTTCAACAAATTTTTCCCTCCTTTTAGAGATTTAAAAAAAATCTCAAGTGCTGAAAGTGACCTTTTTGGCTCTTTTCGAGTGTTTTATTGACAGTTACCAGTTCAGAAAAAAATCAAAGAAGTAGTTCATTTGTTCATATTCCCTTTTTTCATGCAAAATCCAAATTTGAAATTTCGTTTGTGTCATTGTGTCGGTCTTAGTTTTTCGTATTCACGCTGTTTCAGATACCATATCACAAATATGTGATCTGTTGTGGGATTAGTAGGTAGGTGTACTGAGAACAATTGTAAAAATAGATTAAATAGTTTTATAAAACCAAATTTGTATTGAGATATTATAACACATTATACATGAGATATTGAAGTATGTAACTCCTCGAACAACGGAACAAAAATTATGAATAAACCCCACCTTTTTTTAAAGAAAAAAGTGCCAAAAAAACGTTTTTCGTAACTTCAAGTGCTATTATTTTAAAAGTCTTCCAATAAAAATTGAAACGGGTTTCAAGTTTGCATTCAGCACACCACAAAACATGGTATGCACACTTTTTCATCTAAAAGAGAATTTTGATGTTGAACAGGAACAACTTACACTGATTTAACATAAGCATCAATGGTTGATTTTTCACTACCACCATTACCATTTCGTTACTTTATATATTTTATCCACAATCACTCTATAAAGAGACTTTATTCCACACTTTAGATGCGTATAAAGTACCACTTTATCCACCAGTGGAATAAAGTTAATAAAGTAAGTAGAGTGATTACTGTTAGTAACCAGCGCACCGCTTACGCGGTGCATGCTACGTTTAACCGAAAGCATATTTGGCGTGACGTTTAAGTATCAGTTTAATTTTTAATTAAGTTTTGAAAAATTGGGGCCTGTGATTGTAGATAAAACATTATATTGCAGTCGTGTGTTAGTCGCGTTTTATCCACTTAAGAAAATTAAACTTGTCTTTTCTAAACCATATTTTAAATGACTTAAAAAAAATAACGTTATGAAACCATTCTTGCTTGGATAAAACGCTATCTAACACACTCTTACAATAAATAGCTATTATAGTATATATTTTTCAAGTAGTTTTTTTTTATTAGTTAATCCAATTAATGCGAGTCACATTTTGTGACTAGTCCGTAGACCATCATTTTTATTATTTGAATTTAAAAAAAGTTAGAAATATCAGTATGTATCACTTCATTGCTCCCATCTCATGTCAGTTGTTTTGGTAGTTTATTTTCAAAAATTTCAAATAGAATACAAAAGTCGTAACATTAATAATAAAAACATGAAAACTGCATACAGGACCCGATTTCTGGCTGATATTGCATCTTTGAAATTGCCTTCGAAAATCACACACTAGCACTAAAGCCCCTTTTTCATGTTTGTTTCATTTTTAATTGAAGCTTTCCCCCATCCCAAATCAATCAATTTGCTTTCATGCTGCATCCACCACAACTCGAAAATTAAAACCTCGATGCAATCTCGCGCGTTGATCTTTTCATATCGCGGATTCGGCCGTAAATTTGCATAAATTCGCGTCCATCAGCGTCGGGTTGGGCACCTGCACGCCCCAATAAATCCATGTAGCCACCCATTGCAACAACACCAAAATAAACAAACATCTGTTTGCTCGGACAATATTTGTCGAGCCGAAGAGAGATGTAGTTGCAGAGATTTCAAGTGCGGCAAGTATTAATTTAATCGCATTTCCATAAGCGGTTTTACTGGTTCCGTTTCAACAACCCAAGGCAAATTAAATTCGGATTCGGGAAAAAAGTCCATTTTTGCTCATACCGAGTCGAGAAAAAAAACGAATAATACCGAGAATTCGATCTCTTTTTATGTGCGCCGGTCGAGATTTGTTGGGATAAGAAGATCCGGCGATCTTTTCGATTAAAAATCAACAGGAACCAATCGGTTTGCCTGCGATCGAGACTTCTTCATAAATTCCATCGAGGTTGAATTTGGCAAAGAATAAAACTAGCTCAAATTAAACACAAATCTCTTATACAAACTATTATGATTTTGTTTTGTTTCAAAAAAAATGTTTTCGTTTCTAGTTTCTATCTCGAAAAACTGCAAATTAAGTAAACATTGTCTGCAAAGTTCAGGTTTTGAAAAGTTTACACAAACAACATTTTTATACCTGCGTTATAGAATTTAAAATATTAAATTCTTTAGCACAGCTAATTTTTATTCTACAAACTATTTACTAAAGCTTCCTTAAAGTAAATGGAATGAAAAAGTTTGCAAAAGTTTCAGTAAACGCAGGAATAAAATCAATAAACACTAATTTTGTGATGGCTTGGTCTGGGCGTCTGCTTCTATTATGGTGATAAGAACGACGTTTTTCGTTATATGTCCTTCTTAAAAGTGTTACAAATATTAAAAAAAACTAATTAATAATCGAGAGGAAAAGAAAGTATTTTTTTCAACTTAAACAACCTGTAACTTTTAAACAGACAACCAAATACCATTCTGTTAAAATTTCTTATTTTATTTCAAACTGTCAAAAAATAAAATAACTTATTTAGACTCTGGCCACCCAGAAAGTAGTTAAGTAAAGTAAATTTCACAATCTCAACTTGATCCCTTTGCTGGTCAATGTATAATTTTAAGTGACATTTTTTAAAGTCAAGCTACTACCATTAATTAAATTTTGATCGTGTTGTAATAAAGTGAAATATGTTCAACACAGAAAAAATTCTAATTTGTCAGTGCATCGTAATTTATCGATGTTGTATCCCCGATCAGTTTCTTTTAATCCATAATTCATCTGTAATCGTGTTTAGTGTATTGCGGCCTGTTTAATCTCTCCCATCCTTTCATCCTCGTTCCATTGTATTCCACACGTAATAATTGATTAAAAGCCTCGCATTCAAACAAACCCAATTTCTTTCCTGTTGGAATCTCTGTCGTTAATCAAAAAATTCCAAAAGTCGAAACAAGCACATTTCATCAATCGCTATAAAATGTTATTCTTTCTCGCGCTGGCGACGCCCATGTGGCCTCCATACCCTTCTCTTGTTTGTCTCTCTCACAGTTTACAAGATATATTTTTTATACCCTGATCCTTTTAACGAAATTATCACCGAGACCCAATTACGTCAAATAAAAGGGCATTAAATGGTCGTATTCTCGTCTAATTAATCGATTAAGCCTGTCTTGGGGTCACCGTGAGAACGGGAAATGATAAATCACGCGTGTGGCAAGAGACGTTTTTAATTTTCCCCTAATTCGGGAAAATATTCCGACCGTTTAAGCCTAAATAAAATTAGCATAATTGCCCTATAATAAAGTCGGAGAGGGTCGGAGCGACGGCCATAAAAAGGCTGCAACAAATTGCGCGAGGTAATTAATACCAAGAGCTAGATTTTCCATAATCGATGCGTTTTGAGTCGTCTAATGGCTACAATTACGTCCACCTACTTAAGTCGATGGACTCTTGTTTCCTGCCAAGAAGTCGTGCCCTGCATACGGAAACGTGCCAAGTGATAATCCTCAAGGCTCCACCTTTTTCGAACAATCGACAACGAGATTAGAATCGGCCCTCATCAAACTCGATTAAGCCAGGTTTTGGTCAATGTCACAATTGCACAAAGCTGGCATAATGGAATCTAGGGCGTTCGAAATGCGCTAATCTCGCAATTCAGCTTTCGCCTTTTCAGAAAAGAATTCAAATCTTGAGTGATGGTGGCAGATAAAGCGATTGTTTTTCTCCAACATGTGATGGAGAAAAAGTTTATTTTTATAGTGCTTCGTAAATATTTGTATGGGAAAGTTATTAAGACGTGAAGATTGGGAGACTTAGTCCCGAAAAAATCTCGACAAAACGCGAAAATAAATTTTGAGAAAGATGAATTAAATTTCACAGTAAATTTGTCAGTATGGTCCAGTATTCTCAAATTCCTCTTTTATACTACAGAGTGTCCCAGCGAGTTGAGTGACCTTTAAATGGTAAAATTAAAAAAAATTATATAGGACATTGATAGATACTAATCTAGTCCATCGCCTACAATTATTTTCAACTATACAGCGTGTCTCAAAAATAAGTTACAATACAAACTTGTGTTTTTTTAAGATCTAGATTTTTATGACAATGTTTTTAAGCTAAAATTTTATTGCTTAATTCTAAAAATAAGACGGGTTTTTGAAGAAAACATGCACTTTTAAAAAATCCATTACACAAAAATTAAGACATCTAGAAATATTCTTTTTACTACCGCAAAGAAGAAGGTACAAGCTATAA
>NW_025401068.1:4801364-4924728 GCF_015345945.1 Tribolium madens
AACTTTTAACAAACTTCTTAATTTATTAATCTTTGCAAATGCAAAACACAAAAAAATTGCTACAGCTTTAAATTCTGTTCTTTCTTCTTTGCAGAAGTAAGAAAATATTTGTTCTAGGTGTTTTAGTTTTTATGTAATGAATTTTTAAAAAGTGCATGTTTTCGTCAAAAAAAATCGTCTTATTTTTAAAACTAAGCAAAATCGACCAATAAAAGTTTAGCTTAAAAACACTGACATAAAAATTTATTGCGTTTCATTTAAAAAACACAAGTTTGTATCGTAACTTATTTTTGGGACATGTCCTATACAATTTTTTTTAATTTTACCATTTAAAAGTCACTAATGGACTTTTTCAACTCGCTGGGACAACCTGTATAACATGACATGTCGAGATTAATAAAATGCAGATGCAATGTTGACTTTTTGCAGATTTATCCTTACTAGATTTATATTTTTTGACCCAGAAGTGGACGAAATCCAGTCTACAAGATTTATTTCCCTCGAGAGAACTATTATAATTTTAATAAAGGGGCCGTGATGGCTTTATTGTAAGTCTTTCGAAGGCGAGAAATTCAATATTGCTTCAATAATTCCATTTCCGACTACTCCTCGTCTACTATTCTCCTTGATATCAATTCAGGATGACCACAGACTTCCTTCTCCGCAATATTGTATTTGAAACGTCGAGTGTTTAAATAAAGAGACTAAATTTACCAACCTCCAAATCTCTTTGAACACTTAAACTAATTACGAATTGCTTCCACATCAATTTTGTTGTACTTCAAACTCAAATAAATTTTAAACGAGTCGAGCGTTCGATTCGTTTCAATTTTCATTTTTATTATTTGAAGAATAATAAAATTGAGTTATCGCCCCGTTTAAATTTTTATACCGGGCCATAAACCGGCCTTTGCAAATTTGATCGTTTTTTAAACTCCCACCCAAAGAAATCGCTCCCCCTCGCTCCAATTAATTCACATTTCCTGCGATTTTCCCAGGGCGTGTCCGAGCGATTTCCCATAAGTATCGAGTGTCGTTCAGGCCTTGTCGATCAATTATTGGAAATGCGATCCACAGTTGACACAACAAAAACCGCAAGGGAAACCCACTAACCGAGCTAATGTATTTACGGGAGGTGTCCCATCGCGATAAAGACCCTGTGTTTGTCGAGAGGGGCAGGTGACCCGTCGGGGGCGGCACGGAAAATATTAACACGGCATATTTTGTACGGCGGTGGTTTAACCGAAGGCCATTGTTATAATAGAAATTCATGTTTTACGTGTTTAATATCCGGCCCGAAGGTAACAAAGGCCGCAAGACTAATTGACGGCTTTAAAATACAGGGCCCTGTCGGGAGATGACGATTTTTGACAAGCAGAAGAGGACTAATTAGCAAAAATGTATTCGGTGTGTGTCCCAGGTGCCAAATTGTATATTGGGTTGCATATAAAACAGGGGTTTAATTATATTTAGCTACAAAAATAACTCTTAAAATTTCAAGAACTCAAGTTAAAGTTCATTCGTATTCTGTTCTGCTTAATTAAAATAATATTATGTAGCACACCTGGACAGCATTTGGTTGCAAACTTACTTAGAAATGTTTGCATTTGTAAGGTGTTTTTATGCAATCCACTACTATTACAATAATTATAAAATATTTACTGTTTTCAGAGAAATAATAAATTAAAAATTAGCTGTTATTCGCTATACAAAATTCAAAATAAGAAGAACTAAGTCAGAAAACTGAGAATAGGTAACTTAGAAATGAGTTATACTTTTAAAAACAAGACAGCTTAGAAGGAAAAAATCAAAAAAAATAAATAAATAAAACCATACATAATAATAATGCATACAATGACATAAGCCCTAAAGAAAAACCTGAAAAGAAAAACAAAATGCATATATTGAGAGAAAAATTAAATTCCTTTGTAAAAAAGATGAAATAAAAAACCTAAAACAATTAAAATATACAGTAAGTAATAGAGGCGGAAATTAAAATAAGATCGAAAAGAACTAGAAAACTATCAATGAGCTAAAAGCAAAAATCTAAAAAAATACAAAAATAAAGAACTGCAAATGAAAAAATGAATACATCTCAATAAGACTTTTCTATTGCCAATCTGTTATTTTTCACAAGGCTTTTTCGATTTTCAGTTGTAACACAAATTCTTCGTATACAGGGTTATTCATAAATATGAAGCAATATTTGAACCTCAAAAATGACCTACAAAATGATGTTAATTTAAATAATAACACGTGTCCTATCTCTACTGTTAAGAATTTTACAGCCCTACTTTTTGGTTTCAGCGTTGTGCAGTCCTCAGTTTAAATTAAAATATCTTTGAAACGGTCCATTTTAGGGGTATTAAAGGTTATGCGTTTTTTAATCGAAATTGATTACTCTATCTATTTGGGCAATAAAAAATTGGTGTTAAGAGAGCAAAAAAATGGAAGAACACAGAAAATGTGACCTGCAACTGCTGGAACCGAAAATTGAGTGGATGTATCCGATTTTCGTGATTACCAGTTTAAAGGGTATGTTGTCACAGGGAAATGTTCTAAATTTTATAATATTTGGTCAAATAGTTCCAAAGTTATTACAAAAAAAATCAAATTTCCATACCCACATTCTGAGGGCTGTAAAATTCTTATCAGTAGAGATAGGATACGAGTTATTATTTAAATTAACATCATTTTATAGGTCATTTTTGAGGTTCAAATATTGCTTTATATTTATGAATAACCCTGTATACAAAAGTATTTAAAAACAATTTCATCTCAAAAAAACGTAGTTGCAACGTTGCCAGTGCGGCAGTAGAAGAGTCCTGAGAATTAGTTAAAAAAAATATTGGAGAACTTGCGACCGCTAAAAATAAAAAAAAACTAAATATGATATGAGAAGTTTATTAAAAACAATTTCTGAAAGTGAAACAACATGACGAAAAATTAAAAGAAGAAAGAAAAAAAATAAAAATAAAACATAACAGCAAAAATGAATTAAGACACTTAACAAGAAGGCGACGAATTATAAAATTACAATGATATAAACCCTAAAAAAATTGTAAAAAATCGTAAAGAATTCAAAATTATGAAAATTAAAAATGAATAAACTTAGGTCTCTATATTTAATATTCTATACTATATACACAATATAGGGTGTTTAAATTTAAATAAGATGATATTTACGGTAGAAGAAAACTAATACGCTATACAGGGTCAGTCAGAGGAAAGTTACTTCTAAAATAATTTGAGCAGCAACCCATTATACAATTCACATAGGCGTTGAGCTTCCTCATTTTTAAAAATTATAAAATTGAATCCAAGAATACTTTGCATATCTTTTCATTTTGACATTTAAAAAGAAAAGTCAATTTTCGTTAATACAATGTATTATTCAGGCGTAGCCGACTAGTATAGCCCAAACCGTTTTCGATAAATTTTAGTTCTGGTCCGGCCGTCAGAGGTCGCGATTAGCATTCTCATAATAAGTTTATTTATTTTTTGCGAATGTTACTTTTATTTTAAATTTTCATTAAAAGATAGACGATAGGTGTTGACACACAACATAAACAACAAATTTAGGTTCCAGCTTTTTTTGTTAGATTTATAATAAAAAAAAGAAATCTAATTTATCGGCGTGAAGTGTGCGGGATTGAAATTTGAAACAAGTTGGTCATGATTTCAAAATTTGAACTGTCAACGCAATCAATGAAAAAACACAAAATTGAGTCTTGTTTGTAAAATAAATTCCTGGAATTTGAGGTAAAATTGATTTTTGTACTAATCTACGATAATAATTGCTAACTGTTTAGAATGAGTTTCCACAAACGAACTTGTTTTGCTGTGGTGGGCTTCCCATTTAAATCTGGGCCTCTCTTTCGGTTTCCGCGTCCGAAAAAAGAGCCACTTTTTGCCAGACTAAATTAAGAGCTCCAGTGTGTTCAAAAGTCTGTTCCCCAACTCATTGCGTTCTGTTAATATTTGTCAAGGTAAGTTCAGTTAAATAATAACATTGCTTTCTAACTTTTTGCTTATTAAAGAAAGATACACGTAAGAATATAACAGTGAGGAGTTGCGGAAACATGCGTCGTCGGTGTCGGTACCAAAAGTGGGATTTTAAAACTTAGGTTTTAATTCTTAATTTTCTCAACCCATAACATTCTTCAGATCAGCTGAAAATTGATTTTTCACCAGAAGTTAGCAATCCCACTATTGATCTGTCTTTTTCCACAACACAAAAAGAAGATGTAGAATTATCGAAAATGTGGTTTTATAGTCCACGAAAAAGAGTGACTCCAGTGGAAGGTATAAATAAATACATACAGGGAACCAAGCGGTTTTTTTAAAATTATTTGTCTTTAGAAAATAATAATTAAATTCATAATTAATGTAAATTAAAATAATATAAAAAATGTGATTGTATTTTAAAAATAAAATTTTCTCTAAAACATTTTTGATTTAATTTTAATAAAAAATAATAAATTGAAACAAAACATATTTTCAAAATTGCCGCCTTTTCTAGTTCACGGGCCGGACGTATGATGACGCCACAAAGAAACTTTTTAAAACCATTAAGTAGGCGTTCTATTTTGTAGGTGTTCTGTAGTATTATTACACAAATAACTAAAAAGTGGACATGGTCTTAATCCAAGGAGAATGCAAGAAAAATGCTGCTGCGGTAGCAGCTCTGTACTTGGAGAGGTATCTAAATCGAATGCATCCGGTTCTTGAAACATTTAGAAAACTTGAAGCCAAGTTGCGACAAGATTGGCCCCCAATGAAAGACCCCGTCAGAAGACTGCTACTGGCCCAGAAAATGAAATTAAAGTCCTTGAAGCAGTAGATAATTACTTGTCATTTACTACTAGACTACTTGTCATTTTGACGACTTCACCCCTTTTCATCCAACTCACATTGATTACTGAATTAATTTAAATAAAATATTATATCCAGTTACATACGCAAAAAGTATTTTTGGTTACAAAATTATTAATTTTCAAAGTAACTAACCCTCTATAAAACAAAAATTCACGTTGTGAAAGGAAATAATTCATTTTATATTATTTGATTGAGAACTGCTGCTTCGACTACAACAAGGGCCGTTAGTATCATTACTTGTATGTATTTCACCACGACATCCAAGTTATTATTTTAATATTTTATGTTCATGAATTTGGAAAAAAAAATAAAAAAACGAATAAAAACCATTTCGCTGGAAGAGATTAAACAGAAAATATTCGAATTTTGATAATAAGTAAAGCAAAAGCAAATCCAATGATGACAGTGACAAAACTATGAAGTGACTTCTCTTTAATTGTCATGGATATAATTTTTTCTTTATTTGTTGCAACAATACAATAATTTTATCTGAACAAGGAAATAATTCCAGTGACCCTCAAACCGTGTACCAATATTTTGGGGTTAAATAACATTCTTAATAATAACAATTGTGTCAGTTTTTTTTACAGTATTTCTGTACTCTTCTATTACTAGGTCAATTTCCAAGACCGTAAACAACTTCTATTTTACATTAACTGATTGACCAAATTTCAACAAAACTGTTTTTATTTGACAAAGCCCTATTTCAGCATAGTTTTTTTTTCTTAAGTGCTGCCAAAAAGCTTTCTACCCCAAAATTAAAAAAATGTGATATAATTGCCTTTTACCTGGCAACTACACACTTTTAGCAACAAAGCCACCTTGACGAGCCTTTGTTCGCTATCCACCATGCAAAATTGTTCAACTTTTGCATAAATTCTTTGTATTCACTATTCATCTCCCCTCAAAGCTCGCCATCTCTTTGTGCAAAGTGTCAATAGCAGTTGTGCGTTGACAACAACCGCACAAAGTCGCTCGAATTTCTCCATCACAGCTAACACATGTCGTTCACTTTACCTCCAATAAAAAATCCGATCGAAATAGACCGAGGGTGTCGACTCCTGGTCCCAATCTAAACATCCCTTTCCATTTTTAATATTCACAGGAAACATATTAACACTAAAACATACAAATATTCCCACGCTTTCTAAGCACGTGTCCTGCGACCCCTGGAAAGAATACGCTCGCCAACTGCCAGGTATTTAATTACGGGGGTTGTGATTGATGGGGCAAAGTTTCAACAGCCGGAAAATTACTTAATGCTAATGTTTATATGTAAGTGTTTTGTTTTGGGAGAGAAAAGAGACGCTATTTATTTGCGAGAACTGGCAGGTACAAATGGAACGAATCAACAGATTTTCTTTCTGGGGCCGGATTTTGACACTTGCATTTATCCAAGGATGCGTGGAATAATACTGGTGATTTATAGTACGATACAAAAACACCAACAAAAAAATGTTTCAGTGACACTTGGTGACAATTCAGCGACCATGTGCTAATTTTTCGCCGCTATTTTTATCCAAGCTGGGTGGGAAAAATCGGACGCATGAGGCAGTGGCGGCTTGTCAAGGGAGGCAGAAACTTAAAAATATATTAAGTTTTTTATTAAAAATTTACAATAATAATTATTATGACGTTATAAGGATATTTTCAAATAATGCAAAACCACGCACATTTCGTAGAGAGTAATAAATACGACGTCGTATAAAAGAAAAAATAACTTATGTGCGCCATAATTCCACGAAGGCCTCTCTCAGCAGACAACGCAATAATTTCGATAGAGATGATCTTGTCTGAGATTAAATTCCCCAACTTCAGCATCTCTCTGATTAATAAACAGCGAGTCGTTCATACTTTTTTCCTCGGCCTTGTCCGAAAAAACGTCCGGAAATCACCGCCGGAGGAAAATCCGGGCTAAATTGCCCCGGAAGCACACAAGTCCACTAACTCATCCTAAATGCCCTCTAGAATACACGTCTGCGGGTTATTGACCAATTATTTCCGACATTTGCTACCTCCACGATTATAATTTCAGGTCCAAATTCCTTATTTTAATCAAAGGTCGCGACCCTGACTAAGGACAACTTCAAGCTCCGGTGAATCTGTCGCGTCTCAAGCTCATCTTTCACGACGCTTCGATAAAAGAAAAAACAACATCTGTGAGCCACCGGATGATAACACAGGTGGGACAAGACTAATTATAATAAATCTGATGGATCTTAATGAATGTTGGGGCTGATTCGAAATCGGGTTTTTGTTCAGATTGAGAAGAGGCCAAAAGGAATAAATCAAATTTAATTGCGTTAGGGACAGGTGAGTGCATATGGTGCCAGAACGGGAGGTTTTTTAGAGTGATTGGGGGGGACAAACAATAAGGATGAATGAGAGGGTTTATACAATTAGGATGAATGAGCGCTTTTTTGAGTCTCGTTTTTATTCCAAAATCAAGAACAGACTTCAAATTATTGAAACAATGAAAAATAATGATTCGGTCATGTCAATTAAAATGATTACCAACGTACAACAAAATACACTATAAATCTTGCTGGTTGTCATAGTCAGGTTTTGCACCAGTGGTGAAATATTAATTAAGGATTTTTATTACTGAAGTCAGATCAAGTCAAAGCACAGGGTGTTTATCAGAAACTGTAGCAGGCACATCGCAAACCTTGCACTGTTTATTTATTTATTTTTATTAAACAAAATAAAGAGCAACCAAACTTTGTTTCGTTTCTGCAACAGCATATAGCCTTAGGGACATTTAATTTTACAACTTTTCCGTTGTTTAGATCAAAATTCAGCATTTTTTGTCTTGTATGTCTTTCATAAAATGTTTTTTTATTCAACGTACAATTCGTACAATATCACCACCATTTTTTAATAAAAAACCTAAACACATGTGAAGGTTTTTTTATTTCGACCAACTATTCCAAAGGTTTCAGGTAGGTGACAATTACAAATAAGAGAATATAATGTCTCTTTCCATWGTAACTTAATCCTTGCAAAATCAACAATTGATCCTTTATAAAATTTCAAACCACTCTTCGATGCAGCCCTACGTGTGCAAAAATGTTAATCCGCCCAGATAAAAGAATCCAGTAGCTAGGGGAACAACTACGTCCCTTTTAGCAACCCTCCCTGGGTTCGTGGACCCTACATGGATATGACGCAGCAATTCAATCAACGCTGCTTCAAAATTTTCTCTTAAAAAAGCAAAATGTATCAAAGTGTGACCTTTCATTGTCCTTTTGAAATGAAAATTAACCGAAAAGCAATTTTTTCCCCAAACTTCCGACTTCACACTCAATTAAACATCGACTGATTGTTCCGCGGATGTTTACAATAATGTATTACACAGTTAGAGCAAGTTGAAACTAGCAAACTTAATAATTTCCTAGTTTATTTTGGTTATACACCAAGCAGAGGTTGTTTAAATTAATGAAATTACTTCCGTTGTTTGATAATGAAATTTTCTAATTAAAACGCGAAACATGTGCCGAAAGTCGCACCTCGGGGTACAACCTACACCTTTATTTTTTTATTTTTTGGGAGTCCAGGTAGGCCAAGGGCAACAGGTAAACGCACCTATTATCCCTCAACATCCCTTGTTGCTATGACGATAACATCCTGGACAATTGCAAAAAATCGCGACGAAAAACGGAAACGGACGACACTCACCTAGACCGGAAACGGGTGGTAATTAAGCGAAAATCATTCAGCAACACTTGGAACACTAGTGGAGGTCAACTAGGCCACAAAATTAAACCACGTGCACTTCTAATTCAAAAAAAACACCCACTATACCGCTTTGCATCGTAGTAAGCACTGGAAGACATTCGAAGCGCGCATGCAGCATTCAAAGCCCGCTCGATGCCGGAGCGCAAGCGTATGAGCTTTTGCGGGCTTTCAATTGTCGGAGATTTTTTCCAAGGGGTGAGATGCACTTTTAAATTGACGCTGACGAGTTTAATCTGCAACCCTTTGCAAGAGTCGCAATGTCAGAGGTAAAAGGTGGATGCAAAAAGAAGATTTTTAATAAGTTGGCAATAGCAAACGTCAAAAACCGGTGTTTGGTTACTTTTCTGTCAAAATTGGAGAATAACTCAGAGGAAATAAATTGGAAAAACGGAGAAATGTAAAAAAAGGTTTTGAGCCTTACTCTAAAGTCTGAACCTTGAGTTAGGGGATTTACACACATTAAACTGTGACTAATAAAAGGGAGGCAAATTTTATGATTCAGAGCAAGATTTGAGTTTGTCCTCTTGAGCAAATGTTTCTATAGTCAAGAGGATTTGTTGTTTTAATGTTTTTTAAAAAAGGGAGGTTATTAATGTGTCATTGCCATGGTTTCAGCATTACACATGTATGGTGTCAATATAAATAAACAGCAGTTGACAAGGTTTCTTTTAAATTTAAATATTTTTAGTCACATGAGATTTTTATAAAATTCAAATGAAATTATTATTGTGGTTCGCTCTATATCCGTATTTGTACATTTTTAGTTATGTAGACACAAAAATCAAAAATAAAGATTTTTTATAACGAATGTAAAGTTAAGGTTAATAAAGTCCAAAATGTGTTTTAAATATGACGTTTCGATGGTCTATTTCACATTTTTTAGATAAAACATGTCTACAACAATAAAATGATATAAATAAAAATAATTAATTTAATTGACAATTGTTATTCAGTCAAAGATGTCAAAAAATATGAACAAATAAAATCTGATATTTGAAGCTACTATTTTGTAAATATTATACTTTAAATTGTGTTTAAAGTTAGTCAAACTCTTGTAGTCTTATGTAAATAACCGTTTTTATAGCCTGAATTAGATAGTGGTTGCAACTTCTTTTCTTAAAAATCACTAAACAACAGCTCAAAAAAACATAGTAGTCGCACGTTATATTTCCCCCAGGAATTCCTCCGCCCCCCCATTTCAGCACCTTTGCACCGTCCCCAATTTGATTTCATTTAAGTCGACAGATTCGATTTAAAAAGTTACTTTAACTCGTTTAAAGCTCGCACTGTGCAACACAATTTGATTCGTCGTAAAAAATCTCCTCGCTAATAAATCTTTGGTTCTCTTGCTTTTCTCTAAGCTCTCGGCATGAATATTCAACGGCGAAGTACTTTCCTTTCGGTTGATTTGAATATGAAAACAAATGTCGAATTTTTCCGAAATTTGGTGACTATCGACGGTTAATTTATATCTCCGGTGCACTCCCTTTGCAATTTCCATGTTTGTGAAACGGTCGAGTTCTTTTAATGAAGTTCAACAATTCGTGTTATGGTCGAGCCATGTTATGTTAGAGCCTCAAGTGGGTCTTTATCACTCAATAACGTCTAAATTTAGCCGACAATACAGGAAATGTGCGTGTTTTTACAGAGATTATTATTAATATAGACACGTACGATGCTGGAAGCCACTTAAATAAGTAATGGAGGGATAGTATAGGAACCCTTCAGTATGTATTTATGGTCGTATCTCAGAAACCTCAGGAGGCAAACTGAAATTATTGGGGCCCGGATGCAAGGCGTTACTAACTGAACAACAAATCACCGACCAATAATAACAGCTCTACAAACACTATTACGAACTGATTGTTTTTACAACAATGAATTATTGACGATCCTCGCTGAGAAGGAAAAAAAATCAATTAAAATATTGGAGGAATAATTTGAGAGCGTTTCGGTCTGTTGCATCAAATTTTTTATTTCTGAACGAGCAGCTGGCTGGATGCTGGCATCTCCAATCAGATCAATCTGACTTGTCGACAGCTGGATTGCAATTATTGACTTTTGGATGTATCGAGAAATCGGATCTGTGACAAGTTTAGATCTAGTATAAGGTTGCGTAAATTGGTGGCGGTATCGAATAACAGAATGGGCAAACTCTTGATTATGTTAAGCGTGTAAAACACGAGTTGCCACTTGTGAAGTGGATCGAATTTAAAGACCAAAGAAAAAAGACGAGAAGTTGCAGATGCTTCAAATTTTAAACAAGTATCAACGAAAAAGTTAGTACACAAGTAATAAAAAATATAAACAAAACCAAGACAACTGTGAAAACACGAGTTCTTGTTATTTATTTTTTTTATTTTGAGATTATTATTTAATACATTTACTATTTTGAAGTTTGTTAAATTCCAACATTAGTCTTTAAATTAAAAAAAAAATAATAATTTTGGTGAACCACGTATGGTTTTAAAGACGTAGCTATTTGCTACTCTATTTGTGTGTTGTAGGGGAGAGTCGGGTAATTGTGCGCAGCAATCACTGTTACAATTTCGAATTCCTTATCCAGGCGCTATCTCTTGACAAACCTATATAATTTCACATATTAGTCAGGTACATCGCTTGATCCTACTTATCTAAAATGGCCACTTCGTTGCTTTCGGATGTTGTGTTCTAATAGATGTCTTGCAGAAAATAAACCGTAAGTATTTCCATTTTTACATATTTTAATAATTGTACACGTTAATACATTGCTTAATGAATCCCTTTAACACTGATATAATATGTTTTAGATAGAAAAAAAGTTTTTCATTATTTTATAAAATTTAAAAGTGAATCTTCCACTTTCGGTTAATCGGGCGCACGAGGGACGATTAATCTCAAGTGCGCACAATTAACCGCCATGTACTTTGCATTTATTTTCATTTTAATATATCTTTTATATTTCGTTTTTTTAATCATAGGCCAAAGTATTTTTGCATTTTTAGATAAATAATCATATTTTTACGTTCAATATATTGAGTTATTTGTTTCCCTTTTTAATGCGCACGATTATCCCACCTATGCGCACCATTAGCCGCATACGTTAGGTAATGATACGCAGTGTCGTTTTATAACATTTCATATTTTAAAGTCACAATGTGCATTTTTATGTAAAAGGTACTACAGAACTGTATTGCCAAACTCTTGAAGAATCTTGACGACAAACGTATAAATCCAATCTTTTATTATTTCAGAAATTTTACAATTTTAGCTTAGGTGCGCACCAATACCCGACTCTCCCCTAAAGCGACACACTAGTGCAGTAAAGTACAGAAAATAATTTTGACGTTTTAAAAAGGCGCCAAAAACTCATCCTACAAGATGATTTAAAAAAAAACAGCAAGCGCTGTAAAATTTTTATTTATGACCCGATTTCAAAAATTTGCAAAATAAATTAAAAGGCTTTTAATTTAGTACAAGCTGACGATTTCAGAATGTTTCTAAATGTCATAGTATAGTGATTTGTCGATTATCACGAGGCCATTGTCTATGGTTGTGATAAACTGATAACCCATTCTTTGTAAATTTGACTATGTGAAAACCTTGTTCCTTCAAAATTCAGATTAGTATTGGGAAATTAACAGAGTTGTTGTCAGTTTATTAAAGGTGAATGCCATCTAAAGTGTTTGTAAAACAATCATTTCCACTAGAATACAGCCTTATAGACGTGCTTGCATGTAGAAAGGATGGAATTTATTTTGAGTAGGAAAGAACAAATAAAGTGATTGATCGTCGGTATTGGTTGACGTCAAACTAATTCTATATTATTACGTTTCACTATACTGGAAATTATCTTTAAAAACCTATATTATTTTTTCGATTTTATTAACCTTCGCAAGATGAAGTTTGAATAGTACCTACTTGTTTTTTACTAGACAATGCACATTGGAGCCTTTAACCGCCCCATTCCCAGTTGTGATTTATTTCAAACTCAAAGGTATGTTTTAAAAGAAAATGAACTTGTTTTATTACGTCTTGATCTAATTCGGTGCCCTTGAATGTTAGCACTCGTCGCACGTGCCGAATTACAAAAGGGGTTGCGAACAACAAGCATCACGTCCTTTTATCGTGTCGGCATTTGACGGTTGCAGCAACCCAAGGAAGGAGAGAGGAAAAAATTTAAGGGAGCAGCTGCATCCGACACGCGCACGTGTCGGTTGCGGTAGAAAGGCAGTTTGAACCCCCGGGAACGGGGATTTCGGACTGATCAGTGTGCATACAAAACAACAAGCCTTAACTAAACAAACACGAACTTGATATTAGAGTCGGGACGAGGGGATTTATGCACGTCGACGGGAAATTTCTTTACCAAAGCAAAGTGTAAATAATTAGCTAGAGGCTAAGTTGGCAAGAATTTCATAAATTCTTGTCCTGAATCCCTTGGACGTTAATTCCAAGACGCACAATTTCCAATTTTATGGCTTCGTTGTGATTAAAATTGACGTCGATGCCGATAAACCGGAGATTTCCTTGCCAAAAAGCCTCGTTTCCCCAAGTCCAATTAAAGATCGTTCCGTCATGCGGCTGATTATAAAACCATTTCGAACAGGAAACGTGCGAATCGCCGCACGCATAACAAGATCCTCCGAGGAAGAGTTTTCAGTCAGTGAACCCCCAGACCGGATTTGCGCCCTGTAGTGACCGGTTTTTACAAAGGGGAGAAATGCGTGTTATGGATCTAGGTTGGTAATGAATGGACACTCACAACTCGGCTGTAAAAATGAATGAGGAAAGATAAGCACTAAAACAGAGATCCTGGGACGATAACAGTCAACATATTACAAAGGGAATCTTCGCTTGTTGCCGCTTGGTTTGATTAATTTTTTATTTTTACGTTGCTTATGGAAATTGGTGTCGGGGGAGTAATTACATTAATTATGACGATTTTAATTTGCATATCGCAAGTCTGTCGTATAATACCTCTTTATTTTCAATTGTTCTTGATTTTTTTGAATTTGAGAATTTTCAAAAAAATTTAAAAACCCAAATGAGAATCCACAACTGATGAAGCATGCGGCGCCATCTGATTGAGAATCTGCATAATATTAATCAAATTTTACTTCTTTTTGATCTTCAATGTAGATCTCTTTATCAAATAATTATTTAAAACCTCTTGAGTTTGTGAATCTTCTACTATTACGCTAACTTTAAATAATTTTAAAAATCTGACTGTCAATATTTGATGCGATAAAAACTTCTAATGAAAAAAAATCGTTTAGTTTAATCGCTAATAAAACCTGACCTAAATGAAACACAACACAATCAAGACTACCAACTTTATTATCGCACCTGTTTATGATGTTTTTTTTTGTTAATTTTACTCCTACGATTTTTTGTGATAAACGATAAAATCTGTTAAATTACCAACCAATCAAACAGTAATCGACAGGAAATGTTTTTTATTAAAAAGTAACAATAATGTTCACAAGGTAGCGTTTACACTACAGTCATTAGTCGAATTAACTCTGTATGTGAACAAATTCAGTGGGAAAATTACCTAAAATTAGCTCATTTCCGGTCAACCGGAATCATTGCATGGCCACGACTGACCCACTAAATAAAAACCACGTGAAATAAAGTATCCAATTCATTTATATCTGTATTTCATACATCAATACAAACAATTAAGTTTACACCACAACAACAGATGAAAATTATATGTATTTATACAAAAAAGTAATTAGAAATTTGCATTTTTGCACAAAGTCGTCCAAATCCCGGCCCTCACGATTTAAATCTATGGACGACTTGAACAAAAGCAAAGCACTGGGAAATTTGTAAATTTGAGGTCCCGAAAATTGCACGTCAAACCTCAAACCGTAAAAAATTCACTTACTTACAATTAAAGGAAATAAATACAAACAGAGCTAACACTTAAAATCTATAAATAATTCACCCCCAAATGGTGCTAAACCTTCGAAAATATGATTTTGTACAACACGTTCTCAATAGATAATTCAATAGAATCTTGGGGATCTTTATCTTAAAAATCTACATCACTTACGCTTAAACCTAAAGAAAAAAAAAATGGTTAATAGACAAATCTCACAGTTGTGCACCTCAACACAGACCAGATTAGTGTATATATAAAAAATAGATAGAAAACTATGCCACTTTAAAAATATAACAACAGTCTTTGAATTAGCTAAATCAGTTGATGCTACAACTGGGCTTCTCGTTGCCGTCGGCCCTTTCAATATCGTTGAGCAGCGTTTGGAACACTTGAGCCACGGCGATGTTGTGCTTGGCGGAGGTCTCCAGAAACGTGGCTTTCCACTTTTCTGCCAGCTTTCGCCCCTCTTCAGCTGAAACCTCCCGACACTGAAACATGTCAGACTTGTTCCCCACCAAAACTGAGGGAAAATAAGTCTTCCCTGTGATGTCGACGAGCTTGTTGTACAGGGCCGAGACTACTTCAAACGACTTCATGTTTTCTATGCTGTATACAAGGACGTAGCCGTGGACATCCAGACTGTACTGCGAAGGGAACATCGAGAACTCGTCCTGGCCCGTAGTGTCCACGAGGATCAACTCGTAATCAGTGGAATTAATCCTGAGGGATTTCTTGAACGTGTTTTCGATCGTTGGGTCGTAGGATTCCAAGAACTTGCCCTCCACGAATTGCATGCTCAATGAGGACTTTCCCACCGAGCGGTAGCCCATCAAAGCGATTTTCCTCTGCTTAGGGGCAGGCATTTTCACGTCTTTTCACGCATTCGGGACTCACACAATTTTGGGATTATTTCTGCATTTCGCAACACCGTTACGCAATCGAAATTATTATTGTTTTTATTTCTTCACAACATGGTGYGACTTTTTGACAGCCATTTGCTGAGCAAAGTTCACGGCCTGCTACGCATTTAACAACACTAAGACAAACCACGCAATTACAAATACAATTATCACAAAAATTAATTAATTCAACACACAAACGAAGGCTTTTGAGCCCGACTTGGGCAAACACGTGAATTATTATTTTTGTTGTTTTTTAAACGACGCAAATAAAGCGATGTAGGGGTTTTGAATCTTGCATGTTGGCGACACGAGTGACAAGAGCGCCAAATTCAGAAAGTTTCTCTTTGTTGAATCAAATAAAACTGCGTGTCATCTAAAAGAATGTATTGTTTCCAATTTCTGTGTAAATCATATAATTTAAAATAAATACAATAACATACATAACTAAAACGTGTAGAAAAAAAGAGAATTTCGCTTTCGCAACTCGTGTTTGAACGTTTGAACAAGTGCCTAAATTATGTTACGCTAGACGCAGCTCCTGAAACGAAATAACAATCCTCTTTACTAATTTTTTATCCTCGAATAGAAATTCTTTTTATAAAACTATTTAATTTTAATAAGATTTAGAATTGTATTAGGTATCCTATTATTTTTCATTTTTTAAGTTTAAGTATGCTAAGAATAGATCCTATTAGTAATTACAGCCCTCCATTAATTTATCAAATTGCCGTTGGATGATTTTTTTGATTTCTCTCATGGAAAATCAGTAAAAATCGATCCACTCCCCAAATGGATGGTCATTTAATTTCTAATAAGATTAATTGGTTTAAAACTACCCATAAGCATTTATAGGCACCCCACTATGTTTTTATAATTGAATTAATAGATTTACAGAATTCATTACTAAACTAACTAACCACTAGACTTATTTTTATAAAAACAAAGTACACTTAATTCAGAAATTATTGCTACAAGCCAACAAAATCGAGATGAACAAAAGGGGGCAAAAAAACAAAAGGAGACGAAAGAAAATTACGACCGACAGAACAGTTTCGGGTTTGATTTAGGCAAAGTCAATTCGTGTTCTGCTTTCTATAAAATTATACGCTTTATAACATCTTCTCTGTATAAATATATTATTATAAATACACTTAGTTATACTTTTACCGACCCTAACAACTCAACTACAAAACGAAAATCACTCGAAAGTATTTTTATACCTCTTGAGCATTGAAAAACTCAGCTCAGGTAGAGTTACAAAATGTCAAATAAAATGGACGTCAATGAAATTAAATGATACGGGAGTCCTTGGGGCTTTTAAATATTGGTAACGGCTGAAATTAAAAATATATATTTAACAATAATAATAATTAATAAAAATGTTAATAGGAAAATTGTTAATGCCCGGCCATCGGCCTTAGTTCTTTTATTTGCCTAATAAGGTACGCTTTTTCGTCGTTAAATTGTTCGTCTTCCGCCCGATCCGTGTGAAACTTCATCAAGAAGTCTACTAACTTGTCTTGATTGCGGAGCAAAATGTCCAAAATTGGCTTGGGTTTGTTGGGATTTGCCACAAACACCTAAGTAAAAAATCACAACAGTCACAACAGTAACCACTAAAAAGGATAAAACTACCTTAAATACATGGAAGGCTTCAAATTGGATGTTCCTAGATCGTTCCTTAAGCATATTCATCATAAGTTTAAGATTGTCTGGATTGGATATATACCTCGTCATCACCTGCAAAAAAGAAAAAAAATCCCAAACACCAAATATTTTGAAGCCAAAAAATAAAACTAAAAGCAAATAAATGCAGGATAACTGCTTAAAAAATATTTTTAAGTGTCACCCAGTATAGCAATAAACAGATTCAGATCGTATTAAAGACGTAAAATATATCAAATTAAAGCAACTTCAATAACTTCGTATTACACAAAACGAATTGAACATACATAATTTGATATTTTGTACTAAAATAAAAAATAAACAATTGCGAACAGGGATTTGTCATTCAATTGACATAAGAATGTAAAACGGGCCTTATGTACGAAACCTCACTTTCGGTTTTTTTAAGTTTTATCCTGACAGCTAGAGAAAAAATTACAATAAATCAAAATTAGTTATTGAAAAAACATGTACTGCTGGCATTGTTATTTCAGAAAATCAACGCCAAAAATAAAGTTCAACTAAAACTTTCAAATCCTAGTTTCAAACGTCAATCATAATAACAATAAAGCATTACAGATTTGTCAACAAGAAATTACCACCTAGGATTTGAACATTTAGGAAAATTACGTTTTTCATGTTGTTTGTARCTAGAATTTTCAGAAGTAATTTTGAATGCCCACTACTCCTTGTTGTTGACGGTTGAAGTTTTCTGTCAACCTGCTGTCAATTATCAATTGAATTATCTATACAAGCTGACAGGTGGCCTAACCTAAATTTTGACAATAGTTACGATATGTTTTGTTTGTCACCAGAAACCAACTTAACCAAATTTATGAAAACCTATTCATGAATATCCCTAAATTTTAGGGAGTAATTTCTTGTTGATACGACAATAYATTGACATTTTTTGAACTGACATGTCCAAAATTCCTTGTCCGTAATTGTATAACAGCCAATGCCAAAAAGCCAACCATTACTAAAGTATTTTTTTTAACCACAAATTCCAAAACATCCTATATAAGTACATACACAATGTCTATTTAAAAATTGCAACACCAAAAATAGCCAACAAAAAAACACTTCATCTTCATCTCATCAATGTTTTCACGGTCGAGTTGCGTTAGAAATCGCACGTTGGCAACACTGTGTTCTATATTCAGGTGAAACTGACCCACAAACTCATCCATTGATATAATCCGCACTCGTTTCGATAAAAACGATAAGATATAGAGGAAAAATAATGACTCACAGTGAAATTATGTCTATCCAGAAGTAATTCGCCGAGCAATTTCAAACTTTGACGTCTAGTGACGTAGTTTTCGGAATTTAAAAGTCGTTGATAATGGCTGAAAACTTTGTCATAATTAACTTCCAAAAAGTCGGCACATAAGATTTTGTGACGCGTCAACAATTCCTACAATCAAAGATGAAAAATGCGCCAAAAACCCACTACGCGCCAACCTTAAATGTAGAAAATGCATCTGAGGCGATATCAAAAGTCGACACTTCGACGTATCTAAAGAAATTATAGAAATCGTCGGAATAAAGCATGATTTTGGCCAGGGCCTCATAACGGGCGCACTCACGCAACATCGTCCCGCAATTCAGGGCAATTTCCTGCAGTTCATACCTGAAAAAAACGCAAAATCACTCAAACAGCCCCATTGAGCCGTTACACTAACCCTGACATAAGCGTGAACAAAATTTCGGGCTTGGTGCAGATGTATTCCACGGTCGGAGACCGCGTACCAATCTGTCTCCGCAGAATATTATTAAACACCTGCGCCACATCCTTTTTTCCTTCAAAATCAATCCGATTCAAATTCTGGATCAGCAGCAGCAACAAATTACTATTGTACAACTCTTGAGCCAGTTGGGCTACTATTATATCCGTCTGGGGCTCCGCATCTGACGTCCCATACAACATGTTCTTAATCAGCACCAGATTCTTGCTTACTTCCTCCTGAGCCTTTTCCGCCTTCTTTTCGCCCTTTTCCAGTGCGTTTACGGCTTCCTTTAGGGCTTTCACAATATCGGTGGGGCTCTTTTGCGATTTTCCAAACAGAGGCATTTTTTGAGTGAACAGTAACAGATTTCGCGGGATATTTGAGGTCAAGAGGCGGTCTTGAAGATGTCGAGCGTGCCTTCACCAGAAACTATCAAAACTTTACACTACTCATTACAAAAGTTTTTATTTTTGAGAATTTCGGACGACTTATAGACACATTTGACAGAACGAAACAGTCATAAGGGATGGGGCTGAGGGATTTTATTAGAGAGGCAAAGGTGCCAATAGAAGTGTGACGCAAAAGCGGGGGAAAAGATAAGTTTGGCCAGAAATCTATTGGCGACACTGCAAAAACTGTATTACCGACAACGCGACCCGCAAATTTTAAACCCAAAAACAAAAATACGTGTTTTTCTCCATTTACAACAAAAATGCTTAAATCAAATTAATTATAGCAAAAAACTTAGTTTTCCCATGTAATTTAAGATAAATGGTGTCAATATAAAAATTATTGTTTTAGTTTTAATTTTTGTTCAGAGTTAAAAAAAAAAACTGAAATAAAGTAATTTGGATCAAGTTTTGCACAACAGCCCTATAATTAGCACCATCTGTAATAAATTACATTACTTTCCCGGAGAGGTGCGAATCTTCTCGGAAAAAGTCATCAATAAGCAAGTGTTTTTAAAACAATAGTTTCAATGCGCATTCAAGTATAATAAAAATTCCGTGGAAGTGACTTCAACCTTTCTTCACTTTATTAAAAAAAAAATTAATTCTAAGTTGTGTTCGCAAATTTGACTCTTTTCGATTTTTTCAAATGTTGGATAAAAATTCCCAGATACAGGAGCAAAACTGTGATTGAGTACACTATTATCAAAAAAGAGAGTCTTTGTAACCACGTCAAGTATTTAAAAATGGGGTACAACCAAACTCCATATACTAAATAAATAGTTATTAATCTGAAAACGGATGTTGAAACTTAATTTTTTTTTCTAATTTTACTTACGAAACTTCGTAAGAGATAATAAAAGCTGTGAGTACAGGCACAGCGTGATAGAAATCAATAATTTCAAATCCGTGTTCCTTTGGGAGATTAATTTCGGCTATGATGGGTAAAATAATAAAGGAGTGAACACTGTGGGTCATCCATGATGGATAAAATTTATCCAAACTTCGGGGAAAAACCAACTCGCGGTCTATTAAATACAAGCCCCAAAACATGAATGATACCATCATTGTACAAGGGAAAACAATCGCAGTGAATAGGTAGTGACGAATCAACCCGAAATACTTTGACACATTTTGGGGGATTCCCAGCAAATGCGACAATTCGTGAATAATTGCAATAACCAAAAAGTAGACTTGAGCAGTCTGAAAAAAAATCGTTGAAAAATGGTGCCAAATCAATRTAAGCTTTTTTACAAAATTCCARCCAGTAAAATAGAAGCTACCAAAGCGTTTTAAATTAACGAAAGCCTCATAATTTGATGAATTATTCCTGTATACATAATCGTACTGTTTGGAGACATAGTAGTAGAACARCCAGACAGGCGTGTAAACACCCAATCCGAGAAACTTTTTTTTCTTGTCCTGCAAAATACGATTTTGTTGATTATGAATAAAATCTCAATCGAATTCAACTTCGTCCATCCCACGAGAATTTTGACAGTGACACAATCGCCTGACGCAACACTCTTTATATTGAGAATTAGGCCACGAAGACTCGAAAGATAACAAACTGGGGTATTTTTAGGTGGAAATTACAAAACACCGGACTTTGGGAGTAGTCTGAAATGATTCGTTGTGTTGTTATTTTGAGCGCGATTTTTTCACTCATTTTTACCCAAGATGATATTGTTGAAGACACGCAGTTCGCGACTTGCTGGATTAACAGCACTGAAGTGCAAACGACGGCAAATGCGACGGTCAAGAGGCAATTGAAAGGGGTTTGCACTTATAGTAAGTGTCTTTTAACACTTTCTGGAGTTCTAAATAAATTTTATAGAGCAAATTGAGCAAAAATTTCAACAATTGGAAGAAAAGCTTTTGGCTGAGTTGAGCCTGATTAAGCAACTCTTAGGAGGAGATAGCAACAAACCAGTTAGAACTAACGATTATTATGATTATGAAGAAAAAAGTCTGAAAGTTGCTGACCCCATCACCGATGATRGTTCTGATAGTACCATCATAAGTGTGACCGAGGAGGTAACCCATGCCTCGTCGTGGGTTAGAACAGAAATTGTTCATTTAAACAACACCATTCATGTCCACAAAGGCGAAAAACTTTTCATTTATTACTGGGAAATCCCCGAGATTGGGGCAGTTTTGCCCAAAAGTGGTCTCCATATTAGAAGTGCCGACTTTTACGTTTTGGGTTATTTGGTTCAACTTCTAATCCATTATTTGTAATTTTCATTTTTTTAGGTCACCAATTATGTCTACAGCTATATCCAAATCACATACCGAAATATTTAGGCATCCAGCTCAAACCTAGCAGTAATATTTTGAAGAAACACAAGTTCACAATTTTGGATCATTTTGATGGTAGCAAAAATATAAATTCACAAATTTTTGGTGGTGGCACTTACGAGGGATTTTATAAAGTCCCATATGCGAAATTACAAGAAAGAAATTATTTATTTGACGATAAACTTGTAATAAAGTTGACGATTTTTCTCAACTCTTGAATAAAATGCTTTTAACAGTAGTTTTTTTTCTTCTTTTACCAGTTTTTCGGTCAAAGGTGTCCAAAAATTAAACAATATACAGGTGCGCCAGAACTCGCGACCCAGAGAAAAATGCCATATAAGGTAAGATACCAGGAACATGGAAAAAATGTTAAAAAAAAATATCTATAAAAATTTCAAAGTTATGAGGGTTTAAAAGTTTGTGCTTTGACTCTATTTATTTCTGTTGGAAAAAAAAAATTCCAAGTTTTTTTGCTATAGGTTATTAAAAGAGGAAACAAGGAAGCTGTAACCTAAATTGTAACTCTGTTCCAATGTTATTTGTGGCATTTATTGGCAAAATTTTTGTTCCTACACTAAATAATCGTAAAAAAACATATACAAGATCATCAGTATCATTAAATAGATATAAAAAATTGTCAAATGTCAAAAATAAATGTCAAATTTTTTTGACAGAGAATTTTTTAAACATTTTTTTCATGTTCCTGGTATCTTACCTTGCTTGAAAATTTTCTCTGGTTCGCGAGTTCTGGCGTATCCTGTATAATAAATCAAGTAAGTAATGGAATATGGAAGACTCCAAAAAATTTATACATTTATAAATAACACGAAAACTAGTTATAATTTGTTATAAATCGTGATCGTAATTTTACACCTCTTTTTAACTCAAGAAAAATTTTTAGGTAGCAAAAGTAAAACAAAATGATTCCTAAAATTTTATTTATTTAAAAAAAAAAGTATAGTGACAGGATTAGAAGATTCAATCTAAAAAAAAAAAAACAAATGAAAAACCTATATTTAATATTTTAACACTTATGTATTAACACTCGTCCATTCACGCACAATCAGATGTAAATAAATTATCGCTTTTATTTCAATGAAATGAATTGTACATAAACATAACACAATTCCATTGTACTAAAACCTATAAGTATACAAAAATAAAAAGACCCCCTACTGTATCAGTAACTGCCCGGTGAGTATTTCAACTACCATTTTCTTCCTCAAATACGGCATATCTTCCTGTTGGAAAGTGAACCTCGCTTTCCTCGTCGCAAATTCCGCAAATGTACACGAGAACATGCCACAATCACTCCCGTTCATTTGTTGTGGTATATCCTGGACATTCTCCAAGACAAAATCCTCGGTACTAAACGGCTGTCCTTTCTTATCCATATGCTCAAACTCTAGATAGTTCCTCAACGCATTCAAACACTGATTATTCGATTTCCCCATACTATCATAATACTTGATCGTCCTCTCCTTAAGATTGATTATCGCCATACACCAGTGCATCCCTAGATGTATAGGAACACAGATGAACTCATACGAGAAAATATCCACCCTTCTCGTCCACCGTTTCAGCGAATCTGGCCCATTTCTTGACAATTTTTGATAAAAGAAAGTATTAGTGGCGTAAGTCCTCGGCCACTTCGAATCAGTCCCTCTCTCCATTATCAAATTCATGTAGAAATTAATCACGTTATCGTTGAGCCAATTTAAGCCTGACAACGTTTGCATATCTCTTCGTGTCACATTCAAGTTAAATTTCTTCGTGAGCACTTCGTTAGGGTCTCCCGAAAAGGCTTTCTTCACCATACGCAGCTGTTCATCGGTCAAAGGCGGCAACTCGACTTCTTCTTCCTCTTCTTCGATCGGAAGAATCGCTTCCTTGATGGCAAGCGAGTCTTGGACTTTTTTAGTTAAAGATTTTATCAATAAATTGCGATTGATTTCGTTCAAGGCGGATGAGTTTTCGGTGTACGCTTCAATCTCTTTCGACTTGTCTTCGACGAAGCGTTCATGATTCTTGGTACTGAAAGAAAAAATATCGAGAGAGTTAGCAGAAAGGCGAAAGAGAGTCAAAAGTACAGAAAAATATTGAAGATGTTACCCATCGTGCAAATTTGAAAGGGGACTGAGACGTTTGACACTCACAAAGAAATATTAAAAATTCCTAAAAAATAAAATCAAACATCCCCAATTCAACATACAGTTAAATGTGGTTAAGGCTACATCTAAACCATATAACACTAGAATTACACGTCTGACCACGACTTTGAATTTTAACAGAGATTAATATTTTTACTGAAATCAACCACTTCACAAATATGTACTTAGTTGGGAATTAAAAAATCAGATGGTCAAAATAAACCGAAAGTCTATGATAGAAATTACTTACATATCCTGTAGCCACTTTTGGTGCGTCGGCTTCGACGTATCAACAACAGTTTTGAGGCTATTAATTGGGGGTACTTTGATATCGGGTTTCGGCGACGGTGGATTTGGCAGAATTTCAACATCGGAATCGGAATCTTCAATAACTTCTTCACTCTCAAAATCATCCAAAACTTTTATTACTGTATCTTTGGTCGATAGTTTCCTCTTATTTTCAGTCAAGTCGATCACTTCAACTGGTTTTTTATTCGGCGATTTAGCCAATTCCACCAGCCTCCGTGACCGATTAAACAACGACCCGACTGGAGTCCCGTAAGTCGAGGAATTATTAAACGAATAGGAATTTTGTAACGTTGCGACGTTATCCAACAACATTTCATATTTCTTTTTATCATCTAATCTAATTGAATAGTCCAAAGTAGGGGTCGAAAAGCTGTTGCTCAAGCTCGACCGGCCCGACCTAACATTCCTCGAAATCGGTGATACTCTCGACTTGGCTTTAACGCCGTTGTGGGGCTCGTAACTGGTGGCAAACCGCGTGATATATTCTACATTGTTCCTTTTCGCATCGAGTTTTTTCTCAGTTGTGCTTTTAATACTTTTGAGGAATCTCAAATCGTCTGTACCATTGGTCTCCCACCGATTTTCTCTCGATTTCCGCGATGTTTTTATATCAATTGGTTTACTCGCAACGCGGATGTCGTCTTCGTCGTCCAAAACGACGGCTTCGTGTCGATTTGAACGCAAAGGCGAAGTGAAAATGTCATCTTTAAATCAAACAAATCAGTAAAATTACACAGACTTGAATTGGGGACTTACCCTCCAAAATATTGTTTGCCATAGAGGAAAGGATTTTTCTGTGTTTGGGGCTTTTAAAGTGACTATTGGTATCAGAGCCTCTGAAAACAAAGACTTAAGACTAGAACAACAGCAAAATTGAAATGTTTTACCTGCGTTTGCGGGAAAAGCCGCTCGATTGGGGCAACTCGTTAGATGGAAACCAAGCCCTGATATATTCCAAAAGCGATTCAAGCATTTTTACTTCGAAACAAACAACGTATGAAAGACATTGAAGATTGAAAAACTACACGCAAAAAGTTTTAACACTAGTAGATAACATTTTTAACCCAAATAAGAATCTAACGTAATTGTTGTCAAGTGTCAAAATCTAGTGACTTTCACTTTTATGCTATTCACGTTAGTGAATATGCAACAAAAAGAAAAAAAATTAACAATTTAATTTATTTTAGATTAAATAATGTTGATTACGTTTTTATAAAAACAAAGTAAAGCACGAGTTTATTTTTTAATTAAACTACAAAATCTAAGTTTTTTGAATAAAATAGATTTTTTTATGACTCATCGTTTCAAGGCCATAAACGTCAACTTGTCAAAAATCAGTTTTCAATTCATTGCAAAAACCCGTTAGAATTTTAATAAAAAAGTGTCGAAAATGCCGGAAGAAGTTGCAAAACCGACTGATGATAGCAAAAAGAATTTATGGCAAGCTTTTTGAACACTGACGAACTGTCTTAACCTTACTTTCCAGGTCTCAAATTTTGAGTGACGTTCAAAACAACGGTAATCCGAAATTGCCCTCTTGTAAGCAAGTTTTGGTCCTGGGGGACAATGAGTGTGGCAAGACCACGATTGTTGCGAAGTTACAAGGAGTGGAGGACCCCAAAAAGGGGTCTGGGCTGGAGTATGCTTATATCGACGTTAGGGACGATTACAGAGATGGTTTGTACTTCATTTTCCACACGATAGCTGTCTTATATTTCAAATAAATTTCGCTCGTTTTTGTTTCAAAATACATTGAAAATAATTTGAGGAGATTAATTCAATCTTTTGGTAGATTTGGCAACGTTGTTGGTAGTTTGACATAGGATATTTATTTTACATAGTCCAATAATCACAAAAAAATTAAATAACTTCATGTCCTAATTATTATAATAATTGAGATATAATATTTTGCACACTTCGGGTAGTTTGTAAAAAAGCCGGAGATTAGCAACACGAAAATAACCAACCGGCAGGTGCCACATGTTCGTTTTTGGCGGTCTTTTTGAATTTTTCTTTTTTTCCAGATCAGACCCGTCTCAGCGTGTGGGTACTAGACGGCGATCCGGGGCACACCGACCTCCTCAAATTTGCCCTAAATGAAGAGACATTCCAACATACCCTCGTCATTCTCACCGTAACCATGACAGCTCCTTGGAGCATCCTCGAGCAGCTACAACACTGGGCATCTGTCTTAGCCGACCATCTCGATAAACTAAAACTCGACGTTGACTTACGCCAAAACCGGCGTCAGCACATTGTGAAAATGTGGCAAGAATATGTGGAACCGGGGGACGAACTCGACCCGGCTTCCCCTATGAAACGGAGCTCCAGGACTTTTGGAGAAGGGGAAGACGGCTTGGAGGAGCAAACATCGTTGCCTGAAGGCACTTTGACCAATAACTTGGGGTTGGATATCGTCGTAGTGGTCACCAAGGTCTCTTTCGGATTTTTAAAAATAGTAATTTTTATTTTTGGGATTTGCAGACTGATTATATTCAGACATTGGAGAAAGAGCACGATTATAGGGATGAGCATCTGGATTTTATGCAGCAGTGGATAAGGAAGTTTTGTCTTCAGTATGGGGCGGCGTTGTTCTATACGAGCGCAAAAGAAGATAAGAATTGTGATTTGTTGTATAAATATTTGACTCATCGCATTTACGGTTTTCCATTCCGAACACCAGCCCTAGTGGTCGAAAAAGATGCAGTTTTTATGTAAGTGGAGCCATTTTTTAATCTATTGATGAAAAATTTGATTTATTAGACCGGCTGGATGGGATAATATGAATAAAATCCGAATCTTGTACGAGAATTTGCACACTTGTAAACCTGATGATTATTTCCGGGACATAATTGTGCAACCTGCGACCCGGAAGGTGACACTTGGCAACTCTTAATCCTCAAAATATCTTAATTTAATTTCCAGACAATAAACCGCGAAACCGAGCTTTTGGCCGAAGACGAACAAGCTTTCCTCGCACGCCAACAACAGATTCTCTTTGCTGGGGGTAACAACCTTCAAGGACCACGTCTTGGTGAAACCCCTATAAGGTCATCACCACTAGGAAAAGCAACGGTAAGAACAACTCAAGGCTCCCCAAAGAAGGTAAAAATTCACAATTCAAAATTTCTGTGTCGTTTTTTTTTTTTAATTTCGTTTTTAACAAGTGCAGCATGACTGGGGAATTGGTTGACTAATACCACGGGTAAAAATTCGCTTACATTTGTTGAGTTTTTTGGGTAATGTTTTGTGAATTTTTTGTTTGGGAATGGGGGTTTTACGGTTTTTCGCAAATTGGATTCGAATTATTTTGTAGTTGGATGGGTCCAAGGTCGTCAGCTCGCCAGGTGGGGAAGGGGTGTTGGCGAATTTCTTTAATTCGTTGTTGCATAAGAAAACTGGTTCGAGTCCGGGGAATTCCTTTGTGAATAAACCCGGAGGACCGGAATCGATGGATAAGGCGACTATGCGCTCCGACGCTGCAGCTGAGTTAGACAGATTGGCCCGCGGGGGGAAGAAGTCTGGGCCTTCAAGTGGAAGCGGAGTCGACTTTAATGCTTCCGATTGTTAATTTATTTTGTTGTTTTTTTTACACTCTTCTGCGATATAATTTAACTTAACTGTATTATTAACTTATCAAAACTATATAATAAAATTTTCTTTAATCAGTTTCGGGCCTGTTTTTCTAAATTGGAGAAATGAACCGAACTTTGTCAATAGACAAGGTCTTTTTAATTTCGTCAGATTTTCCTAATTATTGCTTTAATAATTCTAATAAATGTAATAAACGTATGTATTGTCTGAAAAATGTGTTTCTTGTCCGTAATACTTTATTTTATGTAGAATCAAAGCTACAACAAAATAAATTAACTCAAACAATACGACAAAATCACCTGAGTATACAAATTGACAATATTTTTATTTACAAATATTTTCTTTATTTTATACGCCGCCGCCGCTGCGCTCTACCGAAATCTTCTTTTTGAGCATTTCTTTCTCGTGTTTTTGTTCTTCGAGTTCGGCCATTCGAGCAAATCTTGAATACGCCACGTGACCTGACTTAATGGCAGACATCATCTAGAAAAAAACGACTATCACGAAAGAAATTTCATCACAAAAATAAAAAGAAACAAAAAAAAAAATGATCAGAGTTGCGTGTTTGGGATCTCACTAAAAATAGGGGTTCAAACCCGAGTGCGGTTTTAATTTTTGTAACTCGAGCAAATTAATAATTGGTGTTGCAAGAAAAAAACAAACAAGTGAACGTCAAAGTTTGCCAAACCTGCAAATACTCGTCAAGTTCAACTTGTCCATTCATATTCGTATCAATCTCTCGAAGTATTTCGTGGAGCTCCTCACCAGGAACCTCCTTTCCATCATCCCGCTGTAAAAACGAACCGAAATTAGAAAAATCGAAAAGAGGCTCACCTGTAAATAATCAGCCAGTTCCAATTGGCCGTTGTATGTTACGTTAATATCGGATAAGAGGTGATGAATTTCGTCATCGGTTAGTTTCATACCTAGAGACTTTATTAGAGAGGGTGAGTAGGCTCTACGAACACACAAATTTACAAATTTTACCTTGAGACTCCTCCTTATATCATTGATCGAGACGTATCCTTTGCGGTCCTTATCGATAATTTGGAACCTCTTGATATACAATTGAATCTCTTCTTTACTCAAATTAATGGGGATTTTGTCCCTGCTTGCGCGATTGACGTTCTGACCCATCTCGTTTTGGAGGAAAATCGTAGCGTCCTTGTGCTGCTTTTGCTTCTCCTCTGTAGAAATAAACTGTAGTATATAATCTATAATTTTTTTTTTTGAGTTTGTTACCATCAGACCAGCCTAACTCCTCAGCCATGATACTGATAATCTCAGGAAGGGCTTCTTGAGCGGCTTGCACGTTGAGGAAAGCCAAACGAAGCCGTCGTGCGATCATGTCAACAGCTGTCACTGCGTACTCTCGGACTCCATATCTGATCTCGGCATCGATGTAAGGGAATTCGGGATGGATTTTTTTGCCAATGATGGGCCACCTCTTACCTAACAAAGAAAAAATTGAAGATTTTCTATCAAACAGCGAAAACTACAAGGTTTTAACATTTAAAAATCAAATTCTGTCGATTATTCGACGGAATTGTTCAATATTCCGGTCGCTCGACTTTTCCAATTTTGTACCCACCTGTCAGTGCTGCCATCTTAGCCACCGTGAACGCTCTATCCCCATACGACTTGGACAAATGTTGCGCCACTTCACACTCCAAACCGAAATCCTGCACTAACCTAATGTACATCGTGGGGGTCCATCCGTGCGCCCCCTCTAACAACAACCCATCAGTCTGAGACTCTTTATGCACCGGTTTGAGACAACAAGCCGCAATCGCCGCATCAATGGTCTCCTGAGCCATGGCACGATAAGTCGTCCATTTGCCCCCCGCTATCGTTACCAAATGACTATCACTGACATGTACGATATGATTGCGGGCAAGCGACTGCGTATCTGGTTTATTGGGATCGGAAACGAGGGGTCTTATCCCGCTCCAAGCCGACAAGACATCCCCACGTCTTACTTCTACATCTGGATTTAAATAATTCTTAACTTCTTCTAAAATAAATAAAATCTCGTCTTCGGTCGGCTTGGGGTGGTGGGTCACGTCACACGGAAGGTCTGTCGTGCCGGCAATGGTCTGTTTCTGCCACGGGAGGAAAAAAATCACGCGACCATCGCTGGTACTGGGGTCGAGGAGACCCATCTGTTCCGGGCTGTAGTACCCCGGAAGGGTAATATGGACCCCACTACTGGGCGAACAAATCGTTTTCACTTCCGGGTTGTCCATCTTCCGGATGGAATCCGTGAACGGTCCGGTGGCATTTATGACGCATTTCGCCGGAACGTTCCATTTTTTTCCGGTAATTTCGTCCTTGACACTAACGCCACACACCACCTCTTTCCCGGAGGAATTCTTTTCCTTAAGAAGTCCGGTTACGGAAACGTGATTGGCGACAGTGGCACCATGCCGAGTGGCTGTTAAAGCAATAGCGAGATTCATCCTAGCGTCGTCTTGTTGTCCATCGTAATAAACAATAGCCCCACAAAGCTTGTCCCCCCGAAGCATTGGGAACAACTCCAAAGCGTTCTTTTTCGAAAGGAGATAAGACGATTTTAGGGTTTTTCTCCCAGCGACGATATCGTACATCTTAATCCCCACCCAATAATACGGAACTTGCCACCACCTAGAAATTCCTGGTCAAAAAATCGAAAAAAAATAGCAACTCCAGACTCACGTATAGACCGGAAGCATGATGGGTAAAGGATGTGCCAAATGGGGGGCCGACTGTAACATACTAGCCCGTTCGTGCAGCGCCTCCTTGACCATCCTATACTGCTCAATATCCAGTTGCATGATTGCCTTCTGGAGGTACCGCACTCCTCCATGAATCAGCTTSGTGCTCCGACTAGAAGTCCCGCTTGCGAAATCATCAGCTTCGACGAGAGCCGTCTTGAGCCCCCTAGTGACGGCGTCGAGGGCACAACCGGCTCCTGTGGCCCCACCGCCGATGACAAGCACGTCGAAAGAGTCGTTCTGCAACGATTTTATTTGCTCGTCGCGAGTCGGAAGATTCCGTTTGGTCTTAGCGAGGCTGTGTTGGGCGTAGACGGCGCCCCACTTGAGACAAAATTTAAATCAGTTAATCGGTAAAGGGACATGCAGATACCTACTCGATTGTCTTTGTCGTCTGTGAGGAAGAGGTAAGTTGCAAAGCCGGCACCTAAGGTGGTGGTGAGGCCACCCAGTGCAATTTTTCCAAGTGTTGAGGCCATTTTTCCCAGTTTACAAACTAGATAAAGAAATAGAGGGGTGAAAAGTGACATTTTGAAAATAGATGCCCTAGTGACAAGGGCGGGTTTGATTGTTGGGTGACGGATAAGTTTTTGATTGGAAAATCAAAGAAAAAAACTCTTTCAAATGTTTTATGTAAATATGTACATATGTATTATGCATTAGGTAGAACGTCCTCAAATCCAATCATTGATCTGTTTTTTTCTAATTAAGGTAGGTAGTATCGACGAGTTTATGTCTCAAGAGACTTGTCTAGGTTTCATAAAAAACACTCTTCAACTTAATGACTTGTTTCATTGATAATGTTTCATGATTAAACATTTTACTTGTGATAAAAAACATTAACGTCACTGTGAAAACATATCAAAAGATATAAAATAAACAGATCATTACCACAAATGAGTTAACAACAAAAAAATCTGATTGGTATATTATTATTTCTTTTCTATTTTAGACATTTGAAACAAAAATATTATATGTACTTATATCTGTTATAATTACATATTCTCATCTTAGTTTGTCCTCGATTCGTAAAACTTGTTTTTCAGAAAATTAACTTAATTACATTAAATTATTAATTACATTAAACGTACATTAATATAATACATAATTCTGTAGTTTCATCATATATCTATTTTTAAAATAAAAAATTATTTATTTAATATATATTTAATATGATTAAATTCATTATTGTATTATGTAATATCTATAGAGGAATATTTAATAAAATAAAACCCTTTTTAAAAATAGTTTATTTTCGTAAGTACACTGGAAGATTTTTTGCTTGTTAAAATAATTGTGGTTTCGTAAAAATAAAATATTCCATTCTAAAGAGTACATTTCCTGAATATGTTACTTAATTAATTTTATCAACAAACTTGTAATTGTGATAAGAGAATTCCCTTGAATGTCTCAATTTTTTTGTTAGTAACAATCTTCAAAGTCACAATATAGTAAACTATCTAAATTGAGAAAACATTATTATTGATGGTAACAAAAAAATTAAAATACTTTTGTGACATTTTCTAAAACAAATTAAAACTCATCTTTGACGTTTTTTTCTTAAAAACACGTATCATTAAATAAAATTAAAAATTTTTATAACCACTGTGAACCCTAAAAAACTATTTTAAACCGGAAATCATTATTTAAAATCAAATTACAAATTCCAAACTTAACTTACATTCTAAATCACATGTTTCTCTTACGCAAACCTTCGCATTTTTTTTGCCTTGGGGAACAATACCAAAAATGAAACTTTATCGCTGCTTTATTTTAGCAATCCTATTCTAGTGCATCAACCTGATGCTCTTTAATTGTTCCCGCGCCAAGGCCGATAAAATTACGAAACTGTTACACAATTTAGCAAAACATTGATAATGCAAGCACGCGGGAGCGCACCCACACATTCGTAAAACATTTGAATACCGATGTAAAAAAAATCGCGCCCAACTGCTTATTTTTCAAAAAAAAAGAAGAAAATTTTGTAAAACTTACTGTTCAAAAATMCGGTCCATTTCGCCCTCGGCTTGTTCGTAGGTTATGTAAAGGTGAAAAACGAACGCACCGTCTCACACTTGCGCGGCAACTAAGCCAGTGGCGTACATCGCGAATTTAAAAGCGTGCGCGATATCGATCTTATCGCTTCCACGGACGAAACGCATGAAAATAAAACGATTTCCCAGACTAAATTGTTAATTTCACGTCGACAATACGTGCGCCGGACCTACTTGAAAATGAGCCAAATTTTTGCAACAACTTATGGTCCATATCAGGTTACTGTAATGGTACAATAATTGATTAATTCCAGTGTATTAAAAATAAAAAAATAAATAAAAAATCAGTCCTACTCTAGACTAGAAATACTTTTTGTACATTACGATACTAAATAAGGCTTAATAGTAGACAATCGGAAATAAAATTATCACATCATTAAAATTATCCCATGACGGAATCCCCCGTTTGGTGCCGGTAGCAGAAATCCCTCCCCGGCAGGCTTGCCAATTTACAAGGCGTACCAACCCTTGTTTTGGCGTGACAAACTCCCCTAGCACTCCCGTTTAAAATCAAAGGAGTGTTACTACGTGATCTGTGGCGGTAAAACCCGCTTCTSGAATGTGGGGGCGTCGGTGCCCCCAAACTATTCATATTAAAATCATCCAACTCGTTCGACTCTAAGTTTGTACTTAAATCCATATCGGGGACTTCTACCGTTTTTTTCTCCACTTGTGGCTCCTTACGCCACGGGAGTCTCCCCCGAACATTTACTTTGAGTGTTAAAGCCCAAAACATCACAACATGACCTGTTAAAACATAAAATCGCAACTTTTTTTAGTGAAAAATCCAAAGACTTACCTAACACTAGACTCAAAATTGTTGCTAGGAGAGTCAGGGGCCCCAATTGATTAGGGCTGCCCCACAGCGCCAAGGCAAGATTGACAGGGGGTAAAGTGGCGACTATTAATCTTGTGACAAGTCGCGCGGAAAGAAAGGCGCAAGTGAGCATTGAAATTAGGATAAAAGCGGCATGCCATATTATAAGGTAGAGACGCTCTACGGCTAGGTCGGTGCCCCCCAGGGCTGTCGTCAGCCACACTAGGCGCTCCTCTAACGCCTGACGCGTGCCCCCGACCAACGACACCAGATTGTGGACCGTTCTGTTGACTTCAGCGAGATTTCYCAAAGTTTCTTCATACTGATTCTTGAAATTTTCATTTTGTTGCAAAAGCATTCGCGAAGATTCCTCTGAAACAAACATGTTTGTTGGTAACACCAAAATTTGACATTTTAAATCATGACAACGAACAGCTAAATTGTTTTTAGAGGGTTGGCTTCTTGTAAATTTAGACACACGTCTCCTAAAATAAAATAATTACCGATTCGCTCAAAAATGGCGTGCGCCTTATCTTGAATCTTGATAAGATCCTCCAGCAACTCTTGGTGGTTTTGGCGCGTTTCGCTTCTTTGCTTATCAAGATTCTTGCTTGAATCTTCCAATCTGCGCTGTATCTTGTGCGTCATTTGCACTAATTGGTTGTGGGTATCAACGATCAACTCTTTCTCTTGTGACAATTTGCGTATGTTGTCTTCTATGACTAACTGGCCGTGAAATTGGGCTCTTTGGATATCTCGTTGCTGGTTCGTTAAAATCTCGTGACCTTGGGTTAGCGAGTTTAGCGTTTGTTCCGCAATGTTATGCAAATCTTGCTGATTTTCCGTGATTTTTCCGAGAGTTTTGAGTTGGTCTCGTGCCGTGTCCATGAGCCTGTTTATGGTGTGTTCTGCCATTCCACGAAATTGCATTTGTCTGATGGTGTAACAAACGGCTCTTGCGCGGTTACTCATGAGATGGTAGCTCGTCCAAGTGTCTGAATCCATGCTGCTGGTGCAGTCGCGGATGCTCATGTCATCGGTGCATGGGAAAATGGGGCGCCCCTCGACGTATGACTGGCAGTTTAGTAGATGTACAGCCATTTTTGCCAGTTGCTCGTCGTTCATTTTATCACAGTCAGATCTGAGCTTCAGTACCACCTGTTAGATAAGAATATAAGGGTCAGAAACACAAAACTCTTTCATATTTACCCTTTGCTGGCATGAGTCTAGCTCTGATAATGCTACACCTGTCAGCTTCGCTGCCTCAGATATGAATTTTTCGTCGACTGTGGACACTTCGTAAGGAATTCGTTGAACGAATTCACCAACAGAATCAGCTTCGGGTTCTTTAAACACAAAATAACTTCCTATTGTTTTTACATAATCGGTGAAACCTGTTTCAACGTGTCGAGATTTCAAGAAAAGTAAAACTGTCACTAAAATAAATCTGGTATAACGGTTCAACTTCATGGTGAATAAATAAATGACTAGTGATTTGTAAAATTTAACGGAAATTCTTTATATTTGGCGGATTTTAGATTTTTATCACTGATTTTAAATTCATTATTGACAGATGTCAACTGTCAATAATAACGGTTATTTCTTTTTTTCAATATGTGCTGCCATCTGCAAGAAACAAAACTAAAACGCCTTGTAACCTTTATTACGCAATTATTTTATTTAGAATTACACTTCTCTTATTTACTTTGGGCCTAAAATAAAAACTAGGGCGGTCTAAATTTAATTTTACTAAGTTTTTATAAAGTATTTTTTTAATATTTAAGGCGCCATCTAGTGATGGAAAAAGCTACACATTGAGAAAGAAATACTAAAATTATTTAAAAGTTTTACTTTTTCACTTTTAAAAGCAAAGCAGTGTTTTGGCCTATTTGAGTAACATTTGAATTATTCAAAAAATTGACAATAATTAAGACGCAAAAATTTAAAAATAAATTTTATGCAACTTTGCCTCACATGCGACGTACAACAATTTATCTGTCTCTTTTTAACTGGCTTAAGTAAATAAGAAAGCAAAAGAGACGTATGTTAAAAATTGTAAATACCAAATTCCCCTAGTGTCAAAATAAATATGGCAGTCGTGCCTCTAAGGGGCGAAATGTCAAAGTGCGGAATTTTTCTTTAAAAAAAATCAAATTTCTTGTGTGATTTGTGTTGTTTTTTAAGTACCCTTTTTAGGGTGCAGTCCCTCTTTGCGTTACAAAATGTCTGTACGCGCTGTTGGCAGCCGCTTATTTAAGCATGGTAGAAGTCTTATCCAACAATTTTGTAAAAGAGATCTTAATACCACAATTGGCGACAAAATAAATGCCGTTTCACAAGCAACAGCAGCCCCGTCTTCGTTTCCCAAAACCCAAATACCTAAGAATTTTGCGCTGAGAAATGTGGGGGTCCAATTGGGGCTGCAGGCAAGGCGAATTTTGATCGATAATGTGCTTAACAGAGTCACTAACAGTCTCTCGGCCGAGTTAAGGAAGAAAGCCACCAGAAGGTAAGGACTTAAACAATGGAAAAAACTTTATCCATAAAAAATTATAGTTGGTTGTGACATTTTAAAAGAAAAAGTGTATTTTTGACCAGTATTCTCCGTAATTATTATCAATTTACAGAAGCCAGGGTGTTAATTTAATTATGCTTTTTAAAAATGGATAAAAAGTGCTTTAATTAGCTCTGTTTTGTTAATGTTAGTTATGATGATATCAAGGCTTTCTTTGTTTTTTAATTACTATGGAATAATTGCTGGTAGTTCATTTGTTTTAATAGTTACGTCGATATGTAACATATTGTTGTTACTTCAGTAAACAAAATTTAGATAAGAGTTGTTTTAGGAATTCGAGCTTAATTTTTTTTGTATTCATGTTAATTATATCTCTGATATAATAATTAAGCCTAGAGMTATGAAATCACGATTTATTTATAAAGTTTACAATACCAAGACCATTTTTCTCAACTGCCTGCTTAATATGCTTTGTGGGCGTGGTTTGCGGTGGGCGTGTCTAAACTTGTTATTTTTCAGGATCTTATTCGGTGACTCTGCCCCCTTTTTTGCTCTTGTGGGCGTGAGCATAGCTTCCGGTACTGGAATTCTTACCAAAGAAGAGGAACTCGAAGGTGTTTGTTGGGAAATTCGCGAAGCCATCTCGAAAATAAAATGGCAGTATTACGACATCGACGAAAGCCGATTCGATTCGAATCCGATCACTTTGAACGACCTCTCATTGGGCAAACCCATTGCAAAAGGCACCAATGGCGTGGTTTATTCAGCGAAAGTAAAAGACAATGAAACCGACGACACCAAATACCCGTATGCTCTGAAAATGATGTTCAATTACGACATCCAATCCAATTCGATGGAAATTCTTAAGGCCATGTATAGAGAAACAGTTCCCGCGAGGTTGTATTACAGTAACCACGAATTGAACAATTGGGAAATCGAAATGGCCAATCGGCGAAAACATCTGCCACCACATCCTAACATCGTTGCCATATTTTCCGTTTTCACTGATTATATTCAGGAATTGGAGGACAGTAAGGATTTGTACCCTGCGGCTTTACCACCGCGACTCCATCCCGAGGGCGAAGGCCGAAACATGTCGCTTTTCCTCCTCATGAAACGCTACGATTGCAATTTGCAGAGTTTTCTCTCCACAGCGCCGTCTACTCGAACATCGCTCCTCCTACTTGCTCAGTTGTTGGAAGGCGTGGCACATTTGACAGCTCACGGCATAGCTCACCGCGATCTAAAATCCGACAACTTGTTATTAGACACGAGCGAACCAGAAAGCCCCATTTTGGTCATCAGCGATTTTGGATGCTGTCTCGCTGATAAAACCAACGGCTTGTCACTCCCTTACACGAGCTATGAAATGGATAAAGGTGGCAATACTGCACTGATGGCCCCCGAAATCATTTGTCAAAAACCGGGCACTTTTAGCGTCTTAAATTATTCGAAGGCCGACCTGTGGGCCGTGGGGGCCATAGCTTACGAGATTTTCAACTGTCATAACCCTTTTTATGGTCCAAGTCGGTTGAAAAATTTCAGTTATAAGGATGAGGATTTACCGAAATTGCCCGAGAAGGTGCCAACTATAATTCAAGCTTTGGTGGCCAACCTTTTGAAGCGCAATCCCAATAAGGTTGGTAATACTAGTACATGATTTTTTTAAGACTGATTTTTAACAGCGTCTCGATCCGGAAGTTGCGGCCAACGTTTGTCAGTTGTTTTTGTGGGCACCTAGCACGTGGTTAAAGCCGGACTTGAAGGTACCGACAAGTGCCGAGGTGATTGATTGTCTTTTGTTTCTTTGTAGTAGCAATTTCCATTTGTTTTGTTTTTAGATTCTGCAGTGGTTGTTGAGTTTGACAACAAAAGTCTTGTGTGAGGGCAAAATCAATAATAAGAGTTTTGGGGAGAAATTTACAAGGAATGGGAGGAGGACGTATCCGGAGTATTTGTTAATTTCTAGTTTTTTGTGTAGAGCTAAGTTAGCAAATGTTAGATCTGCGCTTCACTGGATTCAGGAGAATCTTCCCGAAATTGATTAAATTTAAGATTATTTATTATTATACGAGTAAGGTCAAGGGCTATTTGAGACTGTTATTAGATTGTGATTATGGTTAGTGTTTTTTTCTATAGATTTAGTTTTATAGAAATAAAAACACTTGATTTGTATATTACTGTTATTGCTCACTGAAATATATATTTGGGTTTAAAAAAAGTCATTTTAATTATTCAACAATTTAATGGTAAATACAAATTTGGTAACAATGAACAAAACTACTGGCAAATCACTTTAAACAGCAACAATAAGTTAATAAAAATACAAATAACACAGAAGAACAAGATCCATAAACCAGCGGTTCCTGTCGAGGCCGAAATGAAGTTATTTTCTTTTTTCATCAGTTTATTTTTGTGTTTGATACCTGCAAAAGCACTGAACATAATGAAAATTATTTTTCTGACTTACTGTTCAAGTGGATGTTTAGTTGAATTTCACTGTTTGCGACAACATCACACAATTCACAAACGAACGTTTTTCCTTTTCTCTCTTCCTTCATTTTATGTCTTCGTCCTTCCAAATGGCGCTGAAGGATTTTCGCACTGGTGACTTTAACATTACACAATTCACACGAAAGGACCTAAAAAATTATTACCACTTTGATTTACAATAAGCGACTCACATTTTTATCTGCATTTTCTTCATTATTCTCGGTTAATTGCACTTCCTCGATCGAATTATGGAATTCTACAGACATTTTTACACGTTCACATACCGTCTGAAACTCAGTATCAAATCTGACTTTTTCAAACTTTTTTTTCTTACTTTATCTTCCTCGACCTCGTCAGTGTTTCAAAGCCGCTCAAGATGAACGCAGGTCTTTACTCCGACGGTGCTCAAATCCAAAAGTTCAATTTTGAAGATGAACTCAATAGACAACTGCTCGATTTTGAGATTATCTGCGGCGACGGCAGTGTTTGCGGCCATAAAATCATTTTAACGTCTCGGAGCCCTTATTTTAGGCACTTGGTGGAAAGTCAACCGGGCATCGGTGAAGTTACTTTTGCCGATTTCGGGCGCGAGCCGATGAAAAAAGCCCTGCAGCTGATATACGGGGAAACTGTAAGAGTCGCTGAGCTGCAAGTCGACGAGTTTTTGAAGATTTTGCATGTTTTGAGAGTTGACTATTGGGTCAAGTTTAATAGAATGAGAATGGATAGAGTCGATATAGGTGAGAAATTAAAAAAAAATCAACATAATCTAAATTGAAAGTTCCAGCTGCCATGTCTTCGGCCTCGACTCCGGATATCTCAACTGAAACCGAAGTTTCAGCTTCGGAGGATTTGGGCAGCAGAAGATCTGGCGACGGAGAATCTATTGCTCTTAATGATTAACAATGTGTGTGCCTAAGGGAGTTTTTCAATAAAGATTTCGAATTCAGCATTTCATCATTAGTTTTTTAACTTTCTTCAACAAAACGGTAATAAGCAAATTAAAAAAAAGTAAAAGAATTTTAATAAAGAGAGTTGTTGATTTCAAGTTTTATCAAAAAAAAAAATCGAAAACAATTTAAAGTGCCCCCTTTTTGTTACCATACAAGGTCAATAAAATATCCCTAAATAAGTTTGAAAAAATTAAAAATTAATTTATTATACGTAGTAAACAACCCAATAAATGCAAATAATAATACAATATATTGCAATTAATTAAGTAAATTATACAAATACGTGAGTTTTTTAGAAAAAAAATTCTTTATTATTTATATTCTGTGGCTACCAATCTAACAAATCAGAAATCTCCAACTTTGTTTGTGGTTTATTTGTTGTCAAAACACGAATATCGCAAAAACTCAAATAATTCCTCGAAAATGACCAATTCGGGCCTCAAAGAAGAAGACGTCGACACTACAAACCTCCTCAAGAGTCGCGAATTTCTCTACCGTCTCATTATCAGGTAAAACCCTAAAATCTGGCTTCATAACCTCATTTTCCCTTTTCCAGCCAACTTTTCTACGACGGCCACCAAAGCATCGGCACTAGTCTCACAGCCGCAGTGCAGGCAGACCCTCCGTGTGCTCCCAGTGATCGGCTGTTTCATATCGTCCTCGCTGGGTTAGAACACGAGCCTGATCGCAAGGAGAGGCCCCACAATGCCGGCATTGGCAACAATAATATTGGTCCAGGGCTCGATCTCGAGTTTGAAACTGAGTCAAATATACCAGCCCCCGAACCGGCATTGTATGAGACCGCGTATGTGACATCGCATAAAGGGAATTGTCGCGCTGGATGTTTTTCAAGTGATGGGCAGTTGATCGCGACTGGGAGTGTGGACGCCAGTATTAAGATTTTGGATGTTGACAGAATGTTGGCGAAGTCGGCGCCGGATGAGATGGACCCGTCGAGGGGGGAACAACAAGGGCATCCAGTGATTAGGACGCTATATGACCATATGGAGGAGGTCACTTGTTTGGAGTTTCACCCCAAGGAGCCGATTTTGGTGTCAGGATCCAAGGATAATACGATAAAGATGTTTGACATATCTAAAGCCAGTGTTAAAAAGGCGTTTAAAACAATCTCTGTATGTGTACAATTTTATAATGGTTGATTTTTTAACGTGTGTGTATTTTTTTCAGGAATCTGAACCAATCAGAGCCATGTCTTTTCATCCCGGAGGCGACCACATGATTGTCGCCACCAATCACCCCGTTGTCCGGCTTTACGACGTTAACACTCTCCAATGCTACGTCTGCGCTTTTCCTTCCCACCAACACACCCAAAGCGTCACTTGTCTTAAATGGTCACAAGACGCCAGAGTATTCGCCACTTGCAGTAAAGACGGCAATATCAAACTGTGGGACGCAGTTTCAAATCGTTGCATAAACACATTCCAAAAAGCACACGACGGTCTTGAAGTTTGTTCAGTCGCATTTTCGAAAAACGGCAAATATTTATTATCGTCGGGGAAAAACTCAATTTGTAAATTATGGGAGTTAACCACAAGCAGATGTTTGATTGCTTATACGGGAGCTGGGACGACCGGAAAACAGGAATATGAGGCCCAAGCTGTTTTTAATCACACTGAGGATTACGTACTGTTTCCTGATGAAGCAACGACATCGTTGTGTGCCTGGAATTCGAGGAATGCCTCAAGGAAGCAATTGATGTCTTTGGGACACAACGGGGCGGTTAGACTAATAGCGCATAGCCCAACTCAAGCCGCGTTTTTGACGTGCTCGGACGATTTTCGGGCTAGGTTTTGGTACAGAAGAACTCCAACATTATAAATATGTTAAAAGTTTTGTGTTATTACATAAATAGGCAACCAATAATACACCAATATATTTTAATTAATCGAATCACTTGAAGCGTATTATCATATTTGTGTGTAATATTATTAAACAAGTGGTGTGAGAAATCATTTTTCAGGAGTTAGGCAAACAAACTTTTTTATTAAATCTTAGAAAAAAAAATGTTTCATTTTGTCAGCAACCATACATACAGTTGACGTTTGTGACGTCAGAGTTGTCAAAATTTGTTGGTGGTTCATCGGCGATAATAGCACAGTTTTAAATTGATTTACAATGATTATTTCACTATTTTAGCAGTCCAAACGTCGAAAATTATTACATTTCACCCGTAACGTGGCTCCAAAATGATTTATACGGTATTTAATTGTAGGTTTTGTGATCTGACCTAACCTCAATTTTTCCAGCAATTTCTTCTGTTTGTAATAATTTGCATTTCGAAATGTTATACGTTTTACGTTCCGGGGATGGCACCGGCCGATTTCAAACAGGGCGACCCGATTGAAGTCAAGGCTGTAAAAATGACGAGTATCCACACGCAGTTGCCATATGAGTATTACTCTCTTCCGTTTTGTTTGCCGAAAGGGGGTCTAAATTCTATACACTACAAATCTGAAAATCTGGGGGAGGTACTGAGGGGCGACAGGATTGTCAACACGCCGTACGACGTAAAAATGGCGGTGAATACGCCATGTACGCTGTTGTGTAACTCCCCTAAAGATCCGATTAATTGGAGTGTGGGGGAGTCCCAGATTATAGTCGATCGAATTCAACACGAGTATTTCGTCCACTTGTATGTCGAAACCTATTTTTATAGTTATTATAGTTATGAATTGTGATAATTCTAGATTGGTGGATAATTTGCCGGCGGCTACGCCAGTTTTGAACCCCGAGACGAACGAAATTCAGTATGAGCACGGCTATAGGTTGGGTAATTCTGTCGGTGATCGCACTTACATAAATAATCATCTCAAACTCACTTTGTTGTACCACAACCCTACCCCGTAAGTAGCCAATTTCAGGCCCCCCGTTTCCGTTTATAAAAAAATTATGTAGGGAAATTTACCGCGTTGTTGGGTTCCACGTAGAGGCCAAATCGATAAACATGGATGGCGTGAAATTCATTGATAAGACGTGCATATTCCCCAATAAGCCGCGTCCCCAGTTAGTAGACCCCACATCTGGCACAAAGTTATTTTTCACATATGAGGTCGTGTGGGAGCCTTCGAAAATTAGTTGGGCGTCACGGTGGGACACATACCTCGCAATGAGCGACGTCCAGATCCACTGGTTCTCGATCATAAACTCCATTGTTGTAATTTTCTTTCTGTCGGGGATTCTCACGATGATTATGGTACGGACTTTGCGGCGAGATATTGCCAAGTATAACGCTGACGAGAGTTTCGATGAGACAATTGAAGAAACAGGCTGGAAACTAGTCCATGGAGACGTTTTCCGACCTCCAAAAAACTCGCGATTATTTGCTGCAGTCGTTGGGTCTGGAATTCAGATTTTCCTGATGGCTTTGATCACGCTTTGTACTATTTCAAACCATTGACTAAATCACATTTAATGCATTTCTTCCAGTTTTCGCCATGTTGGGTATGCTTTCGCCCGCTTCAAGAGGCGCCTTGACCACAGCGGCCATTTTTCTCTACATGTTCATGGGTCTGGTTGCTGGTTACTTCTCGGCGCGTCTCTACAAGACCATGAAGGGGCGCGAATGGAAACGGGCGGCTTTCCTCACTGCTACCCTGTATCCAGCCATAGTTGCCACCACTTGCTTTTTCTTGAATTTTTTTATTTGGGGCAAAGCCTCTAGCGGGGCTGTCCCATTTTCAACGATGATTTCATTATTAACGATGTGGTGTTTCATTTCTCTACCGTTGGTATACTTGGGATACTATTTCGGTTACAGGAAACAGCCTTACCAACACCCGGTCCGGACCAATCAAATTCCGCGACAAGTGCCGGACCAGCATTGGTACATGAACCCGATTCTGTGGTAAGTGACGATAATTCCCCATAAACGAACACGAAAATCTCTAAAATTAATTTTCAGCACTTTAATGGCCGGGATTTTACCCTTTGGTGCCGTGTTTATCGAGCTGTTTTTTATATTTACGGCAATTTGGGAGAACCAATTTTACTACCTGTTTGGATTTTTGTTTTTGGTGTTTATCATATTAGTTATTTCGTGCTCTCAAATCTCCATAGTTATGGTCTATTTCCAATTATGCGGCGAGGTAATAGAAAAAATAACATATATAAGTCGTAACCCCTGTTTGCAGGATTATCACTGGTGGTGGCGAAGTTTCATCGTTTCCGGCGGCTCGGCTTTGCACATTATGGGCTACTCATTGTTTTATTTTGTAACGAAATTAGAAATAACTGAATTTATACCGACTTTGTTGTATTTCGGATACACTGGACTCATGGTTTTGACGTTTTGGTTGCTCACTGGAACGATCGGATTTTTTGCGGCGTATGCATTCGTCCGGAAAATCTATTCAGCTGTTAAAATCGATTAAGTGAGTGGCTTTATTGGACTTACCGAAAACGAATTATTTTAGTTTGTGTAATTTTTTCACTTTAGTAGTTGTTACGAATTGCTGTGGACAATCAAGGTCACATTTGTGAAATAGTTGCTACATAACAGAATTGTTACTAAGCAACTAAATATAGTGTGATTTTTTTGTACGTTTAATGTCGTCAGCAATTTGAAACAGACTTTACTTACTTAATTTAGTCATAATTTATTATTCACACTGGAAATGAATATTTTTATAGGGCAATTAGCACCTTGTACAGACGGTAATTATTTCCGTTAGTTTTCTTTTGTAATAACTGTATATAAAAATAAATAAAATGATTTTGTGTAGTTGTTTTTTTTTATTTTTAATAAAAATTAATCAGTCTTTAATTTCTTGTCTTTGTACCATTTTTTCACGGTTATTAGAGACATCAGTACTGGAATCATTACAGGTAAGAAAAGAGGGATATAAACAGCGTACCTGAAATAAAAAGAACAAGTGAATTACGGGAAACAACTGATAATGGACTCACTTTTGATCGTCCGGGAAATAAAGCAAAGCCAGTAAAGACGGGTCACTGAAAGCGGCTTCAGCATTTTTAAATGCAATTTTGGCGAAATTTAATGCATTTTCAATCTCATTTTTCTTCAATAAGTCTTCGGCAACATCAGCATTATCCACTGCGATTTGTATCTTTAGAGCTACATCGTCGCTTATCACAATACTGTTTATTTCTGATAAGAGTTGGGCTAAAGATTTTAGCGTCCTCCGGGTTGAATCCACCATATCTTCGGCTTTACGTCTCATTAATTCTTGAACGTCCCCCTCGGTAGTACCCCCCATTTTCAGCATTTTGCCTAATTGGGATACAAAAGTTGACGTAATGAGTTGCACATCCGGTTTGAAGTTTTTCACATCGCAAGAATCTTGATCAGGGTTGATGATGAAAATGCCACCCCAGCGGGGGCTGAAAAACGCATTGGCGGTGTCTTCGTCGCGGTTGTTTCTTATAAATAGGGGTACATTGCAGTGTGAGACGTATAAGACGAGGTTCAAGCATGGCCGGGGCGACAGGTGGGACCAGAGTTTCTTTTCGAGGGGGGTTATAACGTGCGGTAGTTGCTCCTCGTACAAGACATACTTGTCAATGATTTTGCGCGGGATGGCCCCCAATTCGGTTAAATACAGCCACTGCGACTTAACGATAAAATCCGCGATTGGGGACACTTTGGAAAGGAAGGGTTGGAGGTTCGCATCGAGGTCCTCGCCTGCGAGGTCCACGTGTAAATTCTCGGGGTCGGGGTTAACAATTGTGATCAGGACGTCGTATTCGAGACTGAGGGGGATTCCAAAATGTTTATCGGTTTTGTTAGCAAGGGTCACGTCAAACATGCGGTCGAGGGGCAAACTCGCCCTGTAGACACGGGTGGTGTACCACCAAACCGGGATTCCGATCACTACGAGGACTATGAAATAAGATAAGACGTTGTAAATTCGATAAATGCATTCCGGGTCGTCTAAAAACCGAAAATTGGAACAAAAGTTTGGTTTTATGAGTGTTTACCTGTCGGGGCCGGCTTTTGGTTCTTGTTTTTCTCATCTGAGTTCATTTTTGAGGTTAACACGTCTGTCAAATGTCAAATATGATGTCACGTTGAGTTTACTTTGCAAAAGCCACGCCCATTTTCCGACATAATCCCACTTTTTCGTGATAAAAAATAAAAACCTTCTCACGTTCCACTTTTTAGTTTAGGTTCTAGAGCAATTAATTAAAACCAATAAATTTATTAGAGCAATAATTTATTCACAAAAAACGAAATCAGACTTAACAGGTGTTAACACGGCAACAGGCCGCCAAAATAATACTTCATTTTTTATAAAAATAATTAGAAATATAAAAAAAAAACACTAGGAATGACATTTAGAACATACTAGAACACATGTCCTAACATCAGAACACTTAATCAACTTCCTCCATCCTAGACGCGTCTTCCGACTCGGCAGCATCAGCAGAGGGTGCATCACCTCCTTGTGCGTCTTCTGTAATCATGGCTTCCTCTTCATCAATACCCAAGCCCAACTTGATCATTCTGTAGATTCTAGACGCGTGGACTTGTGGCTCATCCAAGGTGAAACCAGAGCTAAGTAAGGCAGTCTCGAACAAAAGGATGACCAAGTCTTTAACAGCCTTGTCATTCTTATCAGCCTCGGCCTTCTGCCTCAAATTCTCGATAATAGAGTGGTCGGGATTGATCTCAAGGTGCTTCTTAGCGGCCATGTAACCCATGGTGGATGTATCTCTCAAAGCTTGGGCTTTCATGATACGTTCCATATTGGCAGTCCAACCATACTGTGACGTCACAATACAGCATGGAGATTCGACTAGACGGTTCGACACCACGACCTTCTCGACCTTGTTGTCGAGAATACTCTTCATCACCTTGCAAAGTCCCTCGAATTTGGCTTTGTCTTCTTCACGTTTCTTCTTCTCTTCTTCATCTTCAGGTAATTCGAGACCTTCCTTTGTAACTGAGACAAGGGTTTTGCCATCGAATTCTTTCATCTGTTGGACGACGTACTCATCGATGGGTTCAGTCATGTAAACGACTTCGAAACCGCGTTTCTTGACCCTCTCAACAAACGACGAGTTGGCCACTTGCTCCTTACTTTCACCAGTGATGTAGTAGATGTGTTTCTGGTTAGGCTTTATGCGGCTCACGTATTCTTTCAAAGAGCAAGCCTCATCGCCACTTGCAGAAGTGTGATAACGGAGCAATTCAGACAATTTGGCCCTGTTTTGCGAATCTTCATGGATACCCAATTTAATATTCTTGGAGAATTGTTCATAGAATTTCTTGTAGCCGTCCTTATCTTCGGCCAATTCCTCGAACAATTCTAAGCATTTCTTCACCAAATTCTTACGAATAACCTTCAAGATCTTATTTTGTTGTAACATCTCACGGGAAATGTTCAAAGGCAAATCTTCCGAGTCGACAACACCCTTAATGAAGTTCAAATATTCAGGGATGAGTTCTTCGCAGTTGTCCATGATGAAAACCCTCCTGACGTATAATTTAATGTTGTTCTTACGTTTTTTGTTTTCGAAGAGATCGAATGGTACGCGACGTGGAACAAACAAGAGGGCACGGAACTCCAATTGACCTTCAACACTGAAATGTTTGACGGCCAAATGATCTTCCCAGTCATTAGTCAACGATTTGTAGAATTCCCCATATTCTTCTTGACTAATATCATCAGCATTTCTGGTCCAAATCGGCTTGGTTTTGTTTAATTCTTCATCTTCTGTATATTTTTCTTTAATTGTTTTCTTTTTCTTCTTGTCTTCCTTTTTGGTATCTTCATCTTCATCCTCGCCTACATCCTCAATCTTTGGTTTGTCTTTATCTTTATCTTCAGCTTCTTCCTCTTTCTTCTCTTCTTCGGCCTCATCATCGCTCAATTCCTTCTCCCGTTCTTTCTCCACAACCAATTTGATCGGATATCCAATGAACTGAGAGTGTTTCTTCACAATTTCTTTAATTTTATGTTCTTCCAAAAATTCAGTTTGGTCTTCTTTCATGTGAAGGACAATTTTGGTGCCACGGCCCAACGGTTCGCCTCGGTCTAGTGTCACGGTAAAACTACCTCCAGCTGAAGATTCCCAAACATACTGCTCATCATCGTTATGTTTCGACACGACTGTGACCTTATCAGCGACTAGGTAAGCCGAATAGAAACCAACACCGAATTGACCAATCATGCTGATGTCAGCACCGGCTTGAAGGGCCTCCATGAAAGCTTTGGTTCCGGATTTGGCGATGGTACCCAAATTATTAACCAAATCGGCTTTAGTCATACCGATACCGGTATCAATAATGGTCAAGGTCCCGTCATTTTTGTTAGGAATGATCTTGATGTAGAGGTCTTTGCCCGAATCTAGTCTAGAAGGATTGGTCAAGGACTCATAACGGATTTTATCCAACGCATCTGAAGAATTAGAAATCAATTCCCGGAGAAAGATTTCTTTATTTGAGTAGAAGGTGTTGATGATCAGACTCATCAACTGGGCGATTTCCGCCTGGAAGGCGAAGGTTTCGACATCTCCATTCTGGTTTTCTTCAGGCATCTGCAACAAAAATACGACCTTGAAATTTCACTGAACTCAGCTTGATGACTATTTCCGAGTAATGAATCACGAAGAAATGACTAATCAAAAATAGATTAAAGTTGTAACAACGTGGAAAAGGCCGGAATTTTGCTGTTATTTAGAATAAAAGCTCATAAACCGGCATCTTTTACCCGTATGAGAAAACTACACAAAAACTCGAAAAAATGGATAAGCGGTCGTTAATCTCGCTTCAAATAACTGCAACAACGGTAAAATCGTTTTAAAACCGATTTTCCACGCTTTAGGGGTCAAACACCGGCATGACTTAACCTTGACTCAAAACAACCGGAAAACCTGGAAAATTCGCACCTACCTTGTTTAAATTAATGCACACACTCAAAAATCACTTTAAAAAATCGCTTTGGAAAATTTATCGCTTTTGTAACTCTTCACTTAGCGCTTGCTTTTTCAACTCTGAGCGATTCGTGTTTGTTCGGTTGCTTATATAGCCTCCTGCGTTCTAGACTATTCGAGAAGAATCTAGGCGCTTTTTGACGCTTCTAAACCTTCTATAGACAAGGATAGAACATTAGTTACTTCCGCTAAATCGAGCGCGAAATTCGAATGTGGCAATACCATTATTGATTTTTCTAGAAAAATTCGTTTTAATTAAATGATACCTATTTAGTCAAAACATTTAGATGTTTAAAATGACCTAAATTAGGTGCAACTGCTTATAGTTAATGTCGAAAAAAAATTAAAAGTGTAATTTTTTAGCAATTAGTGTTCAAAATCTTTTATTTAATGTTAAATTTTGCGTCTAAATCCAATTAAATTTTATTTTAAACAATCGACTGAAGCGTTTTGTGTCCTTTTTTGTATAAAACGTTTACATGATGTTTTAGTAAAAAAACACGTGGGTTTTCCAAAATATGGTTATTTATCAAATCATTTGTTAATTTAAAATTATTTTTGATTTAAAATGTACAGCAATTGATACTTTAGCTATAGCAATACAAAAAACAAAAATATTCTTTTAGAAAACTAGCAAAAACATGATTTATTCATTTTTTTTGCCTCGTTCTTAATTTTTTCTATTCAGGCACGCTATTTTAGCGTAAAATTATTAAATTTTTTTGTGTGATTTTCCATAACATCATATAAATCCTGGAATATTCTGGAATAAAACAAATTTCCGTTTCATGCCGACAGAAATTCTGGAAGGGTTCTCGAAGTTGTTTACATCTGTTTCAGTTGGCACACTTGCTCAAACTGTAGCAGAAGTAACTAAACTCACTAAACCATTTGACATTTGACAGTTTCAAATTAAAATATTTCAAATTTGAATTTTACCGTTACGTTTTTGCCGCTAAATTATTATTTCAAGTGCATTAAACAGCCCCACAATGTCCGGAGTGGCTCAAAAAAACAAATCTGCGATTACTTTGAAAGGCTCTGCAGATATCGTTTGTGATTATTTAAGTATTATTTTCCCCAATTGTAAAATGTGAGGTTATGTTGTGTTTTGTAGATTTCGGAATAAATTCAATTTTGTTTCAACGGGGGCTGTATCCGCCTGAAAATTTTCAAAGTGTGGAAAATTATGGTTTGACGATTCTCATGTCCACCGATAACAAGATCAAAGAGTTTCTCTCGACGACTTTATCACAATTGAAAGGTTAGGATTATCGGCGGTGTGTTTTTTTTTGTCTAATTTGGTGTTATTTTCAGAATGGCTGTTGCAAAGGTGCGTTACGAGGATCGCTATGATTATAACGAACGTGAAAACGCTGGAGGTAATGGAACGGTGGGATTTCTATGTTGAGTATGAGGGGAATGCGGACGAACCTGGGGGGCCCGTGTCAGAAAAGCCGTTAAAAATTATAAAAAATGAGATTAGGGATGTTTTGAAACAAATAGCATCGTCTGTTGCGTACTTGCCTTTATTAGACTGTTTATGTAGCTTTGATATACAAATTTATACAAAAAGTGATGTTGATTTGCCTGGAGAGTGGACTGAGGCTCAAGCAGCGCATGTAAAGAATGCACAGTCTGTTAAAATGCGATCTTTTTCAACGAATTTACACAAAATGGATACGGTCGTAACTTATAAGAATGAAGATTAGGCTTAAGTATAAAGTGAAAGTGATTTGAATTTGTAGGATGTAGTAAATTTACCAATGTTTTACGTTAGATAATTTTTAATTTTCACAGCAATACTGCTGTGAATTATTGAAAATTATTAAAAAATCAGTGAAAAGGGAATATTCTAACATTTCTTCAATTTTAAATACATTAAATTGGTTTTATGTTTCTAGAAAAACAATTAGTTAGCATTTAGTAAATATTCTCTGTTTTTATAGCCTCAAAGTTTCTAAACCATTTATAACCATACCATAATAATACTTTTTGGGAAGGTTTTTAACAAAAAATTTGAAATTCTAAAAACACATCAGAATATTTTAGGACTAGGTTATAAACTTATACCAAGAAAACCTTTTTGCGTTTATTTAAATATATTTATACTTAATAAAGTTTATAAAAGAAGTAACATTTCTTTTATTTTTCAAGCATATAAAACTTAACTACAGTCACGACAAATGGTTCAAGATTTCGACCTAAACTTCTAAGTTTTCACTCAACTAATAGCGCCATTTATCGTTATCACAATATGCGAGTATCTTTAACAACACTGAGATTTATATAACATTGTTGCTAACATGATAAAAAATTATTACACATCGACTACAACATTGTGCGTTTTTCTTCAAATTAAATAAATTAAAACGAGTATCTACATCCTCTGTAATGCAAATTTCTTTGGTATAGGGTTATCCAGCCTTGTCGCTCTTTTCCGATGCCTCATCCTGAAACAAATCAAACACTATTATCGAGTCATCAGCAGTTGGCGTTTAGAAACCACACACCCTCTAAACTACACAGTGTTAGTGCAGAAACGTGCAAAAAAATAAACACTGCCTTACCGAGTCTGGCGTTTTTTTGTCTGAAACATAAAGGGAAACGTATAGTCGTGTCAAGAATCGGTTTTCCTCGGTAGTTGAGAGGTTTTGTGTTAATACATCTACATAATTGCTATTTAATAAGAGGGACATGCGAGTTAGAGACATCTGAAACTCACAACAAATCTAACAGTCAATTAAATTTCGAGAGTTATTAGTAAATAGTTATTAAAGAATTGGTTAATAACAGAGAGCAGGCAAAATTTATTACATACCTAATTTTACAATTTTTTATCCACTAGAGAGTCCTTTTGTCCCCCCAATGTACCAGATAGGGTCAAACCAATAGTAAAAAACTACATCCTTTCTTTCATCGTTTATTAATAAGTTTACAACAATTTTTTTATTTTTTTAGAATTTGTAATAAAGATTTTTAAGATTTTGTTGTGAGTATAGATGTAATAAATAAATATATCTACATGACTTTATACAAAAATTAAGTAAAATGTCGGTCCCTGATATTTATAGGTACATTGCTTTTTACCTGAAATCCAAATCGATTTTTACGGTCAAATTTAATCATGACGAATTCGATATCAGGTATAAAGTGGGTAAATGAATGTCGATAATAATCTACGCCCTAAAGAATAGGGTTTAATTTCGTCGGGTTTCATTGCTACCAACTTCTAGTCATGAAACTTTGAATTTCATATCCTGGAACTCCACGTAGATCATTGTGGACATTAATTTATCTTAATGATTGATAGATGACTGTCTACATAAAACAGAAGAAACGTACGCTTTTTAACAGTCTTATACATTAGGATAGTTTACAAATATACAGTGGAGTTTTTTTCATCCCTCAATAAGTGTATGTACAAACGGTAACAAGTTAATTTACACAGCATCGATGTTAAAAAATCCACTAAAAATCATTTAAATCCCGGGCGCAAGTCCACCACGAACTCTCGTCTCGTAAAAAAGGAATAATTTCTCTAGCAATCATCGTATTTCGTATAGAGGCCTATCTTACAAGTGTATCTAGGTGTTTGTCGATACATACTGGTTTTATTGGACGTCTTTCGATCACATCTATGACCCGTGTACCCTTGAGGACATCTGAAATCAGAAAAGTCGGTGTAATTTGAGCTAGATGCACGACGCCATCTGTCGGCGGTGTTGACTCACCGCCGCCTCTTAATACCTACATACAGTCATTCTCACCAAGCGTAGAAAAACAAGTGCCCCCATTATAACAAAACTCTTCTTTTAGCCTGCCCTTGCAGGGTTCTCCTGCAAACAGAAAAATCGTTTGTAAAATTCGAAAAGTTTGCGCGATTCGCGATTACATAAAAGCATTAGATGACCCAACGTTTTGGCAACGCGCACACAACCGATTTTGTTTATGGGAGTGTGTACGACCTGTCAAAGTGCCAATAGGATTGTGTAATACGGGTGGCGCTTGACGAGATTATTATTCACGTATTTTTCGCGATGCGATGCACTTTTGGCAACGAGTCGCGGATTAAAGGACCAACAATATTTTCGCACTTTCTTTGTGTAAAGCGAAACGACTTGTGCTAATCACTAATCGCTCAGTACATCATATACAATGTAACAATAAAATATGTAATATAATGTGTTACGAGATAAATTAAATAACGATACCATCTCAAAACTGACTATGATGTTCGGAAATGTTCTGTAGATACATATTTAAAGATTTCGTCCCAATTCGTCCAGAAAAATTTTGCGTACAACACATACGTAAATAGTTTTAGGGGACTCCTCTAATTAAAGACTCGGCTCCTTCGTCGCCTCGACCTTAAAGTAGCTATTTTAAAAACTCTTTAATGAAATAATGATTAATTTGGTAGCCAATATCAAGGATTTACAAAAATAACAATTAATACATAGTTATTTGTGCCACAACGCCAGAAAGTATCATCTTGAAAGTGCAAACACATGCAAAACAGTTTCTGGCCGTGTAGTACACACAATTTTTTGGTCCGACGAACTTCGTAAAATTATTTGAAACACTTGTATATTTGAATTGCTAAAAATAAAGCAAAAAGGTTTGGGTAGTTAGTTACTAGGTCTTTGATTAAATCTAGTTATTAATATTCATTGGCTGTAAAATTTAAAAATCAATTCATACTTTTTTATTTAATTTTTTAATTCAAATCAACGAAAATAATATAAGCTCTTGGCACTCCCTATACGTTTATTATTAGTAAAAGTAGTAAAAACAACTGTTTATTTGTATTTATAATCCCTTTCAAAAAATCGGTACACTGATTTTATTCAATTAAGTTTTAAAAAACCGTAACCAAACATACTCTGATATTTTTTAACTAGAAAATGATAACATAAGAAATTCTTTCAAGTTTTGTATTTGTTTCGTAAACAAAAAACATATTGATTGCAAATTGTAAGTTATGCAACCAGTTATACAACAAAGTATCTATTACAACCCCTGAATAAATAATAAAATAGGCTGAAATTTTTTGATAAATAATGAAACACTATAGTCTAAGAGCCCGCGGTCACCTGACCTTCGTCATTTTATAAAAGTTGAAAATTTATCAGCGCATACTTCCAACACAGGTACGAACGATGGGTAAGTATGAAGTTTGGTTTATCGTGACTTTGGGAGATAACAGGTAACAAAGAAGTAAAAAATATCAAGTTAAATTTATTAAATAAAAAAGCGCATTTTTTTTTCTTCTGAATAATATTAGACATCACCTCATCCATTGCCAGACACTTAACTTCGTGGCAACCCCTTGTCAGACACCCTTAAACTTTAATAAATTGTAACTGTACTTACGTTATAGTGTAAAAGCTGAATTTTATACATGTTACATGGGTAACTATTAGAAGATGTTTTCTCATTAGCCAGATAGTTTTGACAGTTCTAAGTGCTAAGTTCTAAGTTTTAAGTTAAATAAATGTGATTCAGTTTTGACAAAGTATCATCATAGGAAGCCTATAGCTACCCTATATGTTTGTCTGGCCGGAGGTAAAATATAAAAAAATTACGCTTTTTTATTTGCTAAATTGAAGTTGGTATTTTTTACTTCTTTGCTACCTGTTATCTCCCAAAGCCACGGCGACCCAAACTTCATTCTTGCCCATCGTTTCTACATGTGTTGGTATAGTTGGAGACAAAATACTTTGGTCGTCAATGTCATTTGAGTGACATTAAATTGTAAAGCATGCTTTAGGACTGTTAACCTTATTTTTAGCTGTTGTCAATCATAGTTGACAAGTTGTACATATTTTTGATAGAAAGATATAATAGCTGTCATTAATTTGAAATTGCCATTTATTTTAACGTTAAAGCTTGAATTATATTAAAGTGACAGAAAAGTGACGACCAAAGTATTTTGTCTCCAACTGTAGTGTGCGCTGACAAATTTTCAGCTTTTATAAAATGACGAAGGTCTGGCGACCGCAGGCTCTTACTCTACTACTGAAAAATAAATAAAAGAATAAGTGAAATTGTTCGAAAAATAATAATAATAAAACTTGATATTCCTAAATCTCTAAAAGTGTCCAAGTGTATTTTTTTATTTGAAATATAGTTTTCGTTTTCTATTTGGTTCCATTTACATGACCGTAAAATCTCTAAAATTATTTTTGCCAAGAGTCACGTGTTTTTTGATCAATTTTAAAAGCACTATACTTAAACAATAAAATAGAAAAAGGAAACAGTTTTTTAAAAAAATTATTCCCGGTAAATTTCCCATATTTTTTTCTGGCAATTAATCTATTCCTAGCTGAAAATAAAACGATAGCTTCACATTTACCAAAACATGAAAATTTAAAGAATCAAACCATTTTTTTTTCATGAATTTGTTAGTTTTTTCCTGAGTACAGGAAGCAACTGTAATCCCGCGAACACACTATCAGGACCTACGGGTTGTTGTTGTTATTATTGTTTTTGCTTTCGGCATATGTTGCCATGCAGCCACCGAACAGTTCCTTTTAGGCGACTTTTAGATAAAACACATAAGATTAGACCATAGACTAAATTGGGAAAGGAATTTTTTTCTGAAAACTCAATGTTTGCTTCCTTAGAAATTAACATCAAATTCTATAAATTTTTACACAATCCATTTGTACTAATGCTGTTGGATGCATAACGCTTTCTTGATATAATCGTGTTATCAAAATAGTTAGTACGGGTACGAGTGAAGTCCCTAAATATATAACGCTTGTATAGATACCAGGCATGGCTGTCGTGAGCGTTGTGGGCGTGAAGGTCCTGTGCTTCGCAGACCCATAGGGTCTGTAAGTCTTGGGCCTGGAGGTCGTGTGCTTCCTAGACCCAGAGGACGTGTGCGTCTTTGGCCTCGACGTCGAGCGGCTGATGACATAGGAAGTTTCCTGTCCATTCGCTGCTTTCGCCACACACGTGTACTGACCCGTGTCACCGCGAAGAACCTTCAGAGTACTAATTTTTCGCCTGAAAAAAACAAAAATCACCCTTGGAAAGTGCAAAGGAGAAGCAAAAAGCGCATGCATGCGTCGCGGAGCAAAAATTTCATCGTGAGGTGGCTCACTCATCCACTCACCTATCTTTTCCCTCACTGACAAGAGAGTGGAAAAAAATGCCAATTAAAATCGGGTATTGATGAAGTTTAACAAAGCGAAAAGCTTCCAAATCAGGATGTAACTTTACCTACTTTTTCTGAATGATCTGGATGAAGGACGTGTTGTGGAGGAGTATCGTGTTGTTTCGCTTCCATAGGATTATGGGAATGGGGAAACCATCTACTTTACACACGTATTTTCGTTGTTTGACTTTGTATATTGAGGCCTTCGTGTTAATCGTAACAGGCTTCGTAGCTGAAAAACAAATACATTTTGTTTAAAAACCCATCTGTTTTAGTTACACAAAATAAATGTTGCAAAAATATTTTTTGAATTAAGCAAAACCAGAAAAGTTAGGGCTCGATTCTAAGAACATTAACATTTTTTATCAAAAATTCTACCGTTCTCAATAATAACTACAATTAAAACTATCAACAAAATAAATAAAATTGACCAAATAAAATTCTATAAGTAAATTGTTATTTTATTAAATCGTTTTTTTTTTCTTTCGTAATACAGCAGCATACTTCTGGCCTTTGATTTTCGTTTGCTCTTTCCGCATTTTAATTAATACTCTTACCAAATTTTAAATGAGAAATTTGAACATTTTTCAGTCACTCCCTAATCTCAAAGGAAAATAAATGACCGAATTATCCTGAACTGTGAACAGCACTAAATTTAAATTTCTTGTGTAATAACATCTTGGCGAAACGGTTTTCAACTTTTTCTGTTGTTATGCATGTGGTGTTTACGGATTTCTCAATATTAAACGTACCGCAAATTTTCCCTTATTTTTTCCCAATGCAAAAAATATTTTTTTATGTGTTTTTCTTGGACTCGATGCCCAACAGGTGCTGCCTATACTTAGCCCCCTTAAAAAATTGGGTTAGTTGTTTTTATTTATTTATTTTTTCCAAGGTTCCCGAGCACGCCACTGGAAAAATCCTATTTATACAAGTCCTTACTCCATTTCTCGCCTGCATTTACCTGTGCTACCGAAATACCTCGTCGCCAGTCCCGGCCTCGTCGCCATTTTCAGCCGCGAAAATTCGCTTTGTTTGCCGAAATTTTCGAAATTCCTTTCGGATAACTGTAGTTCGTCTGGCCTTCGTCTAGTTGGCGAATTGGAACGTGATCGTCATAAATAAGCCGCGAAGAAAGGAAAAAATCAGCGCACGGCGACCATTTATTACACCCGCTCGACGGAAATTAAAATACAATAATCCGGTGGAGCATCCCGGACCGTATTTTTCGGCATGTTTGCCCGAAACTATTAGCGAATTCCACGGCATTGTTTCCAAGTTAATATTCAGCACGCGTTCGAACTCTTCAAAATGCATTCCGAGAAGCTGAGACGGATTCCCCGCGAACGACTAGAAGGACGCATTTTTGGAAAAGATGCCGAAAAGAAGTAAATCAACGGATGGACACGGGAGAATGTTAACTAGCACCGACACGAATATACAACAGGCGCCTGCAAATAAAGCAAAGCGAACGAGAGGGACAACGAAGGAAAACAGCGCTTTTCGGCATTTTTCTACATAAAAAATAAGAAATATGCGTGCAATAGCCAATAAATAAGATAAATTTCTGAAATCATTGCTACAATTTTACATATTTTGAAAAAAAATGTGGCGAAATAAAATTAGAAGCCACAACATAGCGGTGGTTCGACCCTTTTGTAAAATTTTGTATCTGAGAGAAATTTATCTAAGCTAGGGCAACTTGTGCATCTAGTAAAAGTTGTGGTAGAACCGTTCAAATGTTCAATATTTTTTTACAATAATTTAAGTTTTAGTATTATCATTAAGATAAATGAAAAATATTTGCTTTAAGTTTCCAAAAATATTTTTCTTCACGGCCCCTTTTTGTATATTTAAAGTAAAATACAATTCAAGACTAATTTAAAGCTATATTTAAAGAGAGGATCAAACTTTTATTTCTTTATACCTAACTCTTGAAAAAAAGAAAAATAAATAACGGCATATAAAATAATTAAACAAATATCACTATATTTGAAACCGTTTTTTTCCACATTTATACAGTATGTTCCCGGATTGAGTTTACAAGAGGATAAAAAATCTTTTATTTTAGGTCAAAACTTCAAAAGAATAGCACTTTTTGCTTAACCTTGACTTTTGGAACTTTTTTGACAAACGATGTTATTTTGACAATTAATTAATTAATTGAATAATGATTGTTTTTGTTAAAAATGACTTTGTTTTTTATCTTAAGGCTGTTTCTTTGAATTGCTATTTATTAAAGTTATGTTTTTCACAAACATTTCTGTTATTTAACTTGCGTAAGTCATTTGTCAGTGACATCAGAAAATAAAACCGCCAATGTGGTGGGATTTAAAAAGCTGAGAAAAATTATTACAGGTCCAAAACAAGAGAGAAATGAACTTTTCTTTCCACTGAGTCAGAATAATGAGGTTTTAATTACAGATTTGTTCGTTTCAGGTTAAACAAAAAATGTTATTCCTTTGGAGTTTTGGTGTAAAATCAAAGATAATTTTTTTTTCCTGTTTTAAACCCAATTCAGGGACACTGTATATTACAGAAATAAAAAAATAATATTTCTTTCTTAAATAAACTGCTCAAACCCCTAAAATTCCCTACGTTAAATAGCCTCTAAATACTGGAAAACGTATTTTTAAATCTACAAAAAAACATCCTGTATACAAAAATAACCTTAGTTATATTAAAATAAAATGTACAGTGCAGTTAAAAAATTTATTTTAGATATGACATTTTCCTAATTTTGAAACTTTTAGAGACTACAGCTTCAAAATAAAGTTATGCATACAGGATAAATCCGTTTATTTCAATTTTCTATGAATTTTTTTCTAATTACAATACAATACAAGGTGGTACAAATTTCAATTTCAATCTTCCAAACGCAGAATACGAATTCACATACAGTGAGCGGCAAAATTATGGAATAATCTTATTTATTAAAAGTGAAAATATTTTTTTTTGGTTTCAAAAACTTTTATGTAATATTTAATATTTTAGTGTTGTCATTTCGACAATTAATCTATCGAATTGGCTAAAAAAGTTAGGGGTTTACATTTAAAAAAATGTCGATGACGTCATTACTCAAAAACCAAAAAGTGTAAAATGTTAAATCAAATAAAAAATTGTGTTTTTTTTTTAAAGAAAATTGACCTGTTCGAGCACTTTTGCCAAAACAAAATATTTTCAGTTTTAATAAGATTATTCCATAATTTTGTCTCTCACTGCATAGAGAAATAAAGTAAATTTTATACTCAGACTCTCAATTTCTTTTTTAAATCCGACATAAGTTTTTTAATATGTCATCATGAAGTATAAATTTAACAGTCTAAGCTAAACTTTAACTTAATATTTTTTACTTTACTTTACTTTAACTTAATATTTTACCCAAAAACTACCTATACACATTTTTAATTGTTATCTGGTATAATTTTACTCTAAAAAGGTGCTGGTATACGTACACACCTACGCCTCTGGACAAATGAGAATATAAAAATATGTTCTAATAATTTCCCTCGGAAATAAAAGAACATATAATTTTTTTGTAGTTTTATATTAAACAGCACCAGAAATAATTTATAAGTTTGACATCTTTCTCCTTTTTAAAAGCAGATTTTTTTTTATTTTTTTTGTAAAGTTAAAAGTACCAAAGCGGCATTCTATTTAAAAAAAACCTTGATGAGTTTTCTGCTTGTTTATCGAATTTGAAGCTTTTTAAAATCACAACTAAGTATTTTTTAATTTTATTTTGTTTATTGTTACCTGACATATTTACTGAAGATGAGATACATATCGAAAATCGTTAGTTTTTTCTATAAAAAACCTAAAATTGTGAAAAAGTCTTAGCTGGGACAGGCTGTATATTCAGGGCAACCACACGGGACAAGTCGAGAGCGACTTTGGCATGATTTTAGTTTTGTATAGTTTACACTTGTTGCTTATGAGAATGAAAAACGTTGATCGTGTATCGCTGTCCCTATTTTCTGGAAGTGGACCGGATGATCTGGTACCATCTTTTGGCCATTTTCCCGCTTTTAATCACCTTTCGCCTCCCCCGTTTCGCGCCCAGGTGCACTCCAGAATCGGTTGGCAGTTCGCCTGGCGTCGCGACGCCGTGATTCATTTGGCTCGCGTCCACCGGGCTCAGACACCGCCACCGCTCGGTGTTCCGAGCCCATCGTCCCCATCTGGCCGCTTAATCAATCGGCGGCCCTTGAGCCTCCCAACGGTACCATCGGCTGTAACATTCCACGGCGACTTTTAATATGGTTACGGATTCGCCGTGATCGGAATGAATCTGCGACGTCGACAAATCGCGCGACGACGAAAATATCGCCAAAGAAGCGACGCTTAGTCACCTCTCTCGCTGAAAATGAGCCGAAATAAATTGAACGTTCCGGTGAAATAACCTCATTTTTAAAAGTTTCGGTGACTTTTGAACATCATTAAATTAATTGATAGTTGTATTTATAGCTCAGACTAAATAACGCGCGCTGGCTGCGAGCCGCTCTCTCCAGATGTTGCGCGAGACAATTTTGGTGGGACAGATTTTTCTGTTTACATCGGATTTTGGATGGAAATGCGACACGATTTTTGAATTTTCCTTCGATGAAGATTTCAAGGTGAAGTGACGAGAAAATTGTAGATGATTTGAAACAGAGCAAGGTTAGGAGGGACCGAACGATTATCGCAGACAATGAACAGAAAAATTAATGCAAGGCAGGTATGGGGAGATGATATAATRGAGCGGAAAGAAAACGAGGACAGATTGAAATAKAAATTATTATTTTTAATGTATGCCTGCATAGTGCATACCTAGATATCTCGTAATATTCATGTACCTGAATTTTTTGAGTAAAAACAGGGAAAATAGTTTGAATTTCTTCAATGGGTTCAAGATCGGGTTCAATTATTTGCTACTTTCCATAAATACCTCAATGATAAAAGTTTTCTAACACATTTGGTAATATTGGAACCTAAAGAAATAACACGATGCAAAACGGTTTGAGAAAACGGTTTTAGAAAACAAAATTGTACTCAATATTAAAGAGTGCTTTTATCAACTAATTTCATTCTTTTATCGTCTAGTGAAATAAAGTAATTCTTATCTACTCGTGACTTCGTCACTCGTAAACTTAACCTTTTCACTCGTAGAAAAACAATTTCTTTATCCGCTTGTATAATAAATAACTAAAATTCAACCAACACGTTTTTTTTATTTGTTTACGACACATGACACACACGACTTCTGGTCCGATTTTGAAATTATTTTTTAAACCACCAGAATGATTTTTCGTTGATAACACCATAACTCATCATGACAACATCGCTCATGACCATAACCCTGACACAATCAGAAAGCTCTCGATTATCTCATAAAGAAAAAATCTTAGTCCTCCAAATATAAGAAAAAATTTTTTTCATAAACGTCAATACCTTCTAAATACAGGGTGCGCCAGAACTCGCGCCATAGAGAAAAATGCCATATAAGGTAAGATACCAAGAACATGGAAAAAATGTTAAAATTTTATCTATAAAAATTTCGAAGTTATGAGAGTTTAAATTTTGCACTTTGACTATTTATTTCTGTTGACAAAATAATTTTCCAAGTTTTTTTGCTACAGGCTATTAGAAGAGGAAACAAGGAAGGTGTATCCTAAATTGTAACTCTGTTTAATGTTATTTGTGGCTTTTATTGGCAAAATTTTTTTTCATTTCATTTTTTCCATGTTCCTGGTATCCTATATCTTACTTAAAATTTTTCTCTAGGACCCGAGTTCTGACACACCCTGCATAACTCGACACTATTAACTTTGGAAAACATAATACAGGGTGATTCAAACGTGTCAGACCAACTCTCGAATGGTGATAAGCATAAAAATGACTGCAGATTTTTTCAAGCTTTGTTTTCTGAGAAAAAACAAGACACAAGTTTGATAATTTTTTACAATAACAGGTATCAGTTTAATTCAAGATCTGCCGTTTCCGCTAACTAAATTCATGAATACACATGATCTGAACGGCCAAAAACTTAACCCAAAGATCTAACTTTTGAACAGCTATGTCTCGTGAAAAAATGCTCAATTTTTTGTCGTAGGCATTTTTAACTCAGTTGGATGTCCTTTATCAGCACCCAAGAGATGGCCTCAGACTTTTGAATCACCTGTATAGTTCAAACAAATTTTTAAATGTTTGGTTGCAGAAATTTTTGGATTAAGAAATTAAATCTACCTATGCTATTTGATGACTTTTGAATATGCATGTTGTTTTGCGATTACTCAAAAATTTCTTCGTAATCGTTGTTTGAAAGTATAAAATACGATAAAAATTTTGCAAAACTTTAAATACAGTTTTCTTGAAAAACTGTTAGTCTTACAAACCTGTCAAAAACATTGTCGAAAATTTTACACGATTTTCTACCAAATACCTAATCAAAAATCGGAGCTTTTGAGTGTAAAATTTTTAAAATTCGTTTGATTCACTGAAAATCATTGGCCTTAAACAAAAATTGAAATAAATATAACCTAAAAATAAATATTTGTCGTCAAACGAAATTCCCTGTTTATAAAAATCAAACCCAGAAATTATTTTTTATCTCAGATTAAAATACTTAATAAATATACTTAGTATGTACCGAAATCTCTAACAGTTTGTAATCAATCTAAAAATCTAAACGAATAATGATTCTCGGAATAATAACTTCTTGTGTGTTCTCAAAATAATAGATTTATCGTCAAATAAATTACATCAGTTTAGTGTTCTATTGTTGTCATCAATGTTGCAGCAACAATTAATTCGTTTAGTAATTAAAATAATAGAATTTGCCAAGAATTTAATAGTAAATACAACATTACACCTAATTACATTTTCGAGTGATTCTCATAAATTTGCATATAATTGTTTTGAACAAATGTAATTATTTGGTGACGAAAAACGTTATAAACTGGTGAGTGATAAAAACATATTCAGAAAAAATACTGACAGATTCAGATTGCCTGGACAATTTTGGGTTGGAACCTGTGGATTTCAAAAAGTTTCTGATCGCAGATACTCGAAAAGAAATCGTGAAAGCACGAGCCGATAACTCGAAAACCACTTGTCGTGAAACATTTATGAAAATTTACGAAGAAGAAACCCCTGAAACTGAAACAATCATAGAGTATAATATTTTTTTAGGTCACAAAATTTCGCTTAATTTTTTGTTTTGCAAACCAAAGCCCGTTCTAGTTCCCGTCAAAAATTTATGTATTCCAAATGTCGTCCTGTTTTATTTTCATCGTAACAAATCATCGTTTGTTAGAAGTGGTTTCGCTGTTATGACATTCGAATCAAAAAACCGTGTCAGAATCGGTTTAAAAATAGGTGAAAATTTTCCACTGCAAAGTGGCACTTATCACGTTCGCACCACTAACTCTGGAAATACAAGAAGTCGATTGATCTTTCGCCGCTTGATAACATTATGAAACATGATTTCCACGTCGAGGGGCGATCGCCGGCTGCAACGCCACTATTTTTAGATCTCTGGAAATATCACAAGACAGCGTGTGCCTAGTCGACTGTTCTTCTAGAACCGTCCTAATGGGCTCTAAGGGTATTAGGACAAAAAATTGACCTAAAAAAATCTAGCACAAAAGTTATTTCATTTTCACTAATCGTTAAAATGCACTTCGCACATCTGTTTCATATTCCAAGGTTATAAATAATTTCTTTCGCACATTTTGTGCAAATTTCCTGGCGCCAACTGTTAACGCCATTGTTTACAATTTTGGGAAACTGAACGCGGAAAAGCACATCTCGCGACCTCATAAACCCGTCAACGCAGCTCTTTGCAGATGTGTGTCTGATGTGTGCACACACGTTGGAAAAATTGCAGCGGCTTGTTTTTTCCGAGTTTTCCTCGCCGGTGGCCTTTAAATTTGAAATTTCGCAATGTGGCCGTAAATCTCGTCAGCAGTCGGCCGGCTGGATTTCATGCCGGCGCATCAGAATTGTAAAAATCCATTTGTCGCAAATGATAGTAGTGGCTCGAAATAGTGCTCTGAGTTTAATGTACTGGATCAACCTTCGAAACACATGTTTTAATAGCGACGGAATCATTAAAATCGTGAGATGCAGATGCAATTATTCAAAACGGTGATGTCACTGACACACTTTACCTGGACATATGGACCAAAGGCCCACGATAGGGCACACCCATGASCATCTTAAGCCCATCTAAGCAAGGAACAACAACCATAACACAAAAATAAAATAAATGAAAAAAAAATTATTCAATGCCAGGGGCGTCATTACGCGGGGGCAGAGTGGGGCAACGCCCCCCCCTGACTAAAATTACGCCATCTAATTTTATTTAAATTACTGTTTGTTTTTATTTTCATATTGATGAATGAATAAATTATATGCAGTTAGTTTCGTATGTGTTAAAATTATTATCCAGCGTTATATATTTCTTAATTTTAAAAGCTTGTTCGTGTAAGCTTAAGAAAATTTCAAATGACGCCCCTGCTCAATGCTTGAATTTTGAGACAACCTGTATATTTAATAATTATTATTTAAAAAGAAATTGTTCTGCATCAGTACAATGTTTTGAGTCAATTGTTTGTTATGTAGTGTCTGACGTCTATAACACTAACAACAATCAAAATATTTTATCGCGTACTACTTTGTTTGTGTTCAAATGCAAATAATACACAGAAACCACATAAAAATTAAAGAAAACTTTAATAAAATAAAAAACCATCAGTCAAATTCAAGAATACATGATCTGAAAGGCCCAAAACGTAACCCAAAATCTAATCTTTGAAGAGCTATGTTTCGTGAAAAAAGCCTCAAATAATTTTTTCTCATGAGAAATTTTAACTCAGATGTTTTACCACCTAAGAGATGGCCTGAAAGTTTTGAATCCCCTGTATAGTAATATTGTGGAAAAATGTATAGTTGCTTTTTTTGAATAGTTTAATTTTTAAATTGTATGGTTGGTTTTTGACTTTTGCCTCATTAGTCATAATTTAACATTAACGATGTTTTGCCTGCAGATATATTTTAATATAATTCATCTAATGGGTAATTTCGTTTATTTTTAATAAGCATTTTGATATGAAAACATTTATGTTTCATGTTTTATAAAATTTTTCCACAACAAAGCTCCATCAGGGTAATGATTTTTCAAAATTTATTATTTATTTATTTGTGATAAAATAGGCTTGCGACCATTGTTGAGATTTGAGGGTTGATACAGCTATCAAAAATTTTCGTCGGTCGTAAATACTCTTCAGTTATATAAAAGAGTTTACCACTGCTAGAACTTTAAATGCTTTTGCGGTGAATCGTTTTTTTATGGTTTTATGGAACCAATAATTTGATAAACTTTGTTTTTGTGTAATATACAGGAATATAAAGAATCGGACTAAGCGTTTTTTTTACTGATTTGTCTCTAGAAAATAGTAATTAAATAAATTAAAGTAATATAAAAAATGTTATCGTATTTTTAGAACGTTTTTTTTTTGAGTTATGCAATTTTTTTTGTCAAAATTGCAATTTATATAAGAATTAAAAAAAATATGTATAAAGTAGGTAGTTGTAATCCTTAGCTCATAACCTTCATGAAAGAAACAAATGATTTTATAGTGGGTTACCATTTAAAAAAATTAAAAAATATAGACCTCAAAAACAAAAAAAACGAAAAATTATATTCTTGCTAAAACATCACATTTTTATAGTACTTTATTCAATAATCAGTTTTTCCCAAAAAAAAAAAAAATAGTTGTAACAAAGAACATGTGGTTCTACTTTTTATTCACCTGGTATAAATTTTAATATTTCATAATTTTAATTTAATTAGAATAAGATGTTTTGGAGGGCGTCGATTAAACTTTATTCATTTGGTAGGTATACGCACCTATTAAAATAATTTTATTTTTCTCTTCTTTAACCTTTAAATTAAAAAAAATGTTAATATTCAAATAATTATTTAATAAAAAATGATAATATTGTTTGATGCATTCAGGGGTTTATCTACGGGAGTCTCCTTCCCCACAAATCATTTTTCAAAGTGGCTGTGTTTATTTTTCGTTAAACAAACAAACCATAACCTCTCGAAACCAATTCGAGGCGTGTTAAGCAGCATTCGTGTGGCGCCCTCCCTGTTTGTCCTCCGCGGTTTCACTTTAGTCCTTGCGTAAGAATAACTTTAATAAATTTATTTATTTATCCAGCGTGATTGTTTAACAAATTTCAAACACGGCCCGAAAGGGCCATAAAACTGGTGTAGTAATAATTATTTGGACGCCGGTTGCGAAAAGTCGGCCGTGCCTAAATAAAAATAAACGGTGGCTAAGTGGTTCCTGAAAGTGTTTGTAAATGTGACGTACTCCACAAATGACTTATTTCAGTTTTCAGCTGCTGAATGAATGGCGGAGACAGACGCTCCACATACCCCCGTGGTTATTTTTCAACCTGCATCCGAAATAAATTAGCGAAAAATTTGCGCCAGAACCAATCTCGTGTTTATGATTTTGGGATCCGAGACGTCGTGAGTCTGCGAGTTCGTTAATATTCCTCATTTCCTCCATTTTTTTTTAAATTTCGCTGCCAGGAGCGTTGACTTGGAATTTACGAAAACACTGATTTTTTCAAGTCGGTCATAATTTGTATAAATAAATTTTCCGGCTATGATAATAAACAGCATGCAAGGCTTCGTAAAATTTAGAAATTACTTGGATTTTTGACGTCAGTGAGTGCTTGCCGGGACAGCGAACTTTTTACAGCTTTAGATACAATTCATCATTTTAATAAGTTCAAGTTTAATTCATMGTAAACACTTCAAATAATTCCAGATGCAATRATACCTATGTTTATTATGCGATCGGATTAATATACCCAGCGGCATTAAAAAAATGTTCCACCCAAAAAGGGGAGGCAAGTGCCACCTCAATAAAAAGTATTTTTCAAAAACGATTTTTTTTTACAAAAAAACCTTTAACAATGAAAAACCAACTCAGTTTATCTTGATATGAAAATATTGTCCCGTTTGCTTGAAAGTTGTAGAAAACACTCATTGCTTTTGTTTGATAAGTTTTGGTTACTTGCACAAATAAAATAAATAAATCAAGAGATGTGCAAATCATACATAATACTAAAAGAAAAAATACTATAAGGGTTTTCTTTTTGCAAATTCACAGATCTCAAAATTATGGTAATTCGTTTCTAAACATCGTTGTAACACATTCTAAAGTCTTTTTTTCACACTTTGAAAATCCTTGAGTCGTCAATGTTTTTTTCAATAAAATTTTGAGGAAAGATGTAAAGACAATCAATTGATAGTTGATGCAATAAAAAGATATTCAAAAGTGTTTCCCGCATTAACTATCAGAATATTTGTTCTTTTCGAAATTAAAACAAACGTAGCAAATAGTTAGAACGTGAAATGTGAATCCGTGTGCACTAGGAAGCTTTCCCGGTCGTAATGTATCAAACTTCCGTGGCTTTAACTGCCGTTTTATTTTTAAGTGCATGGTTCTTTTACAGAGAGTGCTTGTTGGATTTTGAGTGACGACCGGGCAATTATCGCTTATATAAAACGATCAACTGCTTTATTTTCGTCCGTGTATTTGTTTACGTCTGCAGTAAAACCAAAAATTTTTGTACAATCAGTCGTTTCTGTGTCGTTAGCTGCCGAGGAAGCGATCACATCATTTTGATCGCAATAAATCGATGAGAGCCGCGCACAACATATTTTCTAATTTCGTAATTGGACTCGAATGCTTTCTCGAGTCGCCATACACAGCCGAGAGCTCTTTATTTGGTGCAGGTGGACTTTTTGCTGCTTCAAATGGGGAATTTCGCATTGAACTTAAAAAAAAAATTAAAAATCGCCTGGAAATCCCAGGCTGATCTATTTCAAACGAAAAACCTTATCAGATTTCACGATAAACGCTAGAAAATGAGGTGATAAGAAGCTTATTACCATTACAATTGCAGCCACTCGTGCAAGTCAAAATTGTGGTTAGTTACTAGGTGCACACAGGTGTCCCAAAAGTCGGAAACCAGAGAAAGAAGATAAGAAACCAGCACATAAAAAAATGTTAAAAAATTCTGTCTATAAAAATTTCGAAATTCTGTCGGAAAAATAATTTTACATATTACAAAGAAGCTGTATCCTGAATTGTAACTATATTTAATGTTAATTGTGGCTTTAGTTGTGAGTTTTGTCATCGATTAGAATTTTTTTTCGACTTTAGATGTTTTCTGAAGAAGTGAAAATACGATTTTGCAATTTTTCGCTGAAATTTCCATTAGATTTCACGATAAAATAAATAGCTCAAAAATAGGTCGTAGCATTGAAACAGTGATCAAAGCGCTCAAATTTCCAAGTACACGCCGTCACTTTACGGAAGCGATCATTGCACAAGGACCTAGTTTCTAAGCACACAATATACACTCGATATAATCTAGTTCCGAATCGGAATTTATCGTCGGACCCCACATACAGCATGTGGCCGATTATTAGCTCATTTGCCAACCGATGAGCAAAGCGTGTCAAAGCACCAACTTTATTATGTTTACGAGTGATGAAGGTTGGATTTACGCATTGATTTACGGTATAAAAAACTGACGCTTTAGACATCCGAGCAGAGGGAATAGTGTCACGTGACTTGTCCACAAAGGACCACGCAGAGAAAATCGCCGAATGGTAAAAAACAAGAGCTAGGAACGTGGTGTTTGCGGGTGGCGCCATCGCATTAGCACGCCCGGTAGTGCGTGACGTCACACAGAAGCGCCGCCCCGCTGTGTAAACCGAAACAGAACGTCACGGTTGTAACCGATAATTAGATTCGTCAAAGTCGAATTTGCCGCCAAAATCGGCGAGACTGCACGGCGGGTTTCTTGACTCGACAAATAAATCCGGGATTCGAAGCGGGTTTTATCGTCAAAATATTTACTATTTAACCTAGTTTTGTCATTTACGAGTATGTAACTACGGTGGTGCGATGCAAGTCGCCCTTTTCAGCACCTGAATCGAATTGGCTGCGAAAACAGTGACTCACTTGACACTTTAAATAGATTTGTGACTCGATCGCAGGAACCTTAGCGACGTTTCATTGTTTTTTTGAGGCGGGATGTTCAAATGAAACGTTTTTGCGTAACTAAAGTTTATTTTAAGTGAACGTTATTAATTGACAAATAAACACACATGGTTGTGGAGTGGGTATCATATGGGCGATAATCCCCATGTTTATTATTTCAAGTGACAGAAGATTACAATGTTGCTCTTCTCGATTATATTGATGAAGAGATGGGAGTAGGTGGGAAAGTTTAACACGCCCGATTAAATTGTAATAACTTGTAATTAAGTGGCGAGGCTTTCAATTAGTGCCACTTGAAAGGCAATAAATGTGCACTTTATTAGTGTTTGCGACGCTTCTTAAACAAACCGGGTCTGCAAACCCAACAAAAGCTCTCAAATACTGATTAAACATCAAACGATTTTTTTATTTAATTAAACAATTTTTGTTTGACAACGATTTTTTTAACACTCTGTGTGTAAAAAAAAACAAATGAAAAATGGTGAAGTACTATTAAAGAATAAAATGTTTCAATTTCATAAGCAAATACTTTAATCAAAGACGTTTTTCTCGCCCTGTACAGAGTGTTTCACATAATTTTACGAGGCCTGCACCTGTAAGATGCAATCAGTAATACATATTTCGATACGAATCCGATTACAAATTTTGAAAAATTGGATAATCTTCTTTAGTTTGTTCACCCTTTCAAAAATTACAACATTTTTAGTTAGTTAGTGATTAGGACAGATAAACTAGAATCATATTCATGCCGTCTCTTGGTAGAACAAATGATAATTGTTTCTGAAAAACTGCAGTTTATGACTATTAATGAAACAGTGATTAGTTTGACAATTACTGTCATGGGTTTCCAAAAATTAAATAATTAAATGTGGATTTTTTGTATCTAGTGTTTTGTGAATTATGTATATTTGGGTGCGTACATTAGACGCAAGCCTCGTAAAGTTGTGTGAAACACCCTGTATAATTTGCTGGATAAGATAATTTGGGCCGGTGATTGTATCAATGAGTCAACCCCAGTCATTGCATAAGTCCTGTCTTATTTACGAATCTTTTTTTAAGTTTGGAGATGCATGAGTAAGTTGGTAGTACTGGCAGTTGGCTTGTTTAGAAGCCGTCGCCTCTATAAATATTGTCCCCGAACGAGCGAATAATTCCCCAATGTCAGATTAATCAATCCTTCATGACCTCATCTTTCAGCCAGGTGGACATCGTCCACGAATCCGCCCCGATTTGCGTCCCATCGAGCCCCGCATCGAGCACGAAGAAGTAAGTATGGAGGCGACCTTACAAGGTCCCCTACTCGAAACTACCTTCCCATGCACATTTGGCGTAAGTTCTACAAAAGAATAAAGATCAAGTATATCATATATGGGAAGAATCACTGTAAATGGAAAACCGGGTAAGTCGTGGACATGGCCAGTATTCAACGAGTGCGTACAAACAGGCGACCAGATCGTCGACACAACATTGCGGAATTTTTTGCAATCTTTTTTTTTTCGAAAAATAAGGGTGGACCGGACTTGACGATCTGTGTCACTCGTAGTGAAGTGGAGAGGAGCGCCAGTTGGCACCGAAGCCAGACACCCCGAAATAGCAACACATTATATAGGCGCAATACCAAACAGTCTGCTCGAGTTTGGCCATAGGCGATGCAAGAGCGGACACCAAAGGCGTATAAATAAAGCGAGGGAAAACGGAAAATCATTGCGTAAGAGGGAGATGGCAAAACAAAAATTTGCAAACGCTGTATGGCGAGCTTTTGCTACAAGCTTGTAAGCCTTGTTTTGAGGTGTTTGCAGAAGGCGTCCCTGGGGTTCCCTCTGGTACGTGACGCATGCCGTGGGTGAGTCGGTGGAGGCTCTCACGAAGAGCAGTCGGCGCGGCCTTGCGCCTAGCCTAGCCCAGCTGCCTGCCGCGATCACCCATGTGTGTCCGCATTATGTGCAAATCCGATAATTGGGATCATCATCCTAGTTGGACAGCACGTATTACACCGACATTTCGTCTACGAGGCGCGGTAAGGAAGTTGGGATGAGGAGGGGGTCCCAAGTGGAGTCCTGAAAGACGCCTTACCATTGGCAAGCATCAAAAAACCGATTCATTGGAAGTGAATTTTCAAAGCAGCTTTAAATTTGCCAATTTTAATATGCAATTATGAATCTACTACAACCAGGATGTCCCAGCGAGTTGGTAATAGTTATTTACGAACCAAGTGTGAGAAGACATTTTTCGCGCATTATATCTGAAGCACGAGCGACGAAGGTGCGAGTTCTTCATTTGCGCGAATGCGCCGAATACGCTTTTATCATGGCAATCATAGTAGTTCCACCATAGATTACTTTATGTGGGGTTTATCCAGAGACTATAAAAGCCCCCATGTATATTACAATTTGAATTAACAGTGCAACAATAGTAACATAAATGTAATAATTATTGAGTGATATTTTGTATCTTGTACAACTCTGCACTTTTTGACTACTGAAAGAGTGGTTAATTTTTTTTTATGTTTAAAGTAAAATATTTTTTCCAATGTTAATTGTAGATACTTAAAAGTTCAAAACTTTTAGAAAGACAACATCTTTTAGATGTTTCATTTCAAATTTCTTTTTTTGTCGTTATAAATACAATACACTGAAGAAATGTTCTAGCCTTAAAGTTTGTGCTTTCTTCTTTGCGGTAGTAATTAATTTGTTTCGGCTGTCTTAATAATTTTTAAAAAAAGTTTGTTTTCATCTAAATAAAGCCAATTTATTTCAAAAACTAAGCAAAATAGAGCAATAAAAGTTTAGTTAAAAAACTTAAAGCTTAAAATTAAGAGTTACTTACACCCAGAAATGCTAAGAAACATGGTGTTTTATTAAAAAAAAAACAAATGTTTGTGTTGTAACGTATTTTTGGGACACGATGTATAGTTGAAAATAATTTGAGACGACGCAGTAAATTAGTATCTGTCAATTTTCTATGTATATTTTTTTTTGAATCTAAACTTCTAAAGGTCAATAATGAAATTTACCAACTCACTGGGACACAATATACGAGAATCTTAGAATCTTGATTCAATAAAATGTCAATTTTGGACTAAGAAAATTGAATGACAGCTAACGTTTCGGTTTATTACTTAGACTTTTTTTACAGCTTCATGTCTAAACATTGTGATATTAAATATTCGCAAAAACATATTTTCCCTTTAATTAGAATTTAGAATACACACTAAAATTATAGTAATACAAAATTGAAAAAATGCTGCACGTGGCATATGTCAAAACTTTCAATGTTAAAAGAGACACATAATTTTAAGGAATATTTTGAATTTTTTTAGCTAATCTAAAATCATAGAAATATTAGATGATGTGAACAGATAATTAAATAATAAGATTGTGATAATGGTGTTAATTTATCGGAATAATAAATTTATTAGAATTCCTAGATAGTTTAAACATATAAAAATATTAATTCCAGAAATTAAATTGATTTTAAAATGAATAAAATTTTATTAATGGAAAATCAATAAACAGTGCCACAAAATACAACTTTTTCCATTGCGATATAATCGTTTTGAGCTATTTTTTGAGTACCGCATACGTCAAATGTCATCAATGCCAAATATAATAATAAATTTAATTTAAAAAGTACTCAGTAGAAAAAATAGTATACAACTTCTTATTGAGATACTCGTGCATGGAAACACTCGCTACTGCGTGACTCGTGTCACAAACTACTCGTATTATAATGAGAGTRTTTGTAATACCTACTTGTTTTTTAATATACTATTGTAACACTGTTTTTGACAACATTTCATGCAATACCATCACTAACTGCACACTCATAACATGTCATAACATGTCATAACATTTGTTTTTTAATATACTATCCCAATAAGCTTTAAGCAATTTTCTTATTTTCTTTGAAGTTCTACAACACACTTATAGACTTATAGATCGAATATGAAACAATGGAAGTCTATAGTTTAATGAAAATCTGTCACCGTGGTGTGCGATATCGTTCGCGGCGGTCCTCTGATCCCGAATTCGTTTCGCTTCGGTTATGAATCAGTGTAAGCCTCCTCGGAGCTTTCATCTGCGGTGGTCCCTTAAATGGTCAAGCGGCAGCGACCGGAGTCGAATAATCCGGGCGTACGCGCCTTCTCCGTATTTCGAAATGAATCAGTGTCCTATTTGCACATAATGCGTTCGTCTAATCGGATTATTCGGAATAATCGCGTGTAAAAGTGTGTCGTCCGGGAATCTGTGTCATCAGTAATATTTTATACGCACTTTAGGTGCGATTACGCGATGACCCAGGCACCGGAGCGCGAACGCGCCGCCATTGTCTCGACATTCTGTCTTTCGACAAATCGATTCGTTTCGAACATCCGCCGGAAAATCGGGAAAAATCCACAAGTGCATCGAACTCAACGGACGATGTGCCAAATCGCCTGCCAAAAGCGACGACGCGACGATATATCTCGCTTTAATTCTGCTGACTAACTTTTGAGCGAATTTTCGATTTTTGAGGGTTCAAGGTCGAGCTGACTTCGCGGACACACCCGGTACACGCGACCGTAATTGGGCTTGTCGAAATTATGGAATTTTAAACGTGTGCGATGCATTATTCAGGAACCGGAGAGTTGAGTCGAGGATACAGTGCCCGGAATTGGGCTCCGGGGCTCTTCGGAGACGCTCCGGAGTAGGTACATCTTCTCACTAGAATAGTTTGCATACACACCTACGACGCGCTTTGGCATTTCAAGCATTTATGTAGATCATTCTGACAAGCTTTCCGGCCGAATAAATATACACAGTGACCAAACAAGTAGTAAAAAATCGATTCGAAGTAATAAACGGTTTAACCAATGGCAATTGAGAGATAAAATGTTTGTTTCCATAGTTACGCCAGTTGAATAAAGTTGTTAGCGTTAAAATATGCAGTAGCGTGTCATGTGGAAAAAATATCTTTAAATCGAATACCATTAAGTGAATAATATAATTTTTAATGATTTAATTTTTCAAGAAAAAAGTTATTTAAGTCAGTGACGGCTACATTTTGCTTTTCTTTACTATGAAATTATTAAGATAAAACATTTTTCATGTCTGTGTTAAAATCAAAACTTGTAATAAAAATAACAGTACATTGGTGTCGAACAAGGGTTCCTTAATGAAAATTAATAAACGGTCTGTCAACCTCAAAGTTTTATTTATATTTGAAGTAATAATACTTTTAAATAATGGCAATTAAGCTTTAATTTAGTACCACTACTAAGTAAAACTAAGTTTTTACTTGCTTTTGAGGCACTTTTTTTGGCTTAATTATTTTTGTCTCATCAGTGATACAGGTTGACAACATTTAACTTAAAGTGGTAATTGTCATAAATATTGCATAAAATTGGAGTAGGTAAGCCATGAATATAATATTTTTCAATTCCTTTAAACTTTTTAAATGCTATATTATATTTTTCCCAAAACAAAATAATTATCCGCCCGTTTGTTCATTAGCGTTTGTGTTTCTCTGGAACTATCAAAACGATGCTTATTTTTAAACTTTTTTCCTCGTATATGTCAATTCGGGTAAAAATTGTAGTTTGAGGTTATTTTCGCAAAGTATTTTATTACGTTGGCAGTTTGTGCTCCATAAATTTTTATTGACATTTGAAGAAATGAAAATTTCACTAACAAAATCTCACAGATATAAAATTTTTGTGTAGAATAACAAAAAATAAATCTGCACTTTTCGTATAGTTCAATTTTTTTATTTTATACCGTTGTTCATAACATATTTATTATTGAAATAAAAGATTTGTTCACCTTAATTAAGTAATTAAAATTGAAAGTATTTGTTCAAATAATTTCCCTTTTTAAAGAAATATTTATGTAGACCTGTGTTGTGACAAAACGAGGAAGTGTCACAGTGGCTTTCGTTACAGTTTTGAAGGTCTTTGCAGTTGATAATGACAAATACTAGTTAAACTTTAAATGTCAGCAAAATAGAAACAATATTTTTAACTTTAATAGTTATTTTTTGTAAGAGTGTGTTAGATAGCGTTTTATCCACAATCACAGGCCCAAATTATTCCAAACTTATTTAAAAATTAAACTGTCATTTAAACGTCACGCCAAATGTGCTTTCGGTTAAACGTAGTAAGCAGTTACGCGGTGCGCTGGTTACTAAGAGTGGAATAAAGTTACTTTATTCCACTAGTGGATAAAGTGGTACTTTATACGCATCTAAAGTGTCGAGAATAAAGTCTCTTTATAGAGTGATTGTGGATAAAAATTATATCAACTGAAAATTTTCTATTTGACATCTCTCATTTTAAACCGAAGATAATTTAAAAATAATATAATTAATGTAATACATATCTAATTAATTAATGTAGTAATATAATTCACAGAAATGTTCCCTTTTACTCAATTTTTAATCGTAGCATCTCGTGTAAGTATTTTGTCGTTTTAAAATCAAGTGGTACTTATCAATGAAAATATATAATGTGACTATTAGAAAAATGTAACGAASTGAGTAGGATAAACAAATATATTACTTAATGTATAGGTATAACAGAACAAAAATTGGAATTATTTTTAAATGTAAATTTGTGTATCCAAGTCGATGACTTAAGTATGTTTTTGTGTTTTCATTTAGAGTTTAGCACAATCCCAACAACTTAGCACAAAATGACATTAATTAGGCCATTACTAGAGCAGAAAATAAGTTGTTGCCAAATCAAAAAGATAAAAAATCGTAATTAGTCGATGTTAAATTGTTTGATGTCAATTGACATCAAGCAGACTTACAGAATGTTGTTTCATTTGTGACTTTATCCATAGCTTTTAGTATCCCTTTTCTTTCGATGGGTGCCGGTGCAAAAGCGGCGAAAAACTTGTGGGGTCCGGAGATGTTGAGAAAGAGGATGTACTCCTTGGACGTTTCGATTTTGGTCCTGACTAGGGGTTGCGTCCTGGTGGCGAGCTGGTCGTATTCGCAGTATTTGCTATTATTCTTGCGCAAGCTGAGCCGTAGTACTGTGTCCTCTTTGGGCAACATGGCGGCTCCGGAGGGCTCGCGTTTGAACCACTTGAGCACCTTGAACACCACCTCACATTCGTCCCTGTTCTTGCAGTTGGTGCTCTGGGCCGTGGCGTGCGCCACGGTGCCGGCCCTCCACGCCTTCCACAAGACGTTGATCTCGGGGCATTTGCGGTGCGACTCCCTCGCGGCGCGATGGTGGCGCAGCCGCCGCACCTCGGACACCTCACTCACTGAGCGACTCCTGGCCATAGCGTCTGTGAAACCGGAACAAACTGCGAGAACCACTAGGAAGACGAGACATGCACACTGCTGCACCGATAATCCTAACATGTCTGCAGGTCGCGTACTCACGACGATCTCACGGCCCGGAGCCCCCCGATCGGAGACACTGCATGTGTGCACCTGGGGCCGGCGACGGCGCCGCCCAACGTCATCCCGGTCACGCACTGACGCACCTCCACATCACTAAACACCACCGCGGACGACGACGACGACGACGGGCACCAGCACGAGGAACGACTACGAGCGCCGTCGAGGGCAATGTTGACGGTTGAGAAGTACAACCTAGACTGACTGAAGTCCCCCTCCAAAGCGGCCGCCGACAGACGTCGCAACGAGAATAAGAGAGGACGGACGTCGTCTACGGCGCGCTACGACGCTACCCCCACGACCACTGTTACACAACAACAGCCCCCGAAACCACCACCAAACCCACCGCAAAATTCTCGGCGCCTCCTTATCTTATCTCATCGCGAATTACCAATCTCATCGCAAATTGACTAAGTTTCAATCAAGACTTTTGGCTCATTCACAAAATTTTCATTTTCATCCACCACCATTTCATTCTTAAAAAAAAAAAAACACTCCATTCCCTCTTATATTTGTACAATTCCCATTTTTCAAATTTTTCATTGGAATGCATTCTTTATCACGATTTTTTCGCTGGCGCCTTCTGTTTATCTCCGTAAAAAGAATAATCGCCGTTGTGTATTTATTAGTTTATCAGTGCACAGTCGGCACTCATTCAGACCTACCTGGCATTACTAGAGACAATAATGAAAGATAAACTCTCCGGAAATATCCGCGGGGTGATTCGCCTAGAATCGTTTTTGAGGTTTTTTTGTTGTTATTCACCCCCCAACGAATTCGATGTGAAATTAAAACGCAAGTCACCGTATGACTGTTGAAGCATTATAATTTCCGTTTGAAACGTCCCGACTTCCGGTTTTCATGTTTTCAAATTTTTGAACGAGTTTAGATCGCTTACAGATTGTCCCAACTAAGAACAATAGAGCAAAATCAGAATAACACTAAAACACCATTCCCGCTGAACACTACATATAAGTCAAATTTCATAATAATTACGGAAATATTAATTTGTTTTCTAAGGGTATTCGCCCCATTTTCAGAAAAATAAATCGATCTGCTACCTCTGAAAATCGGAATTTTAAAGAATTCATTTCACTGAAGCGTTTTATTAAAATTAATATACATCTTTTTTAAAGGAAGTTTAGTTGTTAAGATTTAAGGATTATTTTTGTGTTGACGAGGGAATTTTATACAACCCAATAATTTGATTCCACAATTTGTAAAAAAAAAATGTGATTATGAATTGAATTCTGTTGCGGTGTATTTCCAATTTTGAAGACACTATTGTTTAAATAGTTTTTTAGATTATTACTTTTTAATATCGAATTTATGTAAAATTTATTGCTTAGCGGCAAAATCTATTCGACAATAGATGCTAATAATTGCAACAGCCTCTCTCGAAAGTGCTTATTTACGATATCTAATAAAACTGAAAACGTATCACCAGATGTTTTCTTAGACCTTGCAAGGCAAATTTCTTTTGTTGACAGATGAACAATCATTAAGCACGACTTTTTAGCAAGTGGGTAGATTTACTATTGCCTAAGCAGCAACCCATAAATAGCAAAATTTTTGATAATGAATTTTTATTGCCTGTGCATGGATGGTGGCAAAATTTGCTTCACCCTGTATATTGTCCGTTAGAGTCGGATTTTTTTCAAAATTTCGGTTAGTTTGTTGTTTGTCAATTAGTAAAAAGCGCCCGTCAGCACTTCCGGATGCGTTCCCGACCATCAATTTGCTAATTTGTTCGTGCCCCTCTATAATGAGTCGCAGTTTGACGAATGACAAATAACTCCGCCCTCATCAGCACTCCCCGCTGTTCCTTGACCCGTGCAAATCCGCGACGTTATGACGAGTGTGATGCATGAAAAAAATTGAAAAATGGATTCCCGGTGAAAGTCAGAGCGTTTGCCGAAACAGTGGCAAGGCCGATCGTTAAACTAAACGCCTTTTTACTGTCAATATTTTTGCAATTGTCACCTTTTTACGACGCTCTAAGTGTTTTAAAGGCGAGTTTCTCCGACAATTTCCAGAATGTGGCATGAACTGACTACCTTTTCGAAGTATCGCGTGCGTTTTATGTCTTTCACGCCGGAGTTCTGTAAACAGAATCCATTTAATTCGGTACGTACGATACGAAAACATCCAATTCTATTTTCACATAGGTGGGTGATAATACGCGAACTGGCGACGTCGGTGAGGAACCCAGGCTTTATAAGGGACTCAACTGATCAGTACTGCATTTTCAACAAAAAAGTAGTTTAGTGAAATTTTAAGTGAAACAATTTAATTAATATAAGAATTCCCTCCCGGCCAAAACATTTTAAATTTCTTAATTACGTATAAATAACGCAGGGTGATTGCAGGAGAAATTAAACAAACAAATTAATTTCTTTAATGTTGTATACAGGCTGCGCCAGAACTCGCGCCCCAGAGAAAAACGTCATGTAAGGTAAGATACCAAGAACATGGGAAAAAATGTTTAAAAAAAATCTATCTATGAAAATTTCAAAGTTATGAGAGTTTAAATTTTGCACTTTGACTATATTTATTTCTGTTCGAAAAATAATTTTCCAAGTTTTTATGCTGCAGGCTATAAAAAAAATGTCAAAGGTCAAAAAATAAATGTCAAAGTTTTTTGACAGAGAATTTTTTTAAACATTTTTTCCATGTTCCTGATATATTATCTTACTTGAAATTTTTCTCTGGGGCGCGTGTTTTGTCACCTTGTATAGTGTCCCAGAACAATTAAAAATGTAATTCAAATAGATTCGACAAAATGAAATTTCAAGATTATTTTTTTTTTACATTTTGAGTTCTTATTTTCTACCAATTATTTCTAGGAGGCCTTGTACCTCAATCAAATTGGTCTTTGACTAACTTACTAAGTTGGTAACATTGACTATATTGAAAACGTCACACTTTTATAGTCAGTTCACCAATAATTCAAAGATACAGGCTACTTTGATTAGAAATTCATGCATGATTAAGATACCCCTTTTTGCTTCTATATCTACAGATCTGCAAAATCCGCTTTTTGCCGCATCCAACATCCAAGCCAACTTCAGTTCTCCCGTGTGAAAAATCCCGTTTCCGTCGTTCTCGTCGCGCTCTTAATCTGCCCAACTTATCCAAAAATACCTCCCCGTCTCGGTCAAATACGCTTTAACTGACTAAATGCCCTCTATTTATAGCCCGCTCGCGTGTTTCCACGAATTCGGTTACTTTTGCTTGAAATTTCGATCAAAAACAAATATTTAACGTTGAGATTATCCTGATATAAAACCGGCGAAAATCCCCTCGTAGGTGTATTCAATGATACCCGATTTTTCATCTCGTAAATATTTCCCGGAGTGTATGCCGTAACAATAATAAACGCTCCAAAATAGCCAGGCTTGACACTAACCATCGCGAATTTCGTGGTACACTTCCGCGTTGACAGAGGTCGCTGATGGCAAACGAGCCCTCAATTCCAATTTGTAGCTTTCATGAGAGAAAAATACGCTGAAATTGCTACAGACTCATGGTCGGTTATTTTTGAAGAATTAATATAGTTGGCTGGTTATGTAACCGCGCCGGAGATAAATAAAGGAGTATTTTTTTGGTGGGTTTTAGGCACGCCACTGGACGAATTTTATAGGCTTTGATTGGTCGGCAGACGATGCAACTGTTTTAATACACGTGACGAATTCGAAGAGTATTTTCATGGCCTTGCAGATGTAATTGGACTGTGTCATCGGAAAAATTGACTTTTTATGACCTTTTCATGATGATCAATGACGCCATCTTAAAATGTTTTTCCGATTAATAAAACTTAAAAATAAAATAAATCACTCGGAAATTTGACTATCCGGCGCTATATGTGTAACGTAATAGTAGTACACAGCCCGACACAAATAAATTACGAAAAATAATCTAAAATGTGTAATAAACACGAGATGTTTACAAGATTGTCGGATCGCAGGTAGCTTTGTAATTCTATACTCATTAACTTTTGCCGCTTGTAATTATTTTAGTCTTCTATTGTGTCGGCGTCTTGTATTTTTTCAGAGAAAAGTGGTGTTTACAAATACGTCTACGCCACTGTCCGAATAACACTTTTTGTTACATCAAATTTCAATGGGCCAAATGACCTGTCAGAACAAGGCTACCAAAGTAAAATAAACAAAACATTAACTGGACGACATTGACATTTAAAAATATGTGTCAAAATTTGAGATGATACATAATAACATTAAGTAATATAGATAACAATACAACAAACTGTCAAAAAATTATATTGTCACATTTCTAAAAATTTTATACTACGCCACTGGTAATTATCATTTGTTCGAAATTGCAATCTAAATGGTTTGATTTTTTTAAATCAATTTCTTAATTAGGTATTAATCGAGCGATTTATAAAAATTTGCTACACATTCGCAAAAAAACTTGTCGTTTTAACGACCCATTACCGGTAATTACAAAAATACACCCAGATCTTGTTAAAATTCAGGGTCGCACGTTTCCAACGAGTTTCACTCCAATCGTTTTTAATTTGTAAAAATTGCCAAAGTCTCATTAGGAAGTTTTCGCTTTTTACCCAAATTTCCTCAAATGTGCAAAAAATCGCCAATTACACGCGTCGCCGTCGTTGCGATCGGAAAAACAAGAAAAACTATCAAGTTTTTTCTCTAACATGTCAATGACCCTGCGGCGAGACCGTTTCCCGATCCTCAACAAGGACGATGGATGATTGTCCTTAAGGCGCCCGCAAGTCCCTTATCTTTGCAAAACAGTGTTTTAAGATAAAAAAAATGTTATTTTCGAAGTTTTCCCTGGAGATTGGTTAAAAGTTGATTTTTTCGATTGGAAGTTGTTTTCGTGGTGGTACAGGACGACGCCAGGCGTCTCGATGCTGGCGCCATCGCGACCACTATCAATTTACGAGGACGAAAACTCCAGCGCCTTGTCTGGCCTCACTATTATTTTATTGAGGCTCCACTTCAGACTCGCTGTCTGCAGATAAGCAGGGGATTGGCCTCGGACGCAAACAACCCCCGGGAATATTAACAATCTATATTTTCAGGGACGTTGCCCGTCGAAGAGTTGGAGGATGAGGGCAATCGATAGGAAAAATACATTTGTAAATTTTATTGACAAAACGACTTTACTTTACTTTGTGTTTTATTTCAAGATAAAAAATATACTGAGTGTAGTGACGAAAATATCGTTGAATTTTTTATTAAACTAAGACCAAATCAACCAAAGGAATAATAATAATAATAATAATAATAATAATGTTTTTTACGATTTTTCGGCAAAATGTCTACAGCTAAAAAAGGTTTAAGCCACTTTAGACTGAAATTGTGGTACGCCACTGCATTGAGAGAGCGTTTTTTGCGTGAAAAGAAGTGTTCACATTTTCTGTCCCAAAAATGGCTCTATTGGTGGTCACCCTCTGAAAAAATGCATTCAGTTCGAGTCGGCTGCGTTTAATCCAAGTCACGTGACAGACATTCGCGCATCTGAATTACAAATGTCACAAAACAATAACATAACGGTACTGCATCGCCGTCTCCGATGCTAGAGAGCTTAATATGGTGGAGGTGAGTTCAGGATCGCTTTTTCATGTCGGAGGGTGTCTCGTGTGACATTGAGTCGGCGAAAATGTCCCACGATGTCATTAATTTCCCCGAATAACGGAACTCCGCCACATGTGCGCATTTTTGTATAAAATTTTTCCCGAAACAATAATAATGCGGTTGCGACCACACAACAGGTGGGAACTGCGGGTCGTGCCGTCGTAAAGGGCTCGAGGGATTAGTAGGCTGAAAGTGGCGGAAATTCCGTAGCTGTCAGGGATTTTGAAGGGTTTAGTAGCCCGATTTCGGGCCAGGTGTGGGTACTTACCCAGTGGCGATTTTTTCTCACGTCAATTATTGCTTTGTTTCCTAAAAGCATTAATAAAGTGTCACGTTCTGAGGCAGAGATAATATTTGCCCGACCTATTAGTGGACACAGCGGGATAAAAGAGTTTATAGGACGGATCTCTGAAGAATCCCGATATATTTATTTGTGTTGCGTGAGAAAAAATAACGACTCTTTTCTCATTCCATTTAAGTGGCGCTAAGACACGTAGTTAAACACCGAATTTACACACTAATATCTTCATCGAGACGACAAACACACGGGAGAGACCTTTGGCGAGATTCTACTCAAACTGACAATGTTTATTTGCTTTTGACGACTCGATGACAGGTTTATTTGCCCACATGGGATTCATAAATTTTGACTTGAGCCGCTTTAAACCCATTGTGGGAATTCGAACATTTAAAATTTTCAACTCTGATTTCATCCATTTTAAATACATATTATTTATGATTATGTTTACCTACTCTGTAGAAAACTTATTCTAAATACCGAAAATATAGAAACTATATTAAAAAAGAACACTAATTGCTACTACCTCCCCCACAAAAACTTTAATCGGATTTTAGACTTTGATACAAATTTTATTGCTTACATGTAAACCGTGAATGAAACTTTAAATTTATTAATAAACACTAATCCTTAAATATTTTTTGCACGCGATTAGATAAACATTAATTGCTCTTACGTTCATTACTGGGTCCGCGCTCTATTATCTGTTTTATCAATGCGGAATTTCGTATTTTTTAGTTGAAAATTTCTTATCTGTGATTGTGGCTTTACTTTACTAGCCGTATGGGTAAACACAACAATCAAAAATATAGAAAAGAAAAAAAAATAACTCAGTTTTTATAAAACTGTCAGAAAGTCTTTTGCAAAAACTATCGATATCTCCAATTTTCAGTAGGTATCCTTAGTTTTGTTATTTTATAATAAGAAGATACAAAGAGATTTTCGGTAGGTATATCACAAAAGATTAAACTCCCAAACTAAATTTTCCTTAGAATATGCAACCAATAATACACTGATCGTGCCTGCAGCCACAAGTGTTGCAACAATTTCAAATTTTTTAAATTTCCAGGAAAATTCTATTTCTGATAACTACTCACGATTTCTTAGAGCTCGGTGTGATTTCTAAACAATTATTTCCTCATTCAACAAACATTGCGAATCAAACGTCAGCGGGACTTTACTCACTTCCTCTTAAACGTTTTTTGAGGTTATTTTTCTTTCAGATTTTTTGCGTAAATTGCATAAACAATAACAAATTAGAATGAATGAGAAAAAAACCCCGGCGCCTGGTGATGGCCTTCGGTCTCTTAGAAGCACAACATTGTTTAAAGCTGTGAATTTTGAATTATACGTAAAACCTGTGAGTTAGCATTTGTCCTATTGGGTAAATAAATGATTATTAAACTGTTTTTTTTGACAGAATTTGGTAATAATGGGATTAGGGTTGGTGGCTTTTACGGGATGTTTGGGCTATATTGCGTACATGAGGAGTAAGTATGATGCACTTGGATATTATCCTGCCATTCAGGAAGACGGAAGAGAGGAATTTGTAAAAAGAAAGTCGAAATGGGACGATTAAATAGTTATTAGTTTTATACTAGTGTAATTAGTTTTGAGTAAAAAAAATATTTGTTTGGCGCCTCAACTTAAAACTCAGTAGTACCAAGCATCAAACTTGTCTCTTATGTCATTTTTGAAATAAGGTAATCCTTAAATTATTGTTTAATTAATTGTGTAAATAAATTAATATTGTTGTTGATAAGTGTTTACTTTATTCTTTTCGTGTCTTTTAAAACTAATGAGATATTATCAAAATCCATGATGGGAATTTCATTGCGCAAAATCGTGGAGCGCGTCCTGTGTTTACCCAAACCAACAACAAAATAGTGCCTGAAATAGTTTCGGCAATTATGCAAAAAAACTGTTATTAATTAACACAGTCACGTGTCTTATGATGATTAATAAAACCACGGAGTTAGTTATCGATAAAATCTGCCGTTCATGTATGTGCCAAAATGAGAATATGCGAAATGTGTTCGATTCCAAAGAACTCGGCGGCCAAACTTTACAACTCGCTGAGATGTTAATGGATTGCGCTGCTGTGGTTGTAAGTACCCCCGTTAGTGCCCCTTTGCAACCACAGCGGTTGAATTCCAGGTTGCCTCAGGGGACGGCCTTCCCAACCTTTTATGCATAACCTGTGAAGACAAGCTCAACCTCGCCTACGAGTTCAAACAGCAGTGCCAGAAGACCGACACGACCCTACGGGAACTCACCAACCAATCCGATTCTGTAATCAAGGAGGAAACTTGCGATATAGTCGTTCAGCCCGACTTCAACATCCCAGAACTTTACAATGACTCAGATAGCGATGATGACGACTCCAAGTCTAAATCCTTTACGTGTCCCTTTTGCCAGAAGGTTCTAAGGACGAAAAAGGGTCTCCGCATCCATCAGCGACGCCACACAGGGGACAAACTCCGCTCTTGCCACTTGTGCGACGCTCAGTTTACAAGGACCCACCACTTGATCAGGCACATGAAAACCCACGTGAAGGGCGACACGGGGCACGTGTGTGCCGAATGTGGCATGTCTTTCATGAAATTGAGTCATTTGCTGTCGCATAAGAAGACCCACAAGGGAGATGGGGGCGATAAGAGCGATGAGGGTGAGAGCGGGCAGCAGTCAACAGCAGCGGACAATAACAGCGATTGCGATAATGAAATAACGTTGGAGATTAACGAGGATGAGGACGAGGATGACGCTTTGGAGGAGTATTTTAAGCCAAAGACGAAAACGTCGAAAAAAGATAAAGGAACTTATGAATGTAAATATTGTTTTAAGATTATGACGACGTTTGTCGGGCTTAAGATACACATGAGGAGGCATACGGGGTCAGATTTGGCCAAGTGTAAAGTAAGTTAACGAATTACAAGTTGAGTTTGAACTCCAATGTTCACTTTTTTTTGCCTTATAAGCAAGAAATTTTTAATATTTAATGAAGGGGACTGCAGACTAAACATAAACAAATATTCCATTCTCTAGTAGTTTGTATAATTTGCTTTTTTGTTGCCTGTGTCTGTAATGCTTTATAGCAATTAAAAAATCAACTCAGTATTATCTGTGAAAGATTGTTTTGAATGGTTGTTTATATGCATTATTATTTAATAATAATCTTGCACAGAAACCACCAAAAAGTTTTAAAATATGTACATACATATTTGATTTTAGAAAGAAAGATTAAATTTTTTAAGTATTTAATAAAATATTATTGTAAAGCAGACAGAACAAAATGCTGTAAAAAGCTTCATTTTTTAGAAAACCATAACTTTGGGAAAAAAGAGTTTTTAAGTATAGACATTTAAAAGAAGTCCAGATTTCTTTATTAAAAATTTCATTTCAGAGTTTTTGTGATGAAAATGCAAATTTTTAATACAGCAAAGAATTTTTTGTTTTCATTTTAACAAATTAAGTTTGGAAGCAATTTAAAGTGGACTGCAGACTAAACATAAGTATTTATTCCGAACGCTTAACAAATTTTTTACCATCCTTTCTAAAGCTAATTTTGCGAACTAGTACATCGCATTATAAGTAGAATAATTCACACTAAGTACATAATCAATTAATCAAAGTTGTTTTTCTAATCTGAAGTGTATTTGAAATGTTTTATGAAAAAATCTTTTTTGAATATTCACATTTTCCAATTATTTGTTTCTATTGTTAATTACACTATTTAAAAATTACCTCCCTAGAGAAAGATTAAAAAAAATTACAGCTCATACTATGTACTGTTAGAAAAGATTTGCTTAGTTTCATTGTTTCCATCCCATTTTTATAGTTATGTGACAAAAGCTTTACGAAAACCAGCCACCTGAAGCGCCACCTACAAACCCATGGCATTAAAGAGCTCGATAAACCGAAACCTGTCGAAAAGAAGGTAATGGAATGTGAATTCTGCGACCGAAAATTCAAATACAAGAAGAGTTTCAACCATCATATGCAAACCGAGCATGGAATGTCGGACGAAAGCGACGTCCCTCTCAGTGCTTATATTTCAAAAATGAAAGATCCGGAAGAACCTAAAGAGGAGTCGGCTGAAAAACCTGAAAAGACGGACGAGGCAGAGCCGAGTTCGGATCAAGAGACGAAAGAGGAAATTACGCCGCCGACGAAACCCATCCATCACAAAGTCCACGTGTGTCACGTGTGTGAAGCGGCGTTCGCGCGAGCCAATCATTTAACACGACACATGACTTTGCACAGGGCACTCTTGATACATAAGTGTGATAGGTGCGACAAGGCGTATGCGACGTTGGAGCATTTGGCTAAGCATGTGGAAGAGGATCATATTAATAAGCCGTATGCATGTACGATTTGTAATAAGCCGTTTAGTAGGGGGGAGCATTTGATACGACACTTGAAGGTGCATCAAACCGGGAACGAGAAAGAGGATAATTTGACGTGTTCGATATGCGAAAAGACTTTCAGCAGGTATTTTCGATGTTTGATTACTGGTAGCACTGATATAATTTTTTTCATTGACAGGTCTGATCATTTAGCGCGCCATATCAAGATACATTTGTTACAAGATAAGCGGCATGTTTGTTCTGAGTGCGGTAAAGCGTTCAATAGACTCGATAATCTTAAGACTCACCAGAGGATACATACGGGTATCAAAGACACTACAAAGTTGCACCTTTGTATTTACTGCGGCAAGGAGTTTAATAATTCGAGCAATATGGTGAGGAGTTGTTCCGTAAAAACTCACTTTTGAGTGATTTGTTCTAGATTGTTCACATGAGACGACATACGGGGGAAAGACCGTATAAATGCAGTCAGTGTGGTAAGGGTTTCCCTAGATCACATGATCTCAAATGTCATGAAAGGACACACTCAGGGGAAAAACCCTATCATTGCGCGTTATGTGGAAAATCGTTCAATAAGAGCAATAAGTTGGTAAGTACAAAAGCGGACCGCAGACTAAACAGTGTTTCATACAGAGTCGTTTAACCAATTCATTATTATTCGATACAGTGAACAAAAAACAAACGAGACAATAATGAAAGTAAATAATTGATTCTGTCCCAAAGGGAACCAAAGACTGAATACATGACAACTGTATGACGAATCTAAATTTAGAAGCGATTTTGGTATTAAGTGCTCTCTTTGTTACACTGGCACACGGAATTTTGGAGGATTTGTCATTCGACTGACATAAAAATGTAAAACGGGCCTTAGGCCACTAACCTCACTTTCGGTTTTTGTAATTTTTATCTTGATAGCTGGAGAAAAAATGACAACAAATCAAAATCATTTATTGAACTTATATAAAAATACATACGTATTGCTGGCATTATTGTTTCGGAAAATCGACACCAATAATAAATTTCAACTAAAACTTTCAATTTTTAGTTTCAAACGTCAATTAACTGACAATAAAGCGTGGCTTACATTGACATTTTTTGAACTGACATGAATTTGATGTCCAAAATTTCTTGTACGCCACTGTATAAAAATTTTAATTTTGTGTTGGAAAGTAAATTAAATATTATGAAATTAAATATTAATGTAAATGTTGTATTTACGATAAGAAAGGTTCCTTTTTCTAATTGCATATTGTAAACGCTTAAATCAATAAAAATATCGTAAGCAACAACTGGAATAGCGGACGGCAGATTTTTGAATTTTTTACGTAATCAAATTACTGCGTTACTTATTAAGTATGGTGTTTTGAATCTCATTTTAAAGAAAAAAAAACACAAATTATGTCTGTTTTTTTTTTAACGTCCAGTTACGCCACACTCGCGTCCACACCGGTGAGCGGCCCTACGTGTGCAACATTTGCGGACGGGCCTTCACCCAATCCAACGACTTGGCCCTTCATATGCGTCGTCACACGGGGGCGCGGCCTTACGCCTGCGGTATGTGTCCGGCGCGTTTCATCCAATCCGGACAACTGAAAACCCACCGACGTACTACGGGCCATTGGGTGGAGACTCAGCCGGACCTGAAAGGGGGCCACCGGGTCGAGCCCGTCACCCCCGTTATGGAACCTACACCCATTAGGTTCAAGACCCATGGCAAGAAGAAGGATGATGAGGTGGACGAAGCAAAGAGCAAAATTTTAGCCCAGACGATGGGGTTAATGGGACCGTTGAACGTCTCAGGGGAGAATCTGGTGATCGATCCAAAAATTGTTGAGTTGCAGAATTCGGGATTGATCAATTTGATGGGCGGAGGGGAGGTTAAGTTTAAAGAGGGTGGGTTTGTGGTGTCGCAGGTGAAGAGTGAAGGGGAAAAGGTTCAAGGGTTTGGACAAGGGGGGTCCGTGACGTACTCGATAGTGGCGCCGGTGGCGAGTTCGACGACTTTTACAGCCGCGGATTATAGCAATTATCAGAATTTCGGTTGAAGGGGTGGTTCGGATAACAAGAGTGGAGAATAATTTAAGTGATAACTTAGTTATTGTGTGTTTGAGTAAGAAATAGTGTCCGAGAAATTACAAAGGGGAAACCCGTGTGACTGATGTGCCAGTTTTAAAGTAGTTTTGAACTACACAGCTGCCAGTATGGATTCGGTTTGCATAGTCTGATCAATGTATATTTGTCAGTTCGTGTTTACTATTAAGAATCTATAAATAAACTTAATATATTCTGATACGAAAAAAGGGCGAGTTCATTTACACATCAGGTGCCATTATGTAATAAATTTTAATCAAGCTATTTAAAATAACAATATAATTACAATATCCCATTTATACCGTAATAAGTTGGCCCGAACACCATGGACAATGATGTATATTCTCAGTTGGTTGTATCAAATTACTCGTTTTAATCTCCGACAAGAGTGCGATTATCTCTTCGGCAGTTTCCGTACTTTGATTATCACTTGGTTCGACCGTAATTGTATTCTGTGCGATTTTATTTATTTCGTTATTGATTTTCGCGTGTTCTTCGCAGAGATGATTGTTTTGGTGATGTTCCAGCAATTCGGACGGAACGGTCCCTTTTTCAAGCATAAGCTTTTTCACCAATTCGTTCAATTTGTCTAACTTGGCCTTCATTAACTCCCGGTCATTGGCCAATTGGGACAATTGCTGGTCTTTTTCGATCGTCTTTTGTTTCAAGAGACTCCTTTGTTGCTGATAGAGAGCCACATACTCTCCTATCGTCTCGGTTTCACCTTGCAATTGCAACACTAGGTGTTCGAGACGTTGCTTTTCTTCCGTTAAATTGGCAATGTCTTCCATTGTTTGCAAAAATTTTTCTTCCAAATGTTTCATGGCCGACTCTTTATCTAAAACAATTCCGTTATGGTTACTATCAGTAGCGTCCTTAGTTTCATTCCCCTCCAACTCCCGATTCCTCATTTCTAATCTCTCCACTTTCTCTTCCAACTCTTTTACGTCATTACTGACATCACACGACACTTGCACGCCCTCCTTCAGTTGTTTTATCTCATTATTCAATTTTTCTATAGTTTGATTAGCTTGAAACAATTCGGTTTGCAACGCTTGTGAACTATGATCTTGTGCTTCGTAATGTCTCAACCGATCGTTTAACTGTTCACTTTGAAGTAATTGTTTGTCGAGTTGGGTCGAACTTTCCCGAAGATGCGACAACTCCTTATCTTTGATTTCAATCGCGTCGGCCAATGTTTGCAGATGGATTTCGGTTTTTTGCAACTTCTCTAACAAGTCCTTATTATTGCGCTGTTCAATCGTTAATTTTTCGGTCAATTCGATTTTATCATTATTCTGGAAACAAAACTTCAGTACAAGCTTTTCAAGTCCAGTGATACTCACCAACTTGATGAAAACTTCCTGCATACTATCCATCTGATTCTTCAATTCGGTGTTTTGCGAAACTGCTCGAGCCGCTGCGACTTTATCACTCTCCATAATGGCTAATAGTTTAGCACTGTCGGGTTGGTTGGTCCTCAACTCTTCTATGATCCGCTCCAACTCCCTTATACTCTCCCCTTTTGCTTCCAACTCCTTCAAAAGCAACTCCTTTTCGTTTGCTACCTTAACATTATAACCTTGTAATTCTACATTTTCACTTTTGAGTTTCTCGACTAATTCTAAGGCGGCTTCGAGTTCGGCTTTTGTTTCACCGGTGGGTTTCTGAACGGCAAAGGTCACTTGATCATTCTGCAAACTTTGCAATTGTTTCTCCAATTCGCTAATATGTTTTATCCTGTTCTGTTCTTGTATAGCCAGAGATTCGTTTTCTTTCTGCAACGTCTCTAATCGATTCGCCAGACTCGACAATTGTGCATTCAACTGTTGTGCATATTGCTGATACTGTAGACTAGACTCTTCCCTCTCTTTCGACAAAGTTTTTACAGTGTGACTCAAATCGGCGACTTGTTTCTCAAGAGCGAATTTCTCCTGCGTCAGTTTTTCGATCTCACTGCTGTCTTGATCACCAGTTGTGAGTTGCTGGATTTTAATATTGGCCATAGACAACTGGTTTGACAACTCCTTAATCTGTTGTTGAAATTCCAAACAATTCTCAGAACTACTTTTGAGCTTTTCCCTTGCCTCAAGCAAATCCTGGAGCAACTCTTCTTTCTCATCTTTCATAGTTTGGTAATTTTGTTTCATCTTTTCCAACTCGGAGTTTTGCTCACGTCCCATATTGTCGTATTGCGATTTCTCGTTTTTAAGGAGTGCAACTTCACGCTCCAGGTCTGCTACCCGTGACCTAGAGGTTTTCAATCGGCCTTGCAACTCCTCGCATTCGGCTGTTTTTTGTTTCGCAGACAACTGGAACTGGCTCAGATTTGCAACTAATTCTGTTTTTTCCGCTACAAGAATTCCTACAGTTTGGACATGACATTGTAACTCTTCTCTAAGAGTGCTAACTTCATGTTCTACTATAGTATCAGTGTTAAGTTCCTTGTCTTTTAGTTCCCTTTCTAATTGGTTGAGTTTTGTCTGGTATTCCCTTAGAGTAGCGTTCAATTCTTCTGTTTTTAATTTTTCTTGATTAAGCAGTTCTGCCAATTCTTGATTCCGGATTTCCAGCTGTGACTCGATCCTAGGTGGGTCATTTTCAGTGCTAGGACTTATTAATTCAGCCATCTGGTCTTGCAACTGACGCAGACTCTCAACTGTTGACAACTGGGGACTTGGGGAAGAATTCTGGTCAAATTTGACGCTGTCAAAAGCTTGAAAGTTCGTAATTTCATCATTTTTATTGTCTTCAGGTACTGAAAACCCCATATTAAGGTCACTAGTAGTCTGCTCAGTCTGTTGGTGTCCATTGAGATTGTTTAAGGGCGTGATACTCGCGAAAGGGTCATTGTTTTGTGAAATGTTATCAAAAAATGCCGCTGGTTGCTGATAACCGTTGTTAAAGTTTACATTACTGAAGTAATTTGGAAGTTGCGTTGGTTCATTCACTGCATTTGTAAAACTTTCCACAGGTGTCTGTTCCCGACTTGTGGGTGGTGATTCAACACTTTCGGGTACTTTCTGGGGAGTGTTCTTCTTTTTTTCCTTTTTTAATTCCTTGAACTAAAAGCAAAACGATGATGGGGCCTAATTAAACAAGGAGGCTTTTAAAAAAAGCGCGTGCGTTTTTAAAATCACGTAGACGTGTTAGAAGCTAAAAAAGCAAAAATGAAGTTTTTGTTAATTACCTTTTTTCTTGCAGACGCCAATTTTTGGGCTTTTGACACATCTGCCATATTTTTTGTTGACATGTGTCAAACACGTCACTTTTAAATGTCATTAAAATAGGGAATTTTACCAAGCGAGGTTGGCTTCCATCAAAATAGGGAATTTGACAAAGAGAGGTTGGTGCAAGGGTTATATAAGTCGCGTTATTTTGGCAACGTCGATATTTTTTGAAGGGTGTTTGCTGTGTTGGAAGTTATGTGATGATGATGTTCCTCGTGGAAAATCTTTCAATAGAAAAACAATCATTTCATTTTTTACAACTCCACATCTCTAAAATGAAGGTAAGTTTTAGGGTTTCTATGTTGATTCAAGTATTTTTGCAAAAGTCGCATTATTATGATGATTTTTTTCATTTAACCTGAAAGTCTCTGTTGACATAAAAAACGAGCTTTTTAATACTGACTTTTTCATGAATTCTTAGCGTTTTAAGAATTATGAATTGTATTTTTATTGATTGTGTTGTTTGTTTGCAGATTACGTGAAAATTGAAGATTTGCTGTTAAAAAAAGAGATGGCTTCTTGATTCTTTTAGGTGAGTTGCAATTGTTTTGTCCTAGATTTCCAGAGGTATGTATTTGTATTTTTTTTTTAGATTGTTCGCGAAGAGAACTCCATGGGAAAAAAATGAATACTAGCCTAGGTAGGTAATGAATTTAGTTTGTTTGTTTACAATCTGAGATATAAATGATGATTAAGTATTTGCTATCTGAATTACTGTGCAGATAACTTTTACTACCACCATAAAAGTAAGACTGACGTTGGGAAGTGTTCTCACAACAAAAATCTTTGTTTTTTGGGTTACTGATTTTATTTTACTTTTTTATTTCAGTTTATTGAAAATGTGGAAAAATCAAGTTGTATTATTAAAACTCTTAGGTAAGTTTGCATGTTTATTATTTTTCTTTTTTCATTCATTAACTATGATGTTAAGAATTTCTTCACCTGATAATTTCATTCATTAACTGAAGACAATCGACTCTGAGGATTAAAGTTTTTTTATTAATTAATTTAAAAAAGGCAATCATGTAAATTATAATATATCTTTTTACTTACAGGTCGCGACTTATAAATGTTCTCTTTACTTTTCTTTTTATAATTGTAATCCCTGGCGATGTCAATGTATTCCCTTGGGTATATGTATTCCAAAAACAGCAACAGGAGATAACACAAAGAGACTGCCAATAAAAATGGCCAAACACCACTTGTTTTGTAACTAAAATAAAAACATAAAAATCAAATCGAGTTTCAATCTGATTAATCTCACCTCCATAACTGCTCCTGTAACGTCTTACTCCTTTCTTGCATAACGTTGTGATAGACGATTTCTGTCCGTTTCGAAACGTTCTCCCAATTGTAATAATTTTTTATCCTCAAATTACATTCGTAAGGGCAATTAACTCTGTTATTTTTTAAATCATCAATTGCGATTTCAAGAGTTTTAATAAGAGAAGGGACATTAGGTTCAGTCAAATAAATTAAATCCTCAGGCAACACTTCTGGAATTCCCCCAACTCGCGTTGACACGACTTGTAGTCTATAAAAAGTAGTTATGTGACAGGTTTAAGATATTTTTGCCAATCAAACCCGCATGAAACTGCTTCCACTATAGCCATACAATAAGCCTCAGTCAAGGAAGTGTTAAGGAAAATATGGCCTTGGATTAGAACATTGCGAACTTGAGAATGTTCCAAGCTACCTAAAAGGGTGACCCTATCGTGCAACCCTTGTCTTTCTCGAATTTCCTCGAGTAATCTACAAAATTAAATGTGAGACGAAAAATATGTTTTTTGTTATTACCCGCGCTTAGGTCCGTCACCTGCTATTAGAAAATTAATACTTTCGTATTTATTGCACATTTCTGCAATAATTTGGGCAGTCAAATCCACACCTTTACGATATACTAGTCTTGAAACGACCACTATAGTGACTAAAAAAATAAAATTTAATATAACAAATTGATGAAACGCGGACTTTTTACTATATTTGCTCGATCTTTGGCTCGGATCTGGCATAAACGCACATGTATCAACCGCATTTGGTATCACAGACACCCTTTTACTGCTGACTTTTGCCCTTAAGACTGTATTTTCTTTCCCTGTGTGTGAAACGCAAATCCAGTGATTACAATCAGTTAAAGACATTTGTAATAATTTGTTTGTTATAACTGCACTGGCGTCAGCAAAACCAAACAAACTGTGGTCTGTAAAGACAGTCTACAAATAATAAATTGATGTTGAATCGTATTTCCACGAATGATTATTTACCTTTAATCCCATTAAATTCCCGATTACCAACGCCTCGTGTGCAAGGGCTGAAAAAGCCGAATGGCCGTGAATTATTTCAATTTGTTCCCTTATCAAAATATTGCGAATTAGAGGCACATTGCATATCATTGTTGGTAAAATCGATTGATTATAAAACACCCTAATTGGGAGATAATAGACTTTCAAACCGTTAGTTTTGTACCGAATTCCCACACAATCGCCGTAACTGTGTGTCATAACGACGACTTTGTGCCCCTCGAGGAGTAAACACTGGGAGAGGTTATAAATGTGTTCTTCGACTCCACCCATGTTGGGGAAGAAAAAATCAGAAACCATGCTACAAATTCATATTTTATAATCCACTAAAGGCGTTGTAATTGAAGAAAAATACCAAATTTTGTAGCCCATATTTGAGGTTATATTGACATTTTTTAGGGAAATTCGACAATATAAGTTTTTTGGTTGGCGTGACTGGGAAATTCAAACCCGATGTGTAGTAATGCTGTTTATTAGATGTTCTCAATAAATATAACAAAGATACATTTCGTTTAACTTCTTATTTCTTTAATAGCGTAACTAAAATAAATATAGACTTCTTAAGCAAAAAAATAAATATAAAATTTTATACCAAAATATAAAATTCATTGTACTATTTCGTTTAAAACAAACGATTTTTCCTTTTATAAAGCGGTTGTCCACGCGTTAACCGCAGCATCGGTAATTTCTTGAAAAACACAAAAATTTCCAAAAGGCGTTTTTCGAGAACCTACCTGATGCTTCGATTTCAATTAAAGCGGTCTAAATTTCTAAATCCCTACTTAAAGTATTATCAAAATCTTTAAATATTAGGCCAGATAGAACTTTTGATTAGGTACAGTATTGCTTAGGTTTATCTTGGAATGTAATAGGAATGTAAACGTGCCAAACCTTTTTGACATCTAATAAATTTATTGTTTTCGTGATATTGTGGGTTCATTTTGGTCCACAGTGGCTTTTGTACAATCCGTATAAACCCAAGCCGAGTTTTTCGATTCTCTTTCAATCAACTAGACATTTTAGTAAATCTAGTACTGTACAGACTATAAAGTTGAAGAAGAAAAAGATCACTATACAAGACACAAGGGAGTTTATAAATGTATGCTAGGTGTGGTCCTCGTTTGGGGGCCTTTGCTCCTGACTACTGCAATTCCAGGACAAACGTTTGTGGATGCTTGCATCTCTCGTACCGTTTTTCTACAATTCAAATAATCACAAAACATACAAAATCAAACTTTAGTCACCTTTATATCATCCACAACACCCGCAGTATGATATCTCTTATCATTTCTATAAATTCGCTTCATGGCTTGGCGATGATGTCCTCTGCTAAAAGATTCGCACTGATCCTCTGAAGGGGACACACCTAAACAAAACAAAACGTGAAACACGAGAAATAAAAAATAAGCAAATAAAAACTGGATGAAAAAACTGCAACCAATGTCTGTCTTGTTGCAGTACGACGTGTTGCATATAAGGGAAGAAGCTTATGCAAGTGCTATTGCGCTAGAAAACTACCCTAAGTGGTCTAATGATAAGTTTTGGAAAGTTTTGTATCAGTCAAAGCATTACTCTTTTTCGCATTGATAAAAATCAAATACAGGTTGATCCGACTTTTGTTCACCCTCTACATTCACTAAACCCGACCCGCATACAAAACTTCTAAAACTAATTGTTCACATTCAAAAGACTCACAATAAATGAAATTACGTAGGCTCACAGTGTTCTTCTTCTAGAGTGAACGAAACAAAAAACGAAAAAAATGTTACATTTTGTACAGAACGAGTCAAAATCACTGCCACACTAACCTGCAATCACCGGCACGTCAAAATCAAAACTAGCCGGTATCTGACTGGTGCTCGCTGTTGAGTTCACATGTCTCGTCTTAATTAACGGCGGGTTTTTGCTTTGCGAGATGGCCAGCCCCCGTCTGAGGTTGCCTCGGGTCGGGGACGGCGGCGGGTAGGAAATCCCCCGATGTGTGGGGCTGAGTAAATGCCCCCCGTTCTTGTTGTTGGGCACCGAGAGGGTGTTTTGGTTGAGACTGAGACTCATACTGCCGACATTGGGCGAGCCGAGGGTCAAGTTGGGCAAACTTTGGCCCAGGCTGCCGAAGGGTTGAACGGAGAGTGTGTTGGGAGTCTTGCTGAAGAGGTTGCGCTTGAAGGAGTTCTTCTGGGAGACGGGACTCTTGTCCGGAGGAAGTGGTTGCACTCCTTCGTCGCTGGAAATCGATCCGGTGCGGTTCTCGGTCTCGATGGAGACTCCGCGGGAGGCTTCTTTCGCTGAGCCGACAGACGATTGGTCGTTCATTTCGACAGAACCGCTACAAAAATGACTTGAAAAAATTCGGTAACAGTGGAAAAGTTGTACCTGTGACTGTGGGCAAGACTAGAGACTCTACTGGCACGGGAAGACGTGGCGAGGGGCGACCTGGGGGCTAACTGGAGACTGTGATAGTCACTTTCTAAGTTACAGTCTAATCCGTAGTCGACATCTAGACTTTGTTCGTCCGGAATAAACGTCATCTGCTTGGCTTGAGCGTACAAGGCTTGAGCTTTAGCGATTCCGTCTTTCCAACCCTGAAATCAGTATAATTAAATCCTGTTGTTTTTTCTCATGAATCGTACTTTGATTTTTTTCGCATCGTTGTTTTGAAGAATGAAAGCAGCCACAGCCATGTCAAATTCGTTTTTATAAATTATTGCCAAGCTTGGGGTTTCTCTTTGTAATTCTGAAACGACTAATCTATCAACTAGATACGGTTGACGCACGACTCGCATAGTTGCGCCCCCTTTTTTCGTCGAAGGCTTACAAATCAGAAGCATGTCGGTGAGAAGAAAACAATGAACTTCCAACTAGGAAAAAACTATTTTATTTCAAATATATATTTGCAACAAAACAAACCTTGGAGGCCCCAGTGTCTTTTAATTTTAAGTCACCTTCAAGTAAGAGATGCCTTTTACGTTCTGGGTGACAGTTCAGCATAGGTCTTGTTAAATCTAGATGGGAGTAAATTTTTTCTTTCTTTAGGATTTTGTCAATGTCGTCGTCTTTTGTATCCTGGAAGAGAAAAATGAAACGGCGGTTAGGCTTACCGAGACCGGTAATCCAGGTAAGCGTTAAACTTTGTTTCAATCTGTAATAAATCATCACTCTTACCACTATATCATAACTTTCTATCCTCGCTATTATCCCCTTGAGTCTTTCTTTGTCCTGTTTGTGTTTCAAACTCGCATTAACGTTGATAACAAAATCATCGACAATCTTAATCTGAAATTGAACTCACTTTATCGCACCCTTTTGCCAAATTCCTTACCAACCATCGTTTGTAGACTTTCCCTTTCGACGTCCTCGTCCGTATTTTTCAGAATGGCTTTCAGCAAAAGCCCGTATTTCGTCAGTCTTTGCATCGGTTGCACTAAAATGTCCATCAACCTCAACCTATTGCACTCTTTCTGGCTTTCGCACCACGTAAGATACGCTGTGAACACCTCGCTGTCCATGTTTTCGCGACAATAATGTTGACACCGCGATTGTTCCGCACAATACTTGTAATACGGTTGGAAAGTTTCGTGTATTTTCGAGAAACCTTCAGCCATATTTTCGATACAAGTGGTTCGTTTATGTTGTCGCATGTCCCTTATCAAGGGGAACAGCGTGTTCCGCCAGAACATCACGTTCGCGTCTAAAATTTCCGTTATGTTGGAGAAAAGTTTCTCCCTGTCTATTTCGATGAGGAGTTTGTGCGATTGCAAGTCTCGCAAACATGCAAGAAATAACTGGAATGAGCGGGAGTTAAATTGAGGCCGACATGAGACGGATGACTTACGTCCGTTACGACCTTTAAAGTGCGGATGTAGGAGACTTCGCTGGTTATTAGTTCCCATAAGGCCGTCTGTTGTTGCTGCTGTTTGTCGTTAAGCTCTGGAATGAAGAATTTAAACGAAAATTATTCTTCAAATCTAAAAAATCGATATTTTGGCTCAATTGCGAATCTTCTAATTCCTCGGATAATTTTATAAGAAATATGGTCGACTTTGAGCTATAGTTACCCGGATTGTCACTACTACTACAAATTCTCTAAAATCGAAACTTAATTTTAATTAATTATTTTTTTTATATAAATTGTACACTTAATCGGCGAGTAATGGCTAAAGTAGCAAAAAATTGACGAATTTCCTGAGCGTTGATAAAATATTGAGCAATTTTTTAAATAAAAAAATTATTACAATGATATTTGCGTTTTTTAATGAGGAGCTAAAGCTTGTTGTAAAGCTATCCTTTTTTTACTTACCACTACTGTCAACGATATCTCTCCAATCGTCCTCCAAATTGTGCAAGGCATCCAGCGAAGGACACTGCCCCGTCGGATAGCTTACATTATTCGGAATCCCTTGCTTCGAATATTTATCTAATTGTTCAATCAAAGCCTCATATTTATTATCCTGAAATGACTATTCCCATCTCAATTCTTTAAAACCCCTGGGAGACTTACTTTAGTATTCCCAAAGAAGGCATGAAGCCGTTGTTTGATCTGTTTCTTACTTTGATCACCGTCATGTAGAGATAAGGTCGAACTGGCCACAGCATTCGGCTCTTCTGTACTTGAACTGAAGAAAGTGTTGGTCCGAGGGCGATAACTCTGTTTGTTTTTATTAAGAAAAATTTATTTTCCAACTGTTGCAACTTACCCCCGATTGTTTTCGCGAATGATTCCCGTAGAAAGGTCCCGCGACCTTTTTATTGCTGGTTTCTTTGGCTGCAAACAAGATTAGAACGGCGCCTCCACCAAAATTCAATTATTTACCTATGATTCGGATGTGTCTCCCGACGAGGTGTCCCGTGTCTAGGGTGAAAGAGACAAACGATTCGGTGTTGGTCTCTTTGTCCAAAAGCCGGGCTTCGCACTGTGACAGATCGATGTTCCGAAGATCGCACATTTTTGCCAAGGCTTCGCTACAGTCAAATAACGGTAATTAAAACGGGCGGAATTAATTGGATTGTCTTTTAGTTCGCAGCCGCCTTAATAAGCCTTCAGCTAGGCAAATCCTGTTGCTAGGACGACGGCACAACCGTGTCCTTACTAGGACGAAAAGTTCGACAAGGGTAATTTTTAAATCAATTAAGGATGAAATACGCGTGAGCGCGCGATTTATGATGTAGAAACGGGCCGATAAAAAATTACACATTCCCGACATAAAAAGCGTTTTAGTTCTTCGCTGTATACTCTATAATGCTTTCATGCGAATTGATGTAACATGGAAAAAGATAGCGCTTTCATTAAATTATATTTTTCTTCAAAAACACCATTACTCACGACGAACAGATAAATATCGCACGAGGAGCTTTAACAGCTCCCGTAGCGGAAGCGCCGAATTGATGATACTAGCAAGGAGATTATGCCAGGGTTTATTCAAACTCGAAACTGATTCATTTTTAAATTTCGATTACTCAAAAAATCCAAGTGTTAAATTGAGTTGTTAAGTGTATGACGAGATAATGTCTTAGCCGATGATTTATTTTAATAATTCGGTCAAACAGATTAAAGGAAAACACTTACTGTAACGAGATCCCGTGTTGAGCGATAAAAAACAATTCATTATCCCAAGTAGCTTCATCTCCTACTTCGAAATTAACACTGAAACATTCACTGCTCGATTTCTGAAAACGAAAACACAATTAGGTTAATCGAGATTTTGTTAATGGAATTCATAGACACTGATTTCAAGACGGAAACAATTCCTGGAATGCCGGAAATTATGTTTACGATGCTTTATTAACTCTGATGTAAACATACAGCTTTTATGCAGTGTTTACACCACATAATATTTGACTCAAAGATTTCCAAAAATGGTATTTTGGGGCGTATTTTTACAAATTTAAGTGATTCTAAGCCGAAAGCTTGAAATTGTAATTTGTAAGTGATTATCAAGTCAATAAAGTGTAATTATTTTGTTGTTAAGGAATTTAAATTCAATTAACTACCTCTTGTTTCAGTACAATAACTTAAGTAGAAGTAATTAAGTTTAAATAATGACACTTTTTTTAGTTTTTTTAGTTACATAATTGAGTCTTTACCTTCACCACATTCATAAATACTAATTACAAAATTAAACCGTATATGACTTCATGGAAACTAACACATGAAATGAAGAAACACGTGTTTTAGTTGAATCTTTGTATAGCTTAGAACGAAATAAGAAATATTAATTTAAATATAAATTAATTAAGTATAGATAATTAGGTATTTATTTTGTATTTGTAGTATTAATTATTTATTAACTATTTTTATTTATTTATTATCTTATCTTGTTCATTGTTCAACACTTTATCAATAATAATAATTGTTCTAAAATTAAGTTCTGCAGTACCACATGGAGGTAGTATTTACTATCCTAGGTCCATGGTTTACCACATTACACATCTCTGACATTAGATTTCATTATTGAATTTTACTTTGATATTTATAAATATCATCCAAATTGACTACAAAATTAGTGAGGATTCAATAAAATTTTATATTGTACACGACGATAAAGTTTTTATGATCTTTTTAAGCATATTAAATTAAATTGCTCTCAAAGATAAAATTCAATTTTATCGTCTTGTATAATAAATAACTATTATTATACAAGACGATAAAGAAATTGTTTATCTACGAGTGAAAAAGGTTAAGTTTACGAGTGACAAAGTCACGAGTGGACTTCTTTTACGAGTAGATAAACAATCTTTATCGTCGTGTGTAATATTTCGTTTTATTTTGTACAGTTGGGAACACGGAATCCTGGGCAGTTTTTTCTTGTCATTTCAAAAATTGTCAATGTAGATGCACCTTTACTGTCATTATAATTGACTGAAATTAGTTGATAAAAGCACTCTTTAACATTGAGTACAAAATAAATAGTATTTATTTACGACTATGAAATATTTTCGATTTTTGGTATTGATAAAGTTGACGTTTTAAATTATTGATAAAAATGTCAAATTGCATTCAAACAATAGATCATACAAGGAAAAGTTGTGGAACGTTAATTTATATTCCTCGAAGTGTAATATGAACTACATTATGATTGTATACATAAATATGCATATACGTTCAATAACATTATAATTTAACAGTCGTAGATAAACATATTATTTTTGTCTAGTATCGAATAATACCTAAGTGACAAAATTTTAATTTCAATTTTTTTAATGTCTAAGCAAACATTGTTCTAAGCCATGTTTTTTACGGCGTGAAACATGAAATCTTGGAATATCAGTTAACATATTTATTTTTGAAAGGTTTACTATAGTAGGTACTGTAAATCTAGGCTTAGACGACGTTATTTTCTTAGTTCCATTAATCATTCTAGTTATTTTGGTATATAAAGTGTCATTCTCGTGCCTATCTACATAAATAACCTGTTTATTACGTCTCGGCATAGTTATATGATTTTAGGTCTCATTGAAATCACTTCAAAGATGCAAAATTACGAGGGTCGTGCCCTTCTGTAGGACCCTCTATGAGTTATTTGCTCAAGAAACTTAATTCAACCGCACGTCGACTTCTCGCTATAATTCAGCGAGCGTTTCATTTACGGAAAAATATCTCTAAACTCGAATAAAACAGTTTCGTAAGAATCGTCTCTGTTTAGTTGAGAGTAAAAAGTGCTGTCCGAGATCCCCAATTCGTCGCGTTGTTTTTCGTAATCTCCGTCGACATTTGTGTAACTCCAAGGAAATCCATATCGCCCGAGGGATGCGAACGGAAGTGGCAGAGAGAAAGGTCAATACATCAAGGGACAAAACTTGTCCGGAAATATAAAAATGACGTGTCAGTGTGGTCATAAGCGAGCTTTAATTAAGTGAGGAAAGCTTTTATCGGCATCCCTGGTGAATAAGAATGGTGGCACTCTTGATAGCGCTAAAAAGGCTGGAAATTCCGGTTATAAACAATTCACTTACTTGAGATCTACTAAGCATGTGTTTCCGGGCCGGTGGCGTTTCCCTGGTGGGTGTTACCGGCTCCGGGGTGACCGAGGGTGGGGCTAAGAGGGGTCGGGTGCAGTCCGGCTCGGATCTCGAGTCCTTCAAAGCCGGATCTGTGGTCGAAACGACGCCTTGCCTCATTTCTAAAGTGTCTAAATGGTTTAAACTCCGGGACCGGACCTGCAACAACACGCAATGCTATGGTGAAAAATTATCAGATTTTCTTTGAGGAATCAATAGCTTATTCGGTTTATCTTGGCATCTTTCAGCATGGCTTCACTAAATATAAAGTTAATTACGTCAGAAGGCATTGTGGGGCTCTATCAAACTTTCTGCAACGTCAATACCAATGACGGGCTTCAATGCGATGGCTATCAGCACGGGGGGTGCAAAAAATCAATTTTCAAAGCTAATTACACTACTGATTTTTTTTTAAGTTTCAATGCCTTTTTGTGTGGAAAAACACAAAAGTCTGGCGCTATTGAAATTGTCGATCTTTTATCGGCATAATGGAGGTTTCTATTAGGTACAAATGGAATTTTATTCAATAATCCCTCAAATGTGGCGATTTGAGAATTTTTCGCAGAGTTTGTGATACCTTTCAAATCCGATTTGCAATATTAAAAGAGCAAACATTTGGCTGTTGCTTGCCGTGTAGGTGTATTGAAAAGTGGAAATTTGTGAATATTGGCTGTGTTTCATGAGACGATTATAAAATACTTTGATTTATCGTTGTTTCTAATGACCCTCTTTGATGATGGATTTTCCCAGAAATTCAATATTCGCGCTGTAAGCGCATTTTTCCAAACAAATCGATTGAACCGACCGGAAATTGCGCCAATTCCATCAATTAACCTGATGAATTCGAAAAAGCCGACTTTCGCGATTAGAACGCGATATTTTCGGATCGAAACTCGCGTCTTATCCTGTCATGAACACAATGATATCCCACATCTCCTTTTTTGTACTTTGTATGCCGTACATCTTCGACGAACCCTGCGCTCGATAAGCATTATTCGCATCCTCTCTGCCAACATGTTATTTATCACTCGATGCATTCAGGATCTGTTTATCCACAGCCGCACGAAGACAGAATAATCCATTTAATGAGGATAATAATAGCGGAAGTGCCCCAACTTTGTTCCTCAATTAACATCGAAGAAAAATCGAGACTTTTTTATTGCCCGCTTCTGAAAGGTAACAAAAGACGCCCCAAGCCTACATCTTCAAATTACAGTGCTTTTGAAAATGATTTATGGACGGTTTTAAAACGAAAGCCATGTCGAACAAAACGGACCTACATTTTCGGGAGCTTTTATGGACGACGGGACGTATGAATAAAACATTGTCTGAGATTTAAATTACGCTTTTAATTCGAGGTGAAGTGACGTCATAAGAATTTGTTTTTTCAAAGGTCGAACCAACTTAGCAACCACTAGAATATACTCAATCAATTATTCCACGATTAATCTTCCATCGATTTACTCAAGAAATGCATTTAACTGAATTTTTTATGACCAACACGCGCAAACAATAATCATGAAATTTACAAATAGCTCTTCACAGGTGTAGTAAAATAGTTTCTGCAGAAAATACATTTATATGCTATGATTTTGTATTTTAAAATGTAATCGTGCTCTGCTAGCTTTTATTGTTCAAAAAGCTTACAAATAAGGTTGCAATTGTATCATTTCCACCTACAAACGTGTAACTAAACGGAAACATTTTTTGAAGTATATAATTTGAGGCGTTTAAAATTAGAATTTGTAAAATTTATAAATTTTTTTAGGCCAACTGCTTATTGTTTAAATTTTTAGTAAAACCTTGCCTAACAAAACAGTAAAGTCACTACATATTTGAAACAAAATAAAATTTTAAAACTGACAATTTTATATTTTATTAAGATTTCGCCTAATGTGAGTTAGGCCACTTTAATTTGCAATGCTTCTGATTGAAATTGTTTAAATACAAGTTGTCTACTGGACTGTACATATTTGTAAAAAATGTAATAATGGAAATAATGAAAAAAAAACAAAGTTTCAATAAACTGTATAAACAATTACGAAATAAAGTGTTTTTGCTCCTTGTCTAGTTCCATTTTTTTTTTGTTAAAGCGTTGTTTAAAGTTGTTGATTCTTGTTTTCTTATTTTGTACTAAAAGCAATTATTAATTCTATTGTCGGATGTTTGTTTCAAATTTTTTGAAATCGCGTTTTTCTATTTCTCAAAGATCTAAAAATATATTTTTTTATTAGAGGCATAAAGTGGTTATTTTGTTTCTGGGTATAATAATGATTAGGGCAATTTTTAATCAAGGGTACGTATGAGAAAAAAGACTATTTTAATAAAGCTTTAAAAGCTTTAGCTTTAAAAGTAAATCTTTATTGCAATACTTTTTTTGAGTCAATATTTATTAGTCTTTTGCATCCTAGACCCAAATGTTTTGCGTACGTGCCTTCGTAGTGTCGTAAAACAGTTAACAAACTATTAAACTCATTAAAATTATAACAAGACATTTATCCTTCTTCAAAAGTATTCTTTAAAATCATTTATCAAACTTTACCTAATGCAATAATAAAAAATCTTTAGTAAACACCGAATATGCGGTAAAGTGTTATCTTCCCACTTTTTTTCTCTAATTTTACAAATATTTGCACAGGGGGTTGGTTGGTCTTGACTTTTGTGCTTATTTTTCTTGATTCAAAAGACGAGTCGAGTGGAGTTGCAGAGCCACGAACTTTATTTTTTGTCTAAATAATAACATCTAACACAAAGGGGAATAAGTATTCAGTCAAACTAGAAGACTTCAGTTTGTGATCTCATTTTCTCAATGACTTTGTTATGGAACAAAGTAATATACATTTTTGTTTCACTGCACTTGTAGCTAATGAAAACAAATGAAAAATTTTAATTGAAAATCCAAAGTTTGAGAGAATTAAAAATTAATAATGCGTCATTACTGGCATCAAACAATTCGTTATTACTTTTTTATCTCCGAGTTTTACATGAGAAGTTTCAGAAATAACTGGGAGAATCATAATCCGAATAATACTTTTTATTTGAAGTTGTGCTTTAGCTAATTAATGTTTGCATAATTTCGCGAAATTTATTTCTCCTGCGTTTGAATTATCATTTTAATGAATAGAGCCCATGTAAACTTTTTCGTCAGGTGCAAACATGTGGAATTACTTAATTGTTCTCGTTTACATTTCCAACTATCGCTTACATTAAACAAAGTTGTAAACAGGTAGCGAATGTGTCAGGAGAGACGAGCATTTATTAAATTTCAGCGTTTTTCAGGCCATTATTCTGAAAATCGTTCGCTTGCTAACGGCGTAAGTCCGGCCTTAATTCCGGCTTTATAAATAGACGAGTGACAATAAAAGTAAACAGAAAACCATCAATAACATTCGATGTGACGTACAGAAATACATTTCAATACATCCATCAGAGGAGAGGACATGAAAGCTTTACAAAATTCGACATACCATCACAATTGCCAATATTTTTCCCACTCCAAAGGCATATCTCCCAATTCCAATGTTTAACTCGATTCAAGTCGAACTAATATTGAAACAAAAAGTGAGAGGAAAGGTCGGATTATGACTCCGATTCTGTTATATAGGGTTCATGACCTTTCGCCAAGTTATTTTTTTATTACCGAAGAGGAAAAGTGCATGGCGGATGGCGGACTATAAAACGTGATATCGGTTGCAACTCGAGCGACCCTAAAATACCGCAATCTCTATATTTCTCCGAGAGGAAACATATTCGATTTCCTGTTTTGCACTTACCGACCCTGTTCACTTCCCGTCATAATTCACTAATTGATTATAATGGGGGAAAAAGCGATGATCCGGCAGCAACTTCCACCAGAACTCGATTAACACAAAAACTTCATTTCACGCTAATACTAACCCAAAAAATAAAAACAACACAATTCTTCAAGAAAGTTTCCTTTTTGAGCTCATTGTTCCATAAATTGTACTTATTTCAGCAAACAGCCTTTAGTTTCCTTTATTTATTTTAAAGCGATATATTTTTGTTTGTTCGCCTTTCTTCCAACGTTATTTCTTGCAACTTATTAAAACCAACGTCAGGATAAATCCTTTCCGACGTTTTAAATCCAATGAATGATGACATCGTGACAATCAGAAATTCCACTGAATTCATTAAGAAAAATCCGTTTCTTTTTACAACCAATTTCTTACGGATCCTTTACGCGAAACCTTCTTTCAATAATTTATCCCACTAAACATAAATATTTAAACGATTCGAAAAAAATCGCTCGAATTTGTTTCCTTTACTCATTGATTTTTTGCAAACTCTACAATTCATACCTACACGTGTCGACTAATTTAAAATTAAAATTGTTTTGGGGGCCACAACGGCGTTAAATTATCATTTATTTTGACGGATTTTCTGTGCCTCGATTCGTTTTAACTAGAATCAGTTGACTCGGTGAAGAGGGTTAAACACCACGAACGTGTCGTTAATCTTCATTGCCAAAAGCCCACGAATAAATAGAAAAAGAGACCCAATTTATTTCTTAACAACGATTCACTCACAAAACTTGGTATTTGCATTTGCAAGATGATCAAATTCGATATGAATTGAACTCGGAAAGTTTTATTGACTTTTTTAACAGCCTCCAGTCTTAGTGCACTTAAACTTTCCGCTTAGACTCGAGTTTATAACTTAAGTGATGCCTGCAGGAACTCTCCGGAAAAATTACACGTCTTATTGCCCCCTATACAGGGCGGACCATTATCTGCAGACAAGTGGTCGTCCAACCACAAAGTTGGAATCTTTAATTTAAATGTAACTACTTTTCTTTCTTTTCTCGAACAACTAACGTCAGATGTTTGTCCAAAAACAATGTTTTCTATTTTCAGAAAATGTTCAATTTCAGCTCAACTCTGAGTTCATTCTTTCTTAGCAAAACAGTATTGTTTTTTGCAGAAATAAAAAAAAATCATATTTTTGTTCGTTTCAAAATAATTTAACAAGTTTAAATGTTCAGGAATATTATTTTTCCAAGCACTTAAGGAGATTGTCTTGCATTATTTGTATGTTAAAGCTACATTTATTTCTTCCTTAGGAAAAGGATTTAAATAATTGCTGCTTTTCTTTTGAAACGTCGCGAATTGTATTTCTGTTAGTTTTTCCTTGATTCTGTAGCAAGTTCACGTCTTTAATCGCCCCCTGGTGTTGATACTCGTTAACAATCCTGCATTAAACTGCCACGTTGTGCATCTATTTGGCCTATCGCCAGGACATTTGCCCGGGGTCAATCCAGATCGATTCCCGAAAAAAAAATCCCGTGTCGTTTATCGTCGCCATTTCGCGTCGAAATCAAATTTGTACCGCAAGAGGTGATTCCATTAGCGTTCTTCGTTCGGTGCAAAAAGTAATTAAGGGATTCAAAGATTTATATCGAAGCAACGAGGCACTTTATCAACTTTATTAAGTCTTCGGTGGTCGATATCGTCAGTTTTTCGTCTTGAGCGATGACGTGAAAGCATTAAATCGGGCCGTACGACTAGTCAAATAAGGGGGTGGCCCTTGGAAACCACGTAAGTCATTATCAAACCGCTGAAAAGTGCTCTGCTCTCACGAATGGATTAAGGATTAAATGAAACGTGGGTGGGATGTGAACTGTATTCCAGGATTACCACTTGCGGGAAAGATAAAATTTTATTAAAATTGCGACATAAATAAATGTTATGGCCGTGTAAACATTTGATGGGCTCTAGGAATTGGAACTAGTCTGAATACAAATAGACGACAAAGTTGAACTGAAACAAAATTTAATGAAGGCCTGAATTTCTTATTTGCTTTTGATTTGAAGAAACTCTAAGTAGATTTGCCCTCTCTATATCACTTTCAAGTTCGGAAAAGAGGCAAAAAACAATTTCATTAGTTCTCCGTCACGAAAGAACTAAAATAAATTTAAACACAGCTCAAACATTCTCTTGTCCGGATCTTGTAAATTCTTCACGAACACTTTGCAATTAATAAAAAGAAATTGTGTTATGGCTTATTTTCAGCACGTACGTGGTGATTAAATTTGTTTTGTTTTTAAATCATGACGAACTCCTTTGTGTAATCATTATTTCGGCGATATCGAGGAAAGTGAAACCAACGTGGGTCGGCAGGAAGTCGCCAGGGATCCCTCCCTCATTATCCTCATTGTCCTCGAAGGTAAAGGGCCGTTATTTGATAAGATCTAGTGACTTTCCCACATGGCACAGTTTTGGCCACAGCCAGATGACGCTCCTCATCAAAGCTCGTCTCGACTTCATTAAGACACTGTCTTGTGGTTTATCTCGAATCGTTGCTTATTGAATCAAGCTGTTAGCGGGCGTCCGATTTTACTAACTCTAGGTGAATTATGTGGAAAATTCAACGTTTATTTAATTTACATGACAACGAACAGATCGCTCGAGTTTTAATAAGATCCGGCTGTCGTTAGTGCATATATCTAGCGAGGCTTTATGCGAAATGGATGCATTTGTCAGAGGAGAGTAGGCAGGAACTTACTTATTACATTGTGATATTTCGTGATGCGACAACTTCCAGAAATAAGTCGCGAGTATTTTTAAATGGATCAACACGTGCCAATTCGAAGCGGACGGATGTTCGTCATGGTACCTAATGACGATGGGGTGGGTGAAAGGATGTTGAAAAAACAGAAAAATAAATTTCACTTTTTCTTCAAATGACAAGAATAGATTTGGTCTTGAACGGCGAGAATAGAAACAGCCAAAAATAACAAGGGTAAGGTCAAAATCCATGATTGGACATCGGTGTGGGGACTAAAGTCAACAAAATTTACTACTGAAATGTGTTACCAGACGTTTTGTATTATCACCGTACTTTCGTCCCTACAATAAAAAAAAAATTGACTGTCATTTTATTTATTATTCTACTACGTATTATGAGACAATTATTTCGTTCTTTGAAGAAGTAAATTTTTTATTTTTCTATCTAAACAAAATAAGTGAGAAAAAACTTAATTTTTTATTCAAAAATTAAATTAAATTCCATTGGTCAATACGTGAAAAAAGAACAAATTCTATTGCCCTGATTATTAAGAATAAGCCGAATTAATGAGAATTCATTCATACTTTGGTTGTCGTGACTTCTAAAGTGCCCTTCTCATTGTATTTCCTTAACGTGCTTAATATCAGTAAAAATTAAAGAAGAAGAGTAGAGTGTTCTTAGGCTACTGAAGACTAGTGCAGGAAGAAAAAAAATAAAGAAAAAGTTTCTCTCAACTCTCTTTTTTACTAGATACATTTTAAAGAAACAAAAGGTTTAGACCAAAATTTTCGAAAACACAAAAAGTAAAATTAAAAGTAAAACAGAATCTCTTCATGGATGTCTTCTGAAAATCGTTAATCAAAATATTGCACTCTAGGTTAAAAAATATACAATAAATAGATAATACAAGTACCTACTTTAGACCATTGAATAACGTACTTAGTATATAGGATGTCCGGAAAAAACGTTGAAAATTTCGGGAAGTGGTTCCTATGTTACAATAAGAAAAAATGTTCTTATGGACCAGTGTCCGGAAATGCTTCCTAATGAAAGTAAAGCGAGAATTCGACCTTATACTATGGAAAAAACTTAGTGTTCTCGAAAACGGTGCGTCGTACTGCCAAAATGAATTTCAAATAACTTCTTCCAAAGCAAAATTTTACGCCTTAAATAGATTATTGACCCCAGTGCCTCTGTTCCCTTGTTTGGGGTACACAATTTTGACAACAATCGATACAGCGTCAAAAAATTACTCCAGATGCAAACAAACTTTTGTAAATAACCGATTACTAAGATAATTGAAAAAAAGGCTTTTGCTCGCCAGGTGCTAAAGGGGGCTTTAGCCATTGTCAAGAAATACAAAAGTATAATTTTCTTTAAAAAACCTAAAGATGAAGAAAATGGAGTTTTAAGTTTTTTATTTTTCTGTTACCTGGAGTTTGCCCACGGGTGGCGAGACAACAAGGAAGATCCTCATGGTCGCCTTTAGAAAATCGTCCTGTTTGACACTTCCCCCCTTTTCGTCCTTACTCTTCTGTTTAGCTGCGCTACTCTTACTCTTGCTAAGACTAGGTTTAAGAGATCTATCACTAGTATCTTTTTTGTCACTCTTTCGAACACCTTTCTGGAGATCGCCTTTGGGCGCCGCCAGGGAGTCAACATGTTTCACTGAAACACTTTTAGATTTGTCCTTAAACGCGAGTGCCTTGAAGAGATCGGTCTTATCGCCGATACTCTTCTGTTTCGTTATCGGTTGTTTCTTTTCGTCCTTCTTGAATAAATTCTGCGTTAAGGAATTCTTTCGAGCGAGCGGCTCTCCCGCGGCTTGACCGGAAGATGGCTGATCCGCGGTACCGGAACTAGAGGCATGCCTCTGCACCCGTCGACGGATCGAGCCCACGAATCTGCGCCACTCCTGCTGGCCCCCTTCCGACGCCGGCGGCGACTCCTCGATGGTGAGGCTTTCGCGGGCTATCTTCAGCGGCTTCGATGTGAAAATTTTCACGATGTTGAACACGGTTTTGGGACGAGCATCCGAATCAATCGTTCCGAGATATGTACATGGGAGCGACGAGGAAATTCTATTTACAGTAAGCGCATTTGCTTTTCTCCAAAACGACTAAACTTTGAACGGAAATCGACACAAATGAGAAAACCGTGGCAGATTATGCACGAATCGAAAAAGAGAATTTTGACCGACTATATCCCGACGTGACTAAACAAATTTAATTCTCATTCTCTTGCTGTATCGCAAGAATTGGAAGAAATGTTTTAACTTTAAGCTCTAGCCGTTTCTAGAAACTAGTTACAGCTATTATGTTTCCCCTGATGCCAATTTTGCCTGTTTTTAATAAACGCGCATTTACTTGTTTGTGTTGGAATTAGCGGGATTGTGTTGTAATTTGCGCCAGGGCATAAAACGCAATTTCTAGTATCACTTTGGAGTGTATACGAGGTGTTTGCAGTAGCTGTAAGCTGCAAGACAAATAAAGTCCCACTAACTTGCATTTACATATAGTTTATTAAGGACGTAGGGGGCGTTTTGGCCGTCAATTTTGTAGTGACGGATTTCGTGGCGAATAAATTGAAGGCGAGGGAAGGCTGAGATGTGATCAAATTTAAATTTATCTCGGCTGGAAGCATTTAATAAATAGAATTTTCAGTGTTTTTGTCATTGATCGAAACGTCAGTGTTTACATCACACGGCGGGCCCGACTAATTCACTCGCGACCAAATTTTAATTAAATTGCGCTACATATATGAACTTGTGTCTAATTTAGTGCGCTTTCAGTCGAGCGAAATCGAGCTTCACGAGTGCAAAACACAAGTTCAGGTATTTTCACCGAAAACCATTTGACGAATTTTCTCACACAAGGATCCATAAATTTTATTAAACAGGAAAAAATACATCTTTCCATAATAGGATCTTTTTGCCGGCCAACGGTAATAAAGCTGCGAAAAAGCTCATTTTTATACAACACCTCAAATTACATTTTTATGGGCAGAAGGGAATTGAGAAGAGAAAAAATTATACGGCGCGAGACAAAGTATCACTCCTTAATAGATTTACGCCCCAATAAAACACCAAACTATTTTATAGTTTTAGGTTTTGTGTTGTAAACTACAATATGGCGACCTAATTCAAGGGAGAAATTGTCCATTTTAGTCGGTTGCACTAATTGGTAATGATACGGCTGTACTTGGGATTATCGAAATTTACCACTTGTTAAATACCAAGTCGTCTCCCGCTCCTCGCCAGCTCAATTACCATTTTCAAAGAACATAGCTGAAAGGATATTAATTATTTTATTTCCCGAAGACGTGTGCCACTCGAGTCGAGAAGCTTTATAATTGCTACATTACCATCATCTTGTTGAAGCTTGAATTAATTAACTCATGTATTCCGAGAGAGAGATATTGCGATTAATCGCTGGTTTTTCTTTTCAATAAAAAAGCGCTTCAAGTCAAATCAATTAAATTAAATTAGTCGTCCGAGTCTCGATCAAAGGCTGAAGTATTTTCTTGTGGAATGTGGGCTTGATGTGGAATGCTCGAAATTATCCCGGAAACCGCATATCCCGACAACTTTCGGATTATCGAGCGTATCGAGGAGCTAATTCAGTTCAGAAGGATGATTCTCAAGTTCTCAACCGATAATGAATTTATCTTGTATTCCTGATAAGAGAGCGAACACCCACAAAATGAAAAACCGTAAATATAAACACCCACATCAAAACGCGCAATTGTAGGCTCCCAGATATTTCAGACAGCTATTGTTCCCAATGATTGAGAACTATTTCAGCTAATCCGTCAAAATCTGACACGATACGATGCAAATAAACCTCACCCCAAACACATTCAATCGGGTACAAATCTGGAGCATCTCAGGCTTTTATCTGATTTAAAATCGATCAAATTTTTCCAATTTCAAATCTGAACAAATGCTGAAAACTAATACCAAACAAATTCAACTGGATCAAAATCTGGTGCAACTTATGAAACATTTTCGTCAGATAATGAACAAATTGGCGCAATTTTTCAAGTCTAATTAAATAATGTGTGTAAAGCCTTTTCCATGTAAATTCAATTGGATACAAATCTGGGGCGCTGATTTTTTTACGTGATAAGATTTGTTTAATTTTCCCTTTGAGGAGTTTTTCATTGAGTAGTGTTCACATTAAGGTAATGAGAATAAAGTCAATACGTGCGTGCTTGAATAAATAAAGCTTTTTCTGAAAGAGCTTTGGAGTAGCGACGATAATTGCCGGAGATCTGAATACGTCAACGTCTTTGTTGCTTCAAGACTAAAGCTGCTTTTAATTATATCGTCACCTCGGTTAGAATTAAGCTCTAGTTAAGTAGCTATTCTTTGATAGAGTTTCGATTAAAGCGACGCTTTAGTAAATTAAGCTGTTTGATTTTTGGAAAAAAATCACGTTTTGAGAGGCGTTAATCGATAACTTTCGTGCAATTAATCGTGCGATTGTTTTCTTCCAAACAAGGTAATATTTCATCAAAGTTCGGATTGTTTCCTAACACTATTATTATCTTTTATTTCCGCAAGTCGTGTAAATTTGTTTCCTTTTATTTGGCGACAAAGTTAGAACAAAGTCCCTAGTGTTTATGGCGTACGTCCGATCGGTTATAAACCATCATAAATAACGTCTAAGGTGAGTCCAACACTTGAACAACTTTTATTTCTCTATAATAAAAGCAGGAGAAACACGTCTTGTACCGGCTTATAACTTTTTCTATAAATTATAGCTCACAATTAAGCTAACCAAGGTCTCGGGCTTGAAACCTAAAACTTGTAGAGGATTTTCGCGTGATTTATCGGACGAATTTTCACAGGAAAAATTAGCCAAATGCAAGAAATGATACAAAAAGTCGATTAAGTAAATATTTATGTTAATATAAAAAATTCCAAGATGGCAATAATCTAACGCAATATTGACATTTCGGGGTTATTTACGATCGTTTTTTCGGGATTGTGGCGTGTCTCGACTTCGATAAGTCGTGAATATTTCTGACCTTTCCCGAATAGTATAATTAGTTACATTTAGCTGAACAAGGGCCAAGTCTTGTATTAATAGCCCAAACTTTCGCAATGTTGTACAAAAATCAATCAATATTAGAGCAAAGTTGACATTTCATGAAAATGTCAGTCGATTATTTTCTTGAAATTTTCCAAAAGTCCGGATAATCGGTCAAAAATCTCCGCAATATCTGCCAACCCTTACATAAACCACTTAAAACAGAAATCACGTTTAAATCAACTTGAAAAAAATCTCATCGTCGAGCACTTTCGTGGCGTGAAAACGCGCGCGTCGTAACGGCAAAGCGACGCTAACCGAACGGCTCGTACTGAAAGACTGAACGTCGGCGGCGTCCCGACGTCCGTTCACCCTTGCAGGCGCCGCAAGGATGCGTAACATCCCTCTGGATTGCAAAACAACGAAATATGGAGAAAGAGACGCGGGCCAAAACGGCCACATGTTAATTTGTACCGCTTTGTGCCAAGAGGAGATGAGGCACGCGATGGCCCAAGACAGCCATTTATTGCGAAAAGTCACTTTTGCGTGATGGCAACAATTATTTGTTTACTTCAACTCGATGAGAAATAATTAATGCGGCGCTGTCGGGAGAATAATGAAAATGTTTTAAGAGTGATAGTTTATGTAGCGGTATTGTAACTGTTGCAACTTTCATTCGTGTAATGAGATAATTATGAACAGCTGGGTTTATATTGTATAATAGAATTGATCGTAAAGATAGAGAAAATTAAAGTTCTAGCGGAATGGAGACATCAAATTGGAAAAAAGCTAGTATTACACAACTAGACACGAGGCGAGAGGCGATGAAAGTTACCAAAGCCGATGTTTTTCTTTCGTTTGTAATAAATGGATAAAATGAAAACCATAAATATCCATACTGCAGAGTAAGTGGCAATAACCTTTTTTCAGTTCTTGTGGCGAAAATGAAAATTTGTGGTTGTCATTAATGAAATGTTTCTTTTTTATCTTGTCATTCACAATAATGGAATGTTCATTCTCGCTTTTATGGGTTTGAGAGTATTTGAAAAGTCTATTATCCAAAAAAAACTTATATCGCTATACAGACACAATATTGTAAAAAAAATCTACAATTACCCTTTCTCTTATTATGATCAAAACAAAATGTAGTATTTTTTCTATAACTATATTTATAATTTAAACAAAACACACCAAAGGGCAAATTTTTTTCTTAGTACAATAGCAATACGTATTTTTTTCAAAACTGTATTTTGCAAACTTTGATTTTACTATACTTAACTGACCTGTTAGTTTTTCTCTTTATCTAATAAAGTTTGGTTTGATGTATCCTTGTTTAACTGCGTATTGCTACGAGTCACAGCGGTTTTGATTTTCTTTGAACTTCAATGGGAGAAAAATATTTAACAACATTAACAACATGAAACAACAAACATTACACACATACAGATTTTAGGACTATTTTGTTTGCTTTTTGGACAATTTTGATTAATGACATATTATAGTCCTTTACGGACTATTCGTTTACTTTATGGACGATGTCAAAATAGTATATTAAAGTACAAGTTGCAGAAGGTATCTATTCAAGCACAAATTTGAAATTCCGAAACGAGCCACGTAGCGGCGAGTTGAGGAACGAGTGAGTGCTTGAAGAACCTTCAGCAACAAGTGCTTTATACTATTTTTTCTATTTTGCCGCTTTATATCATTTTATAAATTAAAAAACGAAAATTTTAATTATTTTTTTTTCTAGAGAATTTTGTGACGGTTGGCGACATTTATGTGGAATAATTTTAGTCGGCTGTAAAAAATAAAAATAATTCTTATTTTCACACTAAAATTAAATTAACGCCAACGACTTGTTCTAGCACTCAAATGACGTCATTTGGATGCTGGAATAGACCGACCTGACTAACACCGAAATAGAAAAAAACTTTTATTGTCAAGCTTTACACAATTTTATAAAATACTGTTATTACTGTTTTTGTTGTTTTGCATAAAAACCGAGAAAAATGGTGTAATAATGTCCATAGTGCGTATATTTATTAAACGAACCTGTAATTTAGAATTCAGGATCTGTTAATTATCTAGATCGGTAATAGTTATTCACGTATTCAGGGCTGTTAAGACTTCCATAATGACCGAGGGAGTTGTTTGAGGCCCGCGGTCGTTATGGTCCTTAACAGCACGTACCATATTTAAAAAAATAAATTTTCAAATTTTGAAAATGTTAAAGCTCTCAAAAAGTCGGATGTTAAAAAAAAGCGGGCTGTTAAAACCTCTTAACAGTCTTATGAGTTACTAGGGTATTATTGACAACTTAACGATTGTAAATTGTTGGATATTATTCGTACTATAACAACACGGAACGACGAAAATAAGACATATATGCTTTATCTTACCACAGATTAACATTTAATAAAATATTTTCAATACATGTGGCTAAAAAAAGATTTTTATTTTTTGTTTATACGAATATTGTGTTCAGACGAGAAGTTTTACTACCAATTATTTTAGAACAAGGCAGATTATTGTTTTTTATTTAGCAATAAATAAAAACTTTGTTTTTGAAAAAAATATAAAAGGCAAGTCTTGGATTATTTCCTGATGAAATTTTTAACTAAAATTCCTCTTACAGTAAAGTTTTAAACTTAATTTTATACAGAAATAAAAGCAAGCCACAAGTTTTCCGTCTGGGTTAATCTACGAGTACTTTGTTATTTCTCATACTTTGATTTAGTGAAAGTTTGTTTGATTTAAAAAATTCTTTTCAAGTTTTCTTAAACTTTATTAACACAAAACCTAATTTAACAAGATAGCCTTAACGGCAACTTTTCCTCCAATGAAAAATTGTTATTCTATTTAAACATGCAAGAAAAAACACGGTCGTAAATTGATTCAAACAAATATTAGATGTCACTAGACATGACATGAAATAATTTAAACTTTGTTGTAATAAATACTGTTGTACTTTGAAACTTTATTTCAGTCTTATTAGATTCCGTCTGAATTAATTCACAAATCCATTCTGCTGCCCGAAAGTTTGTTTAATTAAAAAACTATTATTACGTAAGCGGTCATGAAGAAAAATGTGGTTCTCGAGATTTCAATCTTCTTTAACGAAAAACAATCGTTAAGATTTAGCTAGAACAACAAATCCGCATTTCGTCGATTCAACTAACAGAGCAGATAATCCCAATAACGATGCACGAGCGAATACTCGTTCAAAAAGCTCTTACACACAAAAGTCAATACTGCCATACCCAAATATTCGTAATTAAAACATGATTAAGGGTCTGACGAATCGACACGCACCTCCGATTTCGGCTGTTTTCTTGGCGTTTTTTCCCGACACGCGATGAGTGTCGGATATAATCAACGCACGCTTTCCCAATCTTTGATTAAAATTTTGAGCAGTTTTGCTTCGTAATCTTCGTTTCGGTGCAATTGACGATCGATAACCATTACACACCATTATATGTCAAGATTTTCTAGCCAACTCTCCGCAAAGTTGATAGAGTGCAAGCCGCAGATCCGCTTTAGCGGCCACATAGTCACAATTCAGGAATTTCAGACACTTACCGTTTGTTCGGTCCGTCTGTTTTCCTGAATGAGGACATCACGGTTTTTCTGCCGGCAAGCGTTCTGGCGTTTCAGCTTGGCACAGCCACTTCCAGCCGACCTGAAACTGCCTTCGGAGGACTGGGGACGGTATCGGCCATCCTCTGAACTGATACTCTGCGGACGACGGCGGCTGAAAACGACAAATGAGTAAAATCGCAAGCGAAATTAAATTTCCTGCGAGGATTAGTATGTGACAGACAAATTTGAAATAATAAAAAATACCGAACAGAAAAATTAAAGAATTCAATAAAACGGCCACTTGCAAGATATTTCCTCCAAATTTCATATTTTGTACCTATATTCTACAGGACATTAAAAGTCGATTAATAAAAATATAATGAAACAAAAAAAGTTTTGAATTTTGACTAATTACTCATTTTACTGAAAATTTTGTATGAGAAATCAAAATTTCCTAATTAAATTTTATACAAATGGTTGAAAAAAAACATTTAATTTTTTAGTGTAGATTTCTGTTTCATTCAATTATTTACAATAAACAAAAAAAATCTTGTCGGATGACAATGATCAAAATTTAAATCACATAATTGAAAAGTACCTAAGGAAAAAATTCTGTAGACTATGATAGAAATAGTCTGTGACTAGAAATATTTTTTTAAATACTGTCATATTATGGTATTAAAATTGTTTATTATATTTTGTCGCATTTATCATAATCATTCTGTATGATTAGTTAAAAATTGATTTATTTAATATATTTCAGCGATCAATTTTTCATTGAAAATGGTGGATGCGCCAGGCCAGTTGTTCGTAATTGATTGATCTTCATCGTGGACATCAATCATTAATCCTTAATGTGTTCAGCTATTAATGACAATCAAACATAACGTGTAAAAAATCCATCTAAAAAAAGCGTCATTACATAACGAAATTAATTATTTTATTTTCTTGGAACAGACGAAATTTATTAACCCTTAAACTCGGTTTTAGTATGATATTACCTCGAAATGAAATTTGTTTGCTGCCATGTGTTCTAAACTTGTTGAAAAAAGTTAAAATGGAGATAAATTACTATCGTCATGTTTAAACTGGTTTGACAATATATTGGAAAACAATCATCACATAAATGCGCTACATTTATCATTCGATCTGTTGTTTTTTTAACCGATAAAAAATGGAGGGTGTTTCAAATTGATAAGCATTCTTGTAATCGATAGTTGGGTAATAAAATTCTCAAATAATTAAATTTAAATGGAGCGAATTAGAGCGAGGGATGGTTGTGTAATTATTTCGTGACATAGTTTCGGAGATTTTTACGACGCAACGTGGAGGGAAGACGGAAATTTTATTAAATCTCAAAAAACATCAAAATTAAAATTAGACGTACAATTTCGAGGAGACGATTTAACACTCTCCACCTGAAGTTTAATTAACTAAAAAATTAACTAAACACAGCTTGATGGCTTATATCCATAAGATTGCTGCATATAAAATAAATTTAAAAAACTGGGACGAAACTGATGAAAATTATCTTACTTAATTAATGAAACTGATTGATTATTATCAATATTATTATTATTTATATTTCATACAGCTATTAAAAATTACAGGTATTTGTAAAATTTAGTGGTATTGTTGGCGTGCAGCTTTGATCAGTTTTGAAAATGTGGCAAATTCTCTCGCGTATATTTATCTAAAGGATGCTAAATTTGTAGTGTCGAGGGAGCAGAGTGTCTTGAATTATTCAATCTTCAAGGGGGGGAGTTTCGAGAGCACTCAACTGGTTTAGTCTCTCCAGATTTTGGGGAAGAGATACCTGAAAATTACACTTTATGTGTAAATTCACGTGTCTTAAAACATCCAAAATCTCCACGGGGTTAAGAAATTAAGTGAGTTTGCATGTTTGTGGGGTGAGATAATTTTAATTCGAGTGTTTAAACGGGTTGAATTAATTACCCAAAATTTAGAAAAGCTCAACTAAGTTTAATATTGTAATTAAAGTTAGTATCGAGATTAAATTAATTGTTTCCGCTTTGAAAAAAATCCAGAGAAAGTTTATTAATAAACCCGTACTCATAATAGACTTGGCAAAAATTACGTCTAATTAGAGACCAGCGGACTAATAATCGTTCCAAGGTCTTTGTTTGAAGCAGGCTGGTTTTAGAAATGGCACATTAGCCGGCGACATGCTGTAATAAATAAAAAATAACTCGCAGTGGCCAAAACACCTTTTTATATTTTACGACGGACAAATTAATTCGAATCAGCAATAATTCAATGTATCAAAGGACAGTTTTRCGACTCCTGGTCTAGGTGTCAGGATTTATGTCGTCCTCGCTTGTCCATATTATCCTCGAAGGGCGAGAATCGTAAATCGTCTCCCTATTTATTGTTGTTTTAAAAGTAATTTATCCCGGACTCGGCTTAATTGGTGTAGAAATTTACGGCCGTTTTTCCGATACTCACTATCTGTGGGCGGGACTGGTGGAATTTTCGCCATTTTCCTGGTTGAGATGGTGCAGAGATGGGAGCGATAAGGCTCCAGATCGTTCAGCCAAACCTGCAAATTAGCCCCCGGAAAATCAACATTTCCACGACTCACGCTGAAGTCTTACATAAGTTCTCCTGCAGGATTTCGCTCGTGGAGGAAATACCGCGGATGTAGTAAGGGCGCCGGAATTCGGGAGATCTCTGGAACAAAAGCCGGAGTTAGCTGTTTGACCGAGTAGACGATTTTCCCGGAGTTGCTAGTTGAGTTAACAACATCGATTATAATTACCGCACCGGACTTGGTAATAATAAGCTGCTCGGATAACATCCTCCTTGATCAACGTCGAGAGGAAAACAATTTAGTTTAGGTCAAAGGTAAAAATCGGTAACTGGTTTTATGAAATTGTCGTTCGAGCGGCCGCAACTATGTCAATTATACAGATTTTAATCAAATAGCCAATTTGCGATTAAATTATTTCAATGGAATTATAAAGGACAGAGAATAAGCAAATTTTAATTAAAACAAAAATCAGTTTGAATTTATCATGCTCGAATCTAAACACATGTTATTATTGCCAAAATTAAAAGATCGTCCGATAAAACCTATATAATCGATTTTAGACAGATTACATCCAGAGGAAAATTCTATTATTTTTCTCGCAAAAAAAATGGTTTAAAAAAATTATAAATGGCATTGTGGGACCTTCAGAATGATCATGAGAATTCTCAATCGCATACAATTAAGTGAAAGTGAGACAAAAACTTGTTTGATAAAGTTTTTTATGCAATTTGGGGTAGTTGAGTTTCTCAACTATGTTTAGAATGAGAGCAACGAGTTCATCATGAGCAAGAACAATCAACATTTGCTTGAAATTAGGGCTTTGACGCGAAGCTCTTGTGTCCAATATGAATTCCGCCAATCAACGGAGGAATGAATGAATTGTTTTAGAAAGTTTCCTTTATTCAGCAAAGTTTGGAGAAATTGAACGGAAAATGAGCTAAACTGTAAAACCGTGAAATCGCACTCTGGCACTAGCTAATTCTATATTATATTGAACAGTATATTGAATGAAAAAGTGTGTTAGCTATTATTTCAGAGACTTCAAAACTGTTAAAATCCATTTCTAAATAAATCTATAAAATTCTGTTAATAATTTCGTGAATTAATCACAATGACAACACTGAATGATTTAACAGGTACGAGTTTCGCAACAATTTCAACTTCAATCTTTACACCTCGCTTTACACTATTCAATGTTGCCAACCTGCTTTCGAAATCATAGGCTACTTTTTTTCTTTTTTCCTTCATTTATCATGTTTTCACTCAGTGTACCTGTTTATTAAGTCGTGTAGGCAATCAGATTATATGTTATTCCACATGGTATTTCTTGACTTAGGACATAAAAAAAACATATTTTATAAAGTCAAATAAGGTTTATTCCAAATAATTTTCTTAGAAAACAGTTAAACATCAAATTAACATTCTAAATAATGTTTAGAAAACACTGGAATAGAATAAAATGAGGGAATTTAATCAATAACATTAAAAAAATAAGACTTTTATAAACATTGCCACTTCTAGTTCATAATTTGACCGATCAGTTTCATGTTGCCTCGGTAACTCTAAAATTCTTGACTGCCTTCTGCTGTACAAACTGCGAACACAAAGTCTTTTGCGTTATGTTTTTATTGAAACAGTGAAACTCTAACACCGGTAGCTCGCAAAAGATCTTATTGGAGCTCTGCAATAGTTGCGTCTTTTCTAGCGATTTGGCATAATAAGCGGTCTTGCTTCTCGGACATTACTTTTCAACGACTTTGTTTTAAATGTACCCAACTTCAAGTACTTTTTGAAACAACACCTTGTGCTATACCTGTCTTTGCGACCTGCCTTAAGCAATAATTTTTCCTCTTTGCACATCAGATAATCTTTCTTAAGACATAGTATTTAATAAACAAACTCACTTTTACAAGGTATCAATATGCGCGAAATTTTACAGCTAAACCCAAATGATCATAAATGAGTTAATATTTCTGAATTTTTTTTTTAGTATGATTGATATTTTTATCAACAACTTTCGTATTTACTTTTGTATTTACATACAGGATGATTCAAAAAATGTCGGACCAACTCTCAAATGGTGATAGAAAGCTTTCAGCTAAGCATCAAAATGAATTCAGATTTTTGTTTCAAGCTTTTTTTTGAACGAGAACAAAACTGTCAATTTTCATATTATCATGTAGGTTTTTGTTTCCGATGTTGTTAAATTTAATTTATTGTTAAATTTGCTAGTTTTAAATGTTTTTTTACGCCATAAGACACAAATTGGTTCGTTACACTCGTGGTTTAATAACCCACTCCGTCCGATTTACACTCAAACTCGTCGAATAAATAACTATTCTTTTTTGCATGAATAGATTACTAATATGAATTACAAGGTGATTATTCTATATACCAGGTGAATAAAAAGTATGGAACCAAACATTTTTTGCTTAAACTATTTATTTTTTGAAAAAACTAATTGATGAGTGCTAAAGTACTATAAAAATGTGATGATTTAACAAGAATAAAATTTTTCGAAATTTCCTTTCATTCTTGAGTTCTACAAAAAAAAAAATTTTTTAAATGGCAATCCACTATAAAATCATTTTTCTCATAAAAGCTATACTCTAAGGATTACAACTATCTGCTTTATTTTTAATTTTTTCAAAAAAAATTTTTTCACATAAATTGCAATTTTGACAAAAAAAATCGCATAACTCAAAAACAAAACAAAATTTCGTTCTGAAATTACAATCACATTTTTTATATTACTTTAATTTATATTAATTATTATTTTGCGGAGGCAAATGATTAAAAATAAAACCGCTTGGTTCCATACTTTATATTCACCCTGTATGTCAGTTTGATTGTGTGTATTATTTATATTTATTCATTTATTTTTATTGCTTCCTCCACGGTTTAAGCTTATACTCCTATTTTTTAAGAAATTTGTAAACTTTATGAAGTTCTTCTATGTGTTTTTTAACTACCAACATGTCACTGAAGGATTTTGTACAGTTTATTCTTTGTAACTTTTCATAGATTTTTTTTGGGTGATTTTATATCCATTTTTGTCAGTTGAGTAAAGAAATACAATTATGATTTATGAATTATTTACTTTTTTATAGGAGTATCTGGTGATGGAATAGATTGATAAAATGTATGAATAACACTAGGTTGGTATATACTCGTAAAATATTTGTTTTACGTATATTTTTTATTGAATCTTATCACTATCCGACAACGTTATGCAAATGTCAAGGTAATTCTTATCAGTGGCTTGGATTTTCATTATTTCAAGTGCAAAAATTACCTTTTATAATTTACGACCTATTCTATTGATATTTGTAAGTTTTAAAGTCCAACGTCAATTTTTACTATTACTTAAGATAATAAAAACCAAGAAAGCCTTGTAGACATTTTTATTGCAACGGACTTTACAAACTGTCTGATTTTACAAGCAACGAACTTTATGTGGTGTTATTTTTTTCATTATAAATCACGATTGATAAATGATTGGTACTACCATCAATCGCGATTTATTTCTCCTTACTTGAAACCTGTTTCAGGTGGAGTTTAATAAAAACATGACAAACCGAAAATCATAAATAGAAATTAAGTTGTTTCAAATTCGTTGAAAATTTTCACACCCTCACTACCAACAGGAGGAAAGAAATATATAACTCACGAGGGAAAATTTAAGTGAATGTAATCTTTTCGCAGCCATTGTCACTAAAAAAACGAGGCAAGTAGTTAAGCTGTGCCGATTCTAATTCACTTCATCTGCGCATGCGCCATTTCCGGGAATTTAGACCCCCACTCCTGGATCCTGGTTCCAGGAATCCGGATCCCACTCCTGGATTCCGGGAATCCCCCACTCAAAATTCTGAGAATTGTGTGCTATTTTTGGATCATGATGTCATGCATTGAATTTGTCTRCGCATGCGTCACTTTGGGGAATCCCACATTGAAAATTATGTGAATCCCCATTGAATTTGTCTGCGCATGCGTCACTTTGGGGAATCCCACATTGAAAATTATGTAAATCCCCTGAATAT
>NW_025401068.1:4925248-4934764 GCF_015345945.1 Tribolium madens
GTCTCAGATTTGAAAATTTATACATTTATTCAAAGTCTTTATATCAACCCAAGTATCAGTATTTGGAAAAGCTTGTAAAACCCATAAAAGGTTTGAGCTATTTTGCATTTAGTGGTTTAGAAAACAATCTTCCGCAGCCGCATGAAGCAAAACCGAATTCTATATTTATATTTGATGATGTAGCATGTGATAAACAAGATCTTATGAAAGCATATTTTACTATGGGGCGACATAAAGATATTGATTCGTTTTACTTATGTCAAACTTATTCACATGTACCGAAGCATCTAATTCGTGATAATGCTAATTTAATCGTTCTTTTCAAGCAAGATAACCTAAACTTACGACATGTATATGATGATCATGTAAATACTGATGTATCATTCGATAGATTCAAAGAAATGTGTTCAATGTGTTGGAAGAATAATTATGGATTTTTAGTGATAGATAAAGATAGCGATATTAATAATGGAAGATACAGAATAGGATTTGATTTGTTTATTGATCCTCAAAACAAATAAAAGCTCAATACACGGTTTTACTATAATTTAGTTATAATTTAACGTTCTTATTGTGAAGTCATCATCTTACACAATATCTTTTAGTGTGTGCATTTAGTAGGTAATTTATAAATAATATGAATACAGAGGCATTGCAAAATACAATCGAATTAAAAAAAAAATTAATACAAAAACGAAAACAGCTTCAACATAAATTAGCCTTAGTTAAAACGAATGAGCTGAATCAACAACGTAAATTTTTACCGATTACAACCGAACTTAAAACAATTGCAAAGAAATTACATGTAGATGGAGTAAAAGAGAATGATAATTTAAAAACAGAAAGTTATTCTAAAGCGAAATTCCACCCTTTCATTGATATAAATGATTCTTTGCCATTTGCAATTGCAGAAGATAAAGTTTCGAACCAGCAACATCAGCAAACATCAACACTCGAAAACAGTGATTTTGAAAATATTTTTAATATGAATAATAAATCTGAAATTAGTAATCAGAAACAAGATATTGAATTGCAAGAACATTACATTGAAGATATATTGCATGGTAAAGAAAATGCTCAATTCGACAATAGGTTCGGTGTAAGATATGATAAGCGTCAGGATAAGTTTTTTGTTGGATCACAGCAAGTGAATTTTAAAGATGCAAATATTACTATAAAGAATAAAGTGTATGAAGCTACACCTGGATTATATGAATTGTTATTTAGAAAATATCCCAATAAGATATATACTGATAAGGACTTAAATAACTATAGTGATATATTGCATAGAACCCACGCATATAAGAGAAACTTTAATCCGCAAGATCGAAATGTTGCTTCAAGATCTAAAAAATATAAACAAATTATTGCTCCATTATTACGTGAAAAGCTATCATCATTCTCAACTTCAACGCCGAAAACGGGTCGAGGTATGTTTAAAGAAGTAAATAGAAATAAAATAGATTATGTGCATTGGGATGATCCTAATGAACTTGTTGAACGACTTCGTTTGTTAATAGCATCTCAAGCAGCTGGTCATACAAATCACTCAAATGAAATTGTTTCTATAATTGAGGAATTACGTGAATTCAATATTATAGCTTAATAAAACTTGTGATTCAAATTATAACATGTTTAGTTGTTAATGTACAATACGTGCAGCTGGTGCATATTGATTGATAAGCTTGGTAGTGTTTAAGAAATGAAACGTATGCAACGAGKATCTTATCAGMTTAAAGAATCTACAATTAAAAGTGAYGTTGTCAATGAATTACACAAGCCTGCAAGACGTAATTTTAATAGACGTAGAGTCATAATAAAAGGTATTAATGACCTTTATCAAGCTGATCTTGTGGAAATGATTCCTTTTGCTAATGAAAATCAAGGTTTCAAATACATACTTGTAGTTATTAATTGTTTTTCAAAATATGTATTCTGTGAAAAGGTAAAATCTAAAAATGCAACTGATGTTACTCGAGCAATGAAAAACATTTTGGAAAAATTATCAACACCACCAAAAAATTTACAAACTGACCATGGAAAAGAATTTTATAATGCAGATTTTCAAAATTTAATGAAACAGTATGGAATTCATCACTACAGTGTTTTTAGTTCTAAAAAAGCCTCTATTGTTGAAAGGGTTAACCGTACTTTAAAAAATATAATGTGGAAACGATTCAGTCTTCAAGGTCATTACAAGTGGGTGCATCTATTAGATGATGTTGTAAAATTGTACAATAACACTTTCCATCGCACCATTCAAATGAAACCTTCAGAAATAAACGAGAACAATGAAAAAAAAGTTTTAAATCAAGCATTCACTCATATAAAATTAGCTCACAAAAATAATAAATTTAAAATTGGTGAACACGTAAGAATAAGTAAGTTTAGGAATGCTTTTGATAAAGGATATACTCCCAATTGGTCAAATGAAATTTTCACAATTAAGGAAATTAAATTAACCAATCCAACAACATATTTGTTGTGTGATGAGAAGGGGGAAGATATATCAGGAGGATTTTATGAAATGGAGCTTCAGAAAGTAAAACATCCCAATGTCTACTTGATTGAAAAAGTTATTAAGAAACGTGATAATAAGTTTTATGTGAAGTGGTTAGGTTTTAGTGATAAACACAATAGTTGGATTGAAAAGAATAGTATTGCTTAAAACAAGATGCATTTGTATGTGTGTGATATTCAAGGGTTTTGTATACCAGAATTTGTTGTTAAAGAATTAACTATAATGGATGCTCAATCAATTCTACATCATCTCTTTAAACCTTCGAAACCATATGAAGACATAGATTTATTTTATAGAAAACAGGTGAAATATCTGGAAAGATATCATCATTTACTAGGTTACAACGAAGGACTCGAAGAACAGAAGAATGTTGCGACAATTATTAGAAAATTTCTTCATTTAAATGAATTTAAAAACAGTGAAACTGATATCATCATCTACGTGAAGGGTCACGTAAAAGAAGATTTCCTACGAGAAATTTTACCCGACTCATGTGTACGAATAGTCAACTTAGAAAAAATCAACGAATCGCCCAAATTGTGTAAAACAAGAAGAAGATGTGGATTTCATATTGTAGATAATTATGATTTTATGTGTTCATTAAATAATGCTAAGTGTATTTATGAATGGTTATGTAAAAAACTTATTCCTCAATAATAAATTCTTTTAAAACATTTAATGACTTTTATTTATTTAATCAGATTTCTCTCTTCTCTTTAAAACGTTCAGACATAACGTCAGCATTCTTGTTAATGCAGGTGTATCCAACACGTTGAGATTTGCGTGATAAGTCTGATTGCAAACTCCTACACAGTGCGGATATGAGTAAATACATAGTAGACACGTATAGTTTTGTTTATGGTTAGGGATTGAGATAGGTTAAGGAAAACGCATACATAAAAGTAAAAATTTATTTGAAATACATTGTTACATACATGACACAATGTTATACATTTATTAACAATTATTATAAATACATACAATAGTGCAAAACTATTCACATAAATTTATATGAAAAAAATTATTCTTCAATAAATTCAATTTTTGTTGTGTTTCCAATTGCTCCTCTACTAATCATGAATAACTTTGCACCATTTTTAATTTTCGCATTTAAATCAGCAATTTCTTCATCAGCGAGACGTTCAATGAACCGATGCGGTAATATAGTAGAAAACTCATCACAATCCACCATAACTTTCAGTCCATAAATTGTTGAAATTTTTCTAAATGAATTCACACTAAACTTTTCATCAACTTTAATACTTTTTATGCTAACAAATGATCCCATTTCTAAATCTTTGTTCAAATTTTTAAATGCTGCACTGTTMATCTTGAATATTTACGTTTTTCTTGCACAATCACAAAATAGTAAATTTATATTATAATATTTAATTCGTACTGATGTGAATAGTACCGTAAATGAAGTAAAACTGAATTAAATATTAAGCGTGTTTCCTCGTTTATATAGAACAAATGTAGGGAAACTAAGAGGTGAGGGGTACGGGGTTATTTTACTTAGAATTATTATGTCATGATCTCAAAATAACTACAACGTCATCAGTCTAAAAATAGCTGTGATTCATCGAGTGGTGACTCATTGATCTAAAAATAGCAATCAYAGTAGGGGATTCACATAATTTYCAATGTGGGATTCCCCAAAGTGACGCATGCGTAGACAAATTCAATGCATGACATCATGATCCAAAAATAGCACACAATTCTCAGAATTTTGAGTGGGGGATTCCCGGAATCCAGGAGTGGGATCCGGATTCCTGGAACCAGGATCCAGGAGTGGGGGTCTAAATTCCCGGAAATGGCGCATGCGCAGATGAAGTGAATTAGAATCGGCACAGCTTAACTACTGAGGCACTTTAACCAACTGATCGACAAACCAACCAATTTCGATTGGGATAATCGAAACGTGGTCGTTGCAGAGGTGGTTTTAATTGACGTTGTATTGAAATTGTTTCATTGAAGAAGGCTTATTGCAAATCCTCAAATAATAACGTTGTAAATTACGCCAAAGTAAAAGTAAAAAAATAATAGTTTTGTTATCACATCTTTCACTAGCAAAACAAAATATTTCCAAAGGAATTTTATCTTAATTGTTGATTCGTCACTGTCATAACAATTAGCACGTCACTAGTGACACAATTACGATCACACTCACCTTTTCGTACATACTTTGAGTCCTTCCGATATTCCCTTTGTCCGGTAAATAATCATAATTAATATTATTGAGAGCATCATAGTCCACATAACTAAGATCATTGTAACTAACACTAACATCGGTTTCCACAAGACTTTGCAACGATTGCTTCCACTCTGATTCTTTTTCCTCACTGATGAGTCTCTCCCTAGACCTTCGGCTCAACTCTCTGACACTCACAGACCTTTTGAGGAAATTCTTTGACTCCTGTCCGAATTTTTTAAGGAACGACGTAGTCCTTGTCAGCTTATTCGACTTGTTTTGGTTGAGTTCCACCGCCGAAGAGTACTTTTTATTCTTTCGCAGTGTCGAAATCTTGGCATGGGGGTCAAAATTATCGTAGGTTTCTTCATGGTGGTCTTCACTGTCTTTGCTAGTTTTTCGCAGGAAACTGAAAGATAGTTTTTTCTTCCGTTTAGGTTTCCGGTCGATTTCCGGATTAACAGCTTCGCAGACACTATTGTCGTTCTCGTCGACGAGATTTAGAGCCGACTTGAAATTCCTGTCGTCGTCTATGAGTTGGTCTTCGACGATTGAAGTCCTTCTATTTTTTTTCTTCAATGAGCGTTCGTCGGCCAGAATCTGGCGGTCACGTGGCATCACTTCACAAACGCGGTCACAAATCTCCCGAATCAGGTCTCTGACGAAGCTTTCCACATCACTGGCACTCTCCACGTTACTGTTCTCGTCGCGTTTTATCGCATTATCTGATAGCCAGAGTTTATCATCGGAACAATTACACGGAAAGATGCCGTCAATCATCGACGTTTCTTCCAACACCATTTTTTTTCTTTCGGCATTTCGGCGGATGGACGCGACTGGAAAACTTCGAGCTGTAAATCGCGAGACGTGGCAGGTTTATCGTCTTTTAATGAACTGATAACATTTGATAAGGGTGTTTGTTGTGCGGCGTGGTTTGTGACAGCTCGAAGGCTGAAGGAACAAGTTCCACCATTTCGTTCAACCGGATTTTGACGCGAAAAATAGCAATTTTCGTGGGCTGGACCCGACCTTGCTTACATTTTTAAGATAAGAAATACTTTGTTACAAAATCTATCGTTTCAACTATAAGATGATTTAATAGTTTTTTAGATATCAATCCAAACAATTTTAATATCGAGAGATCAAAATAATTTGTAATCGAGTCATCTTTGGATCCGAAAACGTATGTCTGTTTTTGAACTAGCTGCACGTGAAACGTCAAATAAAATGACAAGTTTAAAGGTAAAACGGCAAAATAAACTGGAATTAGTCACCGACGTAGGTATAATAATAATAATAATAATAATAATAATAATAATAATAATAATAATAATAATAATAATAATAATAATAATAATAATAATAACACCGTTCTTTTTTGAAAATCATAAATAAAGTAAATCATAAATTTAGTTATTAAAATCATCATGTTTTTGCTCATACCATTTTGTCTTTCGACTTGTCATTTTATTTGACGTTTCACAGACATACGTTTTCGGATCTAAGGATGACTCGATTACAAATTATTTCGATCTCTCGACATAATATAACCTCAAAATTAAAAATTTAGTGTTTTTTTTTGAAATGTCATTTATTTATATATTCCTAAGATTTTAATAACTGCTTTTATTAAAATAGAACTTATTTATGTATGGTATTATAACCCACTCTTTTATAACTGCCACCTCAATTTATGGGGCAATTTTTTTAAGACATAGCTGAAAAATCTAGATTCTAAAACAGAAAAGAGGTTACTTTAAATAACTGCTCCCTGCAGATAGTCTCATAAAATGAAGCTAAGAATATAACATATTAAATGTTTTATTATTTACATGTCCTTTTACTAAAAAATAATAATGTATAAAATGTTTTTGCAATGTTCAAAAATTAAAACAGTACATTTCTCACGGAGTATCAAAATTTCCAGTTCAGTTGATAAATTAGTTTCAAGACCTCGAAATTGAAAATAAAATAAAAGGACAAGTTGATTTGGAACAAATTTTTAATTTTTTTGAAACAAGAATGTAATAATAGTTACTAAACACATTCCTAAAGAGTTATTTTCTGTATTTTTTGCCCAGTTATAAATAAATATTCAATAACAGAACAATTAATAAGTATAAAGCGACAATGGATCATTGTCTACATTATTTTATAGGAAGCAAAATGCAACTAACTTTCCAGTTGACCGCTAAAGAATTAATTTTTTAGAGTGCAGTTTAACGATTTATATTACAATAAAAATCGTATCTAATGGCTACGTTCCTGCTTTCACTGGTATCAAAATCGATACAATAAAATGTAAAATAATAATTTCTCTTGATTTATGAAACTCTATTGTGAGTATGCATCTGGCATCGTATTCAAAGTGAGAAAAAATTTTAAACTGTAATCAGTCATCTAAAGTTTCGCGCCGCTGCGATCGCTCTATTTCTTCAATTGCCGTCCTTGAGCAGTCGGTATTACTCATTTATTGAAAAAAGGTAATTGGTAGATGCATGAAAGAGACCGATTGAGAAATAACTGCATGTTGTCGCGACAACACTTCCTCGCACGAACTCCAACTTTTCCGCAATTTGTAACAATTTATCGAGTTTCTAGTATGAAATATAGCGTTGATTTCGGGATTTTCCGGCTTGTCGCTTGATAATCGGCCGTCGGAACAAATAACAAAGTTTCACGACAAGCTTTTAAAATATTTAAAAACCCAAAGCTCCGTATGCACAAGCTTTTGTGGAAGTTGGCGCACCTGTGGAGACCAAAGTCCTGTCCGATTTATAGACTTTGCCTTATCTGTTTATCAGCGAGTGCTCGAAGTAACTCAAAACACGCCGGATTTATGTGTTTTGCATCGATCGTATAGTCGCCACACTAACCGCGGATTTTTTCCCTTCGCTCACGGCGCCGAAAGTCTGATAAAATTAGAACAAAATGATGAAACTTGTTGCCGTTTTTGTTACCCGAAGTGGACACACAAAGCCGTACGCGAAAACACTGACGAGGAAAATTCGACGGTCTTTCGCCATGTGATGGTAACAAAAACGCGTCCAATCGCGTACCATGTGATTAGAAAAAGGTGGGATTATCGCGACCCACGTAGCCGTGCCGTATCTACAATTCACTTTTAGTCGCGACACATTCGCCAGAAATTAGTTCGAGGGAATTTGTTGTGATTGCGATCTTCATCGATGCTGATAAGACACGTGGAGGGGAGCGTTTGTAAAATCGGGCGATAAGGAGAGTAACCTCGAGGTTTTGTGTTGTCGGGAAAACAGTAATGAGCTGAATTTCCAATCAGGTTTACTAATGGCAGGATTAATTGTGTGGGAACGAAGCTAGAAAAAGGCTCAGGTTGCCGGTTAACAAGGGTGGGAGTTGGGCCAATTTTATGCCACAAAGATAAAACTACGTCAAATTGGATTTTTTTCTAAACTCAGTAATGAGAAAGTTCGAAACTAGATTACATCTAGAAATAATTTAATGCAAATTTACAAAAAATCATAATTCAAGAAAGTAATGGACGTCCCAGACTTAAAAATAAATTTTCCTGGGATACATCCACGTTTCTATGACAACAGGTTATTTGTTCACAGGCGTCAGATATAAAAGGGCTAAAGGTGTAATTGACTTTGACTTGACTTGACTACTCCATCATAATTAAAGCAGCAAATTAATTTTTAACGCAATCAAAAAAAATTTTCATTATTTCCTTAAAAATATTTCCTTTCTCACATATTTTTTACTTTATTTCTTTTTATATAGTATGTGCTCGGATTGAGTTTAATAAAGGGAATTTTTTTTTACATCAAAACATTTTCTGCTTAATTTGAAACGAGCAAATCTGTAATTAGAACTTCATTATTCTGATCAGTGGAAAGATAAGTTCATTTTTCTCCCATTACATTGGCGATTTTACTTTGGCAATAATTAATTACTTGAATAATGACAGTGGCGTAACTACCTACCCGCCAAAGCCTGCGGCCGCGGGGGGGGCTTGGGATAAAGGGCCCTTTCCAAAATAATAATAATAATAGTAATAGTTTAAAAAAWTTTAAAGGGTGTACATAAATTATTATAAGCCAATGCAATAAAAAACAAAAAACTGCAGAATTTTTCTTCTTTACTGTATTTAACTCTGCCTGTCACCGTCACATCAGCGGAGATATCCTTTTCTAAATTAAAATTAATAAAAARTATTTACGGAACTCTATGAACCAAAAAARGCTTACAAATTTGTCCATTTTGTCAATAGAATAMGATGTCGCTTAAAAAYTAAACATGGACAATGTTATCCAAAATTTTGCAAATTTAAAAGCAAAGAAAAAACAAATTACCTAAGTAAACGTGAGCTGAAATTTTGTTACTCTGCTATTATTGCTTATAATTTTTTTATTGTTATTTGTTTTGTTAAATTGTTCTATTGTTTCTTTGAGAATTATTGTTCTTTAGCGAAATAAAATATACATACTATGTATACACTGTGTCAATTTTAAAACTTGCAATCGGCAATTTCTCTCAACTGAAAAAAGAAACTCAAAACCGTTTTGGTGGTTCCTAGGGGGAATTAAAATGACATGATAAGTGACACACTTCCACCCACCCTTGAATATAAAAAAAAATAAAATTTAACGTCTTCGTGTTTGAATAATTGGAAAAATGGCTTTACCAAATAGGCTGTTGTATGACATTTTTGAAAAGCGCTTGTTATGGGCTTTCCAACGATGTATCGCAAGTAGAATCGTGCCATTTAAAATTTTTAACTTAAGGTTACAAGGATTGCATTTTTTAGTTTCTTCTTATACTT
>NW_025401068.1:4934794-4948399 GCF_015345945.1 Tribolium madens
GGGGGGGGGGGCAAATTTTCTAGTTACGCCACTGAATAATGATTGCTCTTGTTATAAAATTACTTTGTTTTTTCATCTTAAAGCTATTTCTGTGAGTTTTTTCAAATACATATTTTGTTATTTGACTCATTTCTCAAAGTGACATCGTTGTCAAAAAAATAAAACCGCCAATGTGGTGGAACTTAAAACACAGAAAAAAATTATTACGAATCCAAAATCAAGAAAACAATGAACTTTTCCTTCCAATGAATCAGAATAATGAAGTTTTAATTTCAGATTTGCTCATTTCAGGTGAAACAAAAAATGTTTTTCCTTTGCAGTTTTGGCATAAAATCAAAGAATTTTTTTTTAATTTAATCCGGAAATCTATAGTTTCTGTATTATTGTCCAAAAGATATGACTTTTACATGATTTACAAAGTACGCCACTGGTGGATCTTAGCCATGGTTTTCTCTTTTACAACAAATATTTTTGCTAATACGATCTTAAATTCTAAATCAGAATAAAACTGTTTTAATTTTTTTATTTCTGAATTGTAGGTGGAACAATAGTTTATGTATTTTTTTATGGACAGGAGAAGAAAGAAAGAAATAATAAGTTGTGCTAAAAATATACAAAAATATTTTTAGAATATTTTATTTAAAAATTTGCTCCGAAAAGATCTTGAAATATTTTATATAGAGAAATTTATGTGAATCATTTATCAAAAATTCGTCTAAAATTGTAATTTTTACTTGCCAACTTTTTTTGACAAGGATGGGAAATAAAACACAAGGCATTTGTTACATTTCTTCGTTTATTATTTCAACATAAAAAATAACTACGGCAACTATTTATAGGGTATTTTGTTTCAATTAGTACATATCGTGTCAAGAGTAATAACTAAAAGAGGCGGGTTGTTGCTCTGGGGATTGTATTCAAAATATCCCTCTAATCATCACTTCTGGAATAATACCTAAATTCGTTCTCTTACTAATTACATTTTTCCAATTAAAATAGAATTTCGTGACCCGTCATCCCTCCATCAGCTAAACATTTTAAAACCACAATGAATCAGCACTTTGAACAAGTCAATCAACCAGAAATAGAATTGATTCGGAAGTGATTCTCGAAAAATCCGCAATTAGTTTCCCCACGACCTTTAATCTGAAATTTTGTAAAATATGCAAGTGGTCGTCTATTTGTTGTCGTATGTTTTTGCCAAGATATCTTGAGCCAATGCCAAAAACAGCAAAGAATCCACATCAACACATATCCAAGACAATTTAGACATAACATATTACATTAATGACCACCGACGAGTTCCAAGACAATAATTATCGACTATTTGGAAAAATCAAACCTCGACGTGATTTCATTACCAAATTTAATTATTCCAAGACTCACAAATGCAGGATTCAAATTACACCAAAGGAGCGAACGCTGCAGCTTTATTTTTATTCAAAAGATTCGAACAAAATCGATAGTAGCCTCTTGAAAAACAAATCATCTTTCAGTAGCGTCACCTGTCTCAAGCTGATCAAAATTCGACTTTATTAAAATTAAAGATACTACATCTGAGACTCGTAAAATGTGATGGCATTTTTAATACAATTGTGCTTACTTGTTTTCTCTCTCGACTCTTTCATTTTCGTTTTATTGTGATATATGTATTTTACGATATCTCTCATGTCAATATCAAATTTAAAAGAAACTCGGGAATAACTAATGCGCTCCAACTTTTCTTTCCGCCTATTTGCAACTTTCGCTGCTTAAAAATTACTTCCTGTTGACTTTTTTCTAGGTCAAGGACTCCAATGAGCTAAAGGATGTAAGTCTGGAAAGTTTGTGGCGGATTTTTTACTCCCGGAAATAAAAATTCAAATAAAAGTTGGTGTATAGTACGACTATTTTATTTTAGACGACATAACGGAAATAAAGATAAAGGTAGTAAAAACGGGAATTTATGGCAAAGTATGATTACGCTTAGAGAACTACTCCTTAATAGGAAAAAGGGTCGTTCATCTTTGAAGATTGACATTTTTAGTGTTTCTCACATTTTATAGACATGTCTGGCTCTAACTCAAGCAATAATGTAGATAATATCTACTTTAAAAAACACACAACAGTGAAGCAAACTTTAAAACTTGGTGGTTGATATTTGATTTAGGAAAAGTCAGTGGAATAAATTAAAACGTTTTGCAATTGTTGTAGTTTTTGTTGTCTCACGGAAGCGTTTTCACTTTTCAAGAAAATGCAAATGAGAAAAATCCAAGTGCACACCAAATCTTCATGACCATTCTGTTTATTTCAGTCTAATAATAATTTTCAGATCGATTGAATTGCTCCCTCAGGGTTAAATATAGCTTGTCTGTGTTATTACTTATTCGAATCTCCCTGTATAATTCGGGCACGCCATTTAGTCGAATTTCATGCAAAAATCGTGCAGCACGCTACAAAATCGATTCACAGCCAAGTACCATCTTCGTGTAGATCGATCCCGATAATTTAATGAGTAGTATAAATAACGCCCCCGTTACGAGGCCGCCGCAACATCGAAAAAGTTCGCATCGATAACAATTTATCTCTGGAGTGTTTTTCCGGGCGAAATGCACGTTAGCTTCTTTTCTGAATGATCACGTGTTTCCGGTTGAATCGCGTGTTTCGTGATGGTTTATTTGGCTATTTGATTTCGTTTCGAATTATGAGGAAAACTTACCCTCACCGATGCCGACTTGCAGACGGGCGACTCACTGGGGGGTGGGACGATTTTCTTGTCTGGAAAATAAAATAGAAACATGAATAAAGGGGTGATTAGCGACGGGGATTTGGGGACAATACGATTGTCGACCTTGCGGAAATTTTGTACAAAGGGAAAACGGTTTGTTTCAGCGTTTTCGCTTGCGGTGGGGGGATTAAGGGTACAAAAGGGCAAAATGACGGAAAATGGATCTGATTTTGGGTTATTTCCGCTAAAGAGATAAATCGTGTATCGATAACAAAGAGATTTGATTTTATTGCTTTTCTTATCCGACGTTCTAATCCAATTTTATATTGAATATTTATGTCGACGACAAACAAGTGGATATCATCTAACCGTATCTAGAGTCAATGTAACAAATGTCTCATTTCATTTCAAAATTGCCTTTTTGGAAAAATATGTTTTGTATTTTTTTTTACCCAAGTTGTATAACTTAATGTAAGTAGTACTTTCTATAGAACAAGTTCATTATTTCTTATTCCTTTATTAGCTAAAAATTAATAAAAATCTTTCATAAACCTGGCAAAATAGCAATTTTGAGTTTTGTTAAATTCTTACTTTCTTAGAAATATTTTCGATTACATAAACAATCCTTTAAGTTTTTGATAAAACGCAGTAGAATACTTTGTATTAAAAAAATGAAAATGAAGCTGTGCTTTCGTCTACGATTGTGGGCCAACTAGTTGATATTCTCCAGCCGCTGCAACCAACAATACTCTTGAAATTAAGATCAGGATTTGTGGTCGTCCAAAGTAAACTCGTAAATTAACCCAGACTGCCATTTGCCATGCAGAAAATAGGTCACGTCGTTTCATTATGTTTTACTCGCTATATATTTTTTCCTCGTTTCATTTTTTTTTTATTACAAAAATTGCAACTCATCAACGTCAATATGGCACCATGACCAAGCGCCGACTTTCTCAAACTCGAATAATAAATTCTATACGAAACGAAGCCTAGTCTATATTGATTAAATCGGACCGAAGTATACATAATGAATTTAGCAGCAGGTGCACTAAAACATTTTTAAAAAGATAGACGTCAAGAAAACTATCCTTTATTACAAAATCAAATAGAACTCAACTCGAAAAGGACACAAAGGATGATTGATGTCAACAAACACAATTTTTATTTTAAATATAAAACTATAACGAGCAATAATGAGAACGGGGGATCATTAGATGTAAATTATTGCAGACGAAAGTACATTTATTAAAAGCGTTATAATGTTATTATGATAAGAAAAAAGTTATGAGAGTGATTATAACACTGACATGGAATTTAAATTTAAGACTCTCGAGACAGTCAAGAGAAAAATTCAAGCAACGGTATTAAAATAGCAAATGCAACCGTGTTTTAATTAATTTTTATTTATAAATCATGCGAGCGGCCTCGGGGGTAAAGCAGGTGTCGGTAATTAAATTTCTAGATTGTCGGCAATTAGATTTGGTTTCGAGGCCTCGCCTCGCCTGAGATATCACTTACCGAGATTCGGGGAAGTCCTCAATCGTTTCGTGCTGTTGCAGATGCAATAATTTTACATTTTTGATGTTCTCCGCCGATAGAATCCGCACATTTTTATCACTCACGGGAACTCCGCAACCAAACACGCTTTCGCGTCGCTTACTTGGCCTACACGATCGTGGATCTACCAGGTGCCAGGTAGCGCAATAAAGTAAACTTTACGCTACACGGATGAATTTCATACACGTACGAGGGAGAAATTCAATGTGGGTTAGAGGAGGAAAAGAGAAACGACGCGAGTCTTATCAGAGTGGTTCAGGGTGGATTAATGAGGGACGAATCGAGTCGACAAGAAAGGAGTTGCAAAGACTTTTCGGAAGGGATAATTAACACTTTGTTGATTTTATGATAATGCGGCGATTAATATACATGTCGGGGGTTGTAAAGAAGGCGATTTATGGTTAAGGGAAGCCGGCTATTTTTAGGACGCGTAAAAGTAATAATTCAAAAACATACAGCAAAAATAAAAATATAAGAAAAGAATAAGTTTTGGATTTATGTTTTATACAGTTTTTCAATTGAGGTGTTTAATATTTTACCGAAATATGCATAGATTAAAAACGTAACATCTTAAATTTCTCAACTAATTCAATAATAAAACTTGAACTTGAACATAACTAAATTAATATTTGGTGAAAAGGTGTCCCCTAAACTCTACCTTGTACAAATCCCAAACAATGACTTCAGGTTTAGGTTTTCACTATTTTCAGAAAACTAAAAAGCTACAAAATAGTTATTTATTCTACGAGTTTGCGTGTAAATCGGACGCGTTATTTCACCGAGTGGATTTATCATCCAAGAGGTGGAATAAAGTGTCCGACTTAATTCTTCGAATTAGACTCAACAAGGCTTAAGCTTGCTTTAAATCTTTTAAAAATAATCGTATTGAGAAATGCCAAACAGTTGTCAAAACTTGCTTACACGGGAGAAAAACCGTAAATTTTGACACCGTCGAAGAATAAAATAGATAATATTTATTTATTAAGTACAGTGATGGACAGTGAATTTCGTCCACCCAATTTCTGTGAATTCACAAAAATCTGTGCTTTATTGTCATGATAACTGACATTCAAATACGTATTGTCAAATTTAATCAAATTCGAACATGCCAGCAGTAAGTGTGTTTAATAAAATAAAAATTATCTCTTTGGTACATACAAGAAGGTATGTCTCATAGACGTGTCTCTATACTTTTGGGCATACCAAGGGCTTCCATTTCAAAGGACAAAGGTAAAAAGTAGTAGTTTTGTCAACATGACAAAAGTTAATCAAAACTCTGAATCAAGGTTAGGAAAACCTAAAGACTAATTTACACTTTTAATCTGTCAGGGAAATTGGGTGAACGAAATGAACTGTTCATCAATGTATCTATCAAAAATTAAAATTAGAAAAGTTAAATCAGACAACTGATGAGATTAAGCACATACATACGTTTGTCAATTGAAAATTAACCAAAAATTGGAGAACTGGAAAACGCTAAAAATAAAAAAAAAGAAATTAAAAACGAAGAAAATACGAATAAAAAATTGGAAAGTAAGTAACAATAAAAAAGATTAACAAACCTGATGACAAAAAAGCGAAATATGATAATAAAATTACAATGACACCAAAAAAACTGGGAAGAAAAATAAATGCGAAGAAAAAACTATGTAAAGAGTAGAAATTGACAAACCTAAAACCGGCAGCGAAAATTCAGAAAGAAATCTCCTAAAACAAGAAAATTGGATATCAATAGGAAAGGAAGACTGGAAACCGCTAAAAATAGAGAAACTCAAAAAAATGTTTCAAAAAAGAAATTAAAAATGAAGAAAATGCGAATAAAAAATTGGAAAGCAAGTAACAATAAAAAAGGATTAACAAACCTGATGACAAAAAAACGAAATATGATAATGACACTAAAAAAACTGAGAAAAAAAAATAAATGCGAAAAAAAATAAATGCGAAGAAAAAACTATGTAAAGAGTAGAAATTGACAAACCTCAAACAGGCATCGAAAATTGAGAAAGAAATCTCCGAGAACAAGAAAATTGGATATCAATAGGAAAGGAGGACTGGAAAATGCTAAAAAATAGCTAAACTAAAAAAAAAATGTTTCAAATAAGAAATCAACAATAAAAAAATGCGAATAAAAAATTGAGAAGCAAGTAATAATAAAAAATTGAGAAACCTGACAAAAAAACGAAGTATGATAACAAAATTACAATGATACTAAAAAAATTGAAAAGAAAAATAAATGCGAAGAAACATTTTGAAAAAAACTATGTAAAGAGCAGAAAATGAACTTAAAACAGGCATTGAAAATTGAAAAAAAATCTCCGAGAACAAGAAAATTAGATATCAATGAACTAGAAATAAAAAAATCTAATAATAAAAAATTTTTAAACCAAAATGTTTGACTTAAAACTAAATAATAAATACGATAACAATTGTTTCATCAAATTTTGGCTTGGTAATTTCCGTTTAAAAAAACTATATACTTCATAAAAAATTGTAACTATTTATTGTTGGGTCAATTTAGTAATATTAATATAAACTAAATTGAGAATAGTGTAGAATTCATTCAAACCCAAACAGCTTTCAGGGCTTGTTTTCTTGATTTAGGCCCTTAAAATCATCTTGTCTCTAAACACGTCGTCTTTTTCGACACAAGCTTTACATTTTGAGAAATGCAATAGATTTCTCTCAAGACCTGTCGCCCACCTCTTTCTTTTCTTTTCAGACTGTTTCACACTCTCGAGATGACTCCGTGCGTTTTTGACATTTCAATTTTCCATCACAGCTTTGAAAACCGTCCGATATCAATCTTACTTTTCCACCCCATCGATAAAGCCCTCATCGCAAGCTGTTATAATTCGGCTTATCGCGATGTAATCACACGAGAGCGTTAATGCTTCGTGATTAAAATCGCCGCACTTTCCACGAGAGATGGTCAGCAATATTTCGCTCCGTGACTGTGTCGAGTAAATTTTTCTTTTTATCGTTTGCTAGATCGATGCATAAATTTTATGACCTTGCGTATTTTCGCCTAAAAATAGCTTCCGCCAGAAAGCAAAGCACAGGTGAAGGCATGAAAAAGAAACAGAAAAGTGAAACAAAATCGGGGTTACGATCCCCGATTTACCGACGAGGGTAAGACTTTATTATTAATGTTTGAATCAATTCGGATTGTTGTTATCAGGTGATATTTTACAAGTATCACAGGAGGAGGATAACAACCGGCTATTTTACCCAAAATAGTCCCTTTATCATTCGAATGGATTGTGTGGAAGTTGTATAAAGGGCGCTATTTCCTGCTTCATAATAATAAAGTTTATATCACCGTTATTAAAAGGACGTAATGGACGCTTTCGAGCGAGGCCATTAATTGTGAATTGTAGGTGGTTATGTATTTAATATTGTACATTTATATTTTTACCAATGCTTTCCAGTCGAATAAAGGAATTGCGAGCTTGTAAATTCCTTCTCTTGCAATTTTATTTTTTAATAATACGAATCCGGAGGATTATTTATTTCCTTATTTACGAGAAGTTTTTCGTCTAAAAATCAATACGAGTAAATTTTGAATCGTGATGGGGCGAGCCATTACAAGAAATAACCCAACATCGGAGCTTTACGATGCCTAGAGTGCGTAATTTCTAATAGACGTTTTATGGCCTTTGCTAATGCATTTCGGTATAAAATAAAACGCCTAATTTTCGTTACGAACACGAGGAATTTTCTTTAAATTGTTGTTGCAGCAGAGCTTTCGTTTTAATCCTGTCTAAAATTTTTGTTGGTCTATTTATAAAATCCTTTTTATTTATTCGATGCCGGCAGAAATTCCGAAGGGTCGATGAAAAATGTTTGGTGAAAATTTGACTGCGGACTATTTATCACACACCGTACAAAAGCCTAAAATGCGAAAATTCACCGATTGCGTGAAGCTCACCTTGAAAATTGCAACTTGCGATAATCCACTAACCAATCGGAAGCCCCTATTGTCGTGCACTAGCACGACATAATTAATAATGAGACATAATTACTGAATCGAATCGTTTACCCTCGAACAGAATGTAGGCCGTTACAGGACAATGCCTCTGATTGGTCGCTTACGTTGTCAAATTCTCGCCTTTTCGGGGTTCCCCTCAAGAAAAYAACGTCGTGTTTATGTTCGATTAATTTCCATTTGAATTTTTAATCGAGGCCTGTTTACTGTCAAAACAAATTAGAATTTCACGGGAGCATTTTAATTGTGGACTTGAGCCGACTTCGTCGGATTAAGTCTACAAATAAACAATTCGTTGTGGACGATTAATTAAACGAAACGCATAAAAAGTGATTTTAGGACAGTTTACACGTGATTGTCCATTAATTGTAATTTATCTTCATAATAATTATTTTGCACCGGTTGTGTGAAATATAAATTAAATTTTCCACTACGTGGGACACGACCGATCAATTCATCACTCATTAATTGAGTCCTGATTTGTTTTTGATAGCGCAAATCTCGAAAAGTTGTTATTTTCTTGAGAAAATGCGCAAATAATGAAATAAGTTTTTATGTCTTGCACGAGATAAGTGCGCATCAAAACTTGGGTGCTAGACATAAAATTGTGAGAGGAAAGTTGTTGTTGCAAAATGTTAGAGAATTAAAAGTGCATTTTGAGATATCAAACAACTGGGAAAAAAGCGCGTCTTCTCTTAGGTGATTAATAAAGCCGCGTCTTCCTTAAGTGATTGCAAAGTTAATGCACGTCTCGTACACTGTCGGTGTTGATATGACAGCGAGTAGAATTGATGTGTGTGGGGAAACTCCTCCACGGATGACATTACTACTCCCTTTGAAATATCTCTTTTCATATTTGTTCATCGTTCTTCTGGTTGGATTAATCGAACGATTATGACAAGAGAAATAAATCGTCGCGCAACTGGGTCTCAAACTAAATTACGGATATTATCCGAAATACGCCGGCAATGACATAAGTTATAATTCACAGGTGGATTATTGCATGAGTGAAACTAACACGAGTCGAGACAGGTGATAAATGTTGCCAATCTCCAGAGATTAATATTGTATGTGGCTGCCGATGCTGCTATTCGATCATTATTCCATATTGACTCAATCCCAATAAAACAAGGAAAAATTTTTCGAATTCAGCTTTTACAGCAACAGTTAGGAATGGTTATGATTGAAACTAACTTAACGAATAGTTGAGAAACCATTAAAACGTCGTTAGACAACGTTTTTCAACCAACTATCTTAATTTGTGAGGGAAAGGGGTTGTAATAATTTGTTTCACACTGTCATGACCTAAATTATCATGGTGAAATCGATAATCGTAACTTTTACCCTTAATAAATTACTTTTTATTATCCCCTGATTAATTAACAGATGCAATTTATAAAATATGAGGAAAATAATATTCACAAGACTTTTTATTTTCATTTCAACAAGCTTCAAAATACTCGCATCAAAAAGAAAAATGAAAAGTCACATTGTTGATTTAAAATATTTGTAGTTTTAATAAAAAAATCAAGAATATTCTTGAAGTTCTTAAAAAAGTCTTCTTTATGTTAGAAAAAGTTTTTAGTTTGATGGTTTCTATCAAAAAATATTGATAAAAAGAATTTTCTAAAATTAGCCAAGTCAACGAAATAATTCGTAAAGTATGCACATCCATTGCATAGTTTTTCAAATTCTTACATAATTAAAATGTAATACATACTAGAGTGCTACCTCAGCACTAAAGTTATTTTTTATTCTCATTGGTTATTATGGTTATTCTCCTCGTCTATTTTTCTCGAATCGGAAAATAATAACTCCATATTCGTGATAAAAAATCAACTTTAGTGCCTCGTTAATTATTTGTTACCTATTATTGATATACTTAAATACTTAAATGCAATCTTCCTGCCAAATGATAATGTTTCTAAGACATAATTTATTATTCCATATGTTAAAAAACTGGAGAAAATGTATGTAACATATAGTATAAAAGAGTTTTATCCTCATTAGGTGATTTTCAAACTTTTTAACAAGGTTTTTTTTCCAGTTAGCATAAAAGGGTATTGTAATAAATGTTTATCTGATACTTTCATGGCCCAAATTCTTACATAGAAATCAATAGTCGTAACATGTAATAAACAAGTATGTACAAAATTACTCTTTTATCATAATACTGTAACATTATGCACCAAAATTTTAATTACACAGGTCAACAACGGTAACATTGATGAACATTTGGTCAATAGTAGTTTTTTACTTCCTAAATAATAAAATGCATTTAGTTTTTTGATAACACGTACCATTTGTTTGTTGCATTTTTTACCAATAATTTAATTAATACATTTTCTGCACTCCCACTTAGATTTTTTTCCAATAAATCTGGGGGCTGTCAATGACGAACAATGAGAGAGGTTTCACCAAGACATCAGAAAGCTGAAAGAATGCTATCAAGGCCGCTGGAACCCTTCCATGATGAGCAATTACTGTTAGCTTTTTTAAAACGCGATAGTAACGTACCTAACAAAAAAAAATGTTGAGATTTTACTCTTTTATTGTAATATATGACTTTTTAAATGTTTCTAAAGTTAGTTTATTAAAATATTGTATGCTCATAATAAAATGAATTAAATAGTTGAATTATTTTCAGTACTCTTTTGCTTTAACATAGGTGTCAGAACGAAGTTGGTAACATACGAATGATACGTGATGAGACATTTTTGTGAAAATTTTCGAAATTAGAGTGAAAAATCATAAAAGTGGAAGGTAGTTTAATCAATGTTACCGAAAATTTATTCAAATTTGTTGACCAGTGTTATTTTCGCTCTCTTCGTCGGTAAAACATATAGTCTATATTTTTTGAAGTGCTCCTAGCAAATTCTGTCGTTCTTACTTTTTCTTATAATCACTTTTTTTCATGTTCCATATTACGAAAATTTGATCTGTTTGGAGTTGTAGGTGCTCTTTCACTTTGTGGAAACTCATAACACGTAATTTGTATTTTCGATATTCAGGAGATCAAATTTCACTGGAATGCCAAGATTTTGAACAGAAAATCAATTTTAATAACTAAAAAACCGTTTTTAATGTGTTATAGATACATGAGAAATTGAATTAACTGCAAAGATTGTAATGAAAAATAATACTTAAAATATTTGATTGCATAAAAAAAGTTAGACCAATAAAAACAAATGTTTTGGCAATTTTGTAACAGGAAATCAGTGAAAACTGCCTCCTCTTTAAAGTTTTTTTTTTGAGAAAAAAATGCTACTAAAATACTCCAACATAAGAAAAATCATTTTCAGAATTTCAATGGCGATTTTCTCAATAAAAATTCAAACAGATTTCAAATTCGTATTCAGCTCTTCAAAAGACATTTTAAGGAATAAGGATGTTCAGCTAGTGTCGTATAACGGAAGATTTTGGTGTTATACATTTAAAATACGTATTTGACAAAATATCTTGAATTTAGACACCAATAAGTTAAATACCTTTATATTTGTAAAAAGAGTGAGGGTTTAAGTTTAATCCTCTACCTTTCTAAATTTTATAGACTTTATTTTGAAACATTGTGTAATACTAAATATAAGCTTAATATTTCTATGAAAGTGATAAATATGTGTTGGAGTTAAAATCTTACACAAAACAATTAATTATCCTAAAATCATCCAAATCAGTCACAATGCCAGGAAATATGTATTCTGGCCATGATTATGAGAAATTTTATCTCGCGAGAAACAACAGACATTAACTTGCATTACGTAAACAAGGGTTCCAGCTAATTACCATTGTACACATTTTTTGTATGCAGACGCCGACTCAGAGCTATTTATTTTTCCAACATTATCTCCCAAACGATCTTTTTTTGCTAGAAAAWATAACATTCATGGCCCAATAACCCACCAAAATCTTAAATAGCTTAATTATGTTTTGAATGGCATTCTTGCCTCTGTCCCCAACTTATTTTCACAAATTCCTTACATAATATTAATTTTAACTCACGGTCACGGCTGCTAAACTGTGAGCAAATCCAATTGTTTCACGCGGAAGTCACACAATAGCATTTTGATATTTTATGTCAATTACTCGAACCGAAATTGCTGGTTTTAGCAAAATCGCTGAGTCGAGAAGAATTTCATCGAGCCGAGGGAATACCAATGAGGAATGTCAACGGCAATAACACCACCAAGAATCAAAATTGATTTTCATTTAAATAAAGTTTCTTTTATCTACAGGATGTTCCAGCGATATTTCTTCCATTATGGAATCTAAAGTCTGTTTTTTTTTTTTAAATGGAAATGCCAAACAGTCTTAATGTTGGCATCACTAGTAAATTCATTCATGGTAATTTTAATAAAGGAAGTTGGCAGTTCCGGTTTTTTTGAATTAATTTGAAAACAGTGTCATTAAACGTCAATACAAAAAATCGTCTAAGAAAATTTAGAGACTAAACACCAAAAAAGAAACAAATTCAGTACACTAACAGTTTTTCGAAATTTGGAAACGAATAGTTCGCAAGCAGGAAGTTAGAAAAAGGGCCCGTTAAAATGTAGACGCAATTTGTAATGCAGGTTTGGTAAACATTATTAATTTTTAGCAAAAAAGTGGACAAGAATACAAAATAAACATGAATGAGAAAGAACCTCGGAAAGAAAGCAATTAAATTAGTGTCTTGTGTATCGTTTTTGAGGAACGAGTTGAAAAAGTAACAATTTTGAAACTAAAGCTAAAGAAGAATTTATAAAATGCATTAACTTTGAGCTCATATCAATCAATTACACAAAATTTATTGCCAATCATCATAATTCCTACTTGTATCTTTTGCTAAATAACTTTTTTCTGTATATACATCCTTTTTCCTCAAAGTTTTTATATAGTCCGGTCAAAATAAACATTTTAAATAACTAAAATTCCGACAGAGCTAAATTTTGGTGGAGATATTGAGTTCACCATTAGGAATAAAGTGTCAAAAATCCCCATCGATCCCATGTGTGCTAAAAAAGTTATTCGGGGTCAAAGGTCGAAATTTGACGTTTTTTAGATTTTTTTCGAAAACGGTAAGTTTTATCAAAAAAGTTGCCCAGACAAAAAATATAGATCTTGAAATTATCTACAAAGTGGTCCTTATACTTTTTTTTCTAACAATCACCATTCCTGAGATATCGCGTTCTAAAAATTGAAGGAGTCACGTTCTACATGGTATGCACATACAGAGTGCGTCAGAACTCCCGCTTCAAAGACAAATGCCATGTAGGGTAAGGTACCACAAACATAGAAAAAATTAAAAAAAAAATCTATCTATAAAAGTTTCAAAGTTATGAGAGTTTAAATTTTGCACTTTGACTCTATTTATTTCTGT
>NW_025401068.1:4949389-4952652 GCF_015345945.1 Tribolium madens
AGCACACATGGGATCGATGGGGACTTTTGACACTTTATTTCTAATGGTATACCCAAGGTCTCCACCAAAATTTAGCTCTGTCGGAATTTTCGTTATTTGACCACTATTTTTATGACTAATTTGACCGGACTAATAGCAAAAATCTCATTTTTGTCCACAACATTGTACTTACTTGCGGTGTGTTTCTGTCAAAATTATTAGCACTGAATTGTCTTTAGACCTTAGGTAATGATGCCTGTTCTCAGGTATTCAATTATAGCGCTTTCAAAGAGCAAACAGGCACACAAGATTCATGAAAGTCAAAATTTTGACAACGTCTCAATTTGAACATATAACCATAATTTTTTAACAAAATTTCTTGGGACAAAAACAAAGAGCAAACAAAATTTGTGGCTAGGGAGACAAGCTGCTACCAATTTTTTCACCAAAATTTTGACTTGGTAATTTCCATTTAAAAAAAACAGACTTTACATAAATCACATTTAAAACATAACTAGCCAGGTGATGACTGATGACAAATGAATAAAAGTATAAGTCTTAGCAGGGACACTCTGTATAATGTGAAACCAGTCGTCTTCCGCCACCTCTCGGCTGGTAGTCCTACTCACCTCTGGTATAAATAAGTGCGTCTAATCTCTGGATCGACAGCGAGTGCAGCCCGCTTTCCACCTCCTCCGAGTGACTGCAAAAGGTGCCGACTGTCCACAAGTCACGGTCCCTCATGTCTGCACTGCAAGACAAAAAAATGAAGTAATTGAAAGTTTCACTTTCAAACGGTCTAATTATTTAAGTTAGTTTCACTTCCGGCGTAATTGTTCCGGCGCATCCACCATTTATGGCCAGAAGGCCTCACAATTTTATTGTTTTATTGTATGACCCGGATCGACGTGCGACCGTTAGGCGAGAAAAAAGCAGCTGAATCGGTCTGCGACGAAAAATCACCCAAATTCGTAACGGATTGTGTAGTGGGCAATGCAACCGATCAGCTGCTTCTTCGAAGGAGGTCACCAGCCACGGCTGAGGCCGGCGATCGCCAAAGGCGGTTCGTGGTGCTCTTCACCGCAAGACAACGAAAAATTGAATGGTCGCAAGGTTTGATTGCCTTTCGCGATTACGGAGAATGGTTTTGTAATAATGAGTGCGTTGTTCTTGAGTGGAAAGGCAATCGATGTTTTGACAAAGGAGAAGGTTTGCGGAAAGGAATAAAGGAAGAGGAGTTTGCACAGAGTTGATGACACAGTTTCATCAGTATTGGTGTTCCAAACATAAATTCATTCATCCTCATTCTCGAATATGCGTATGGGGGGCATATGGCGCTGATTAATGATTACATTCTGTTCAGAATTTATTAGGAGAAAATAATATATGATTTATTTGAGTTGGTGTTGTATTACAAGAATGCATAATAAATAAATAATAATACAAAAACCAAAATTGTACGACGTATAAAATTTTTGATAAAATAGCTATTCATAACCACAAATATGAATTTGTGATCCATCCGAGTTACATAAAATATGATACTATAACAACTATTTTTCCATTTTATTTTTATAATTCTTTTCAAAATAAGTTTTTATTCATTTTCTCAAAGATACAGGAAACACTACCAGTAACATATACAAGGTGAATATAAAGTAAACCAAAAATTTGTTTTAGAGAAAAAAACGCAAAAGTACCAGTGGCATAACAAGAACAACAAAAAGAACAAAAATGATTCAATTTGAAATAAGAATTAAACCCACCAGCCTAGAATTAATCCATGCATGTGTGCATCCACTCTCACTTTCGAAAAAATCCCCAAAAATATAAAGTATGGAACCATACGGTTTTTTTTAATCATTTGTCTTCAAAGTATGTGATCGTATTTTGAGAACGAAATTTTCTGTTTTTGAGTTATGCGATTTTTTTTGTCAAAACTGTAATTTATTAAAAAAAAAATTAAACTAAATATTTGTAAACTAAATATTTGTAATCCTTCGATCATAACCTTCATGAGAAGTGGGTTGCCATTTAAAAAAATAAAAAAAATTGTAGAACTCAAAAACAAAATTTTCGAAAAATTTTACTCTTTATAACATATAACATTTTTACAGTACTTTATCATTCATCAATTAGTTTTTCCAGAAAATAAATAGTTTAAGCAAAAATTGTTTGTTTTCATACTTTTTTTCACCTGGTATAACATTTTTACAGTACTTTATCATTCATCAATTAGTTTTTCCAGAAAATAAATATTTTAAGCAAAAATTGTTTGTTTTCATACTTTTTTTCACCTGGTATGAATTCATCTGTATTAATTGATTCATATTGACAGTTGTTATCCCGTCAAAGATGGCCAAAAAGATGATTAAATAAAATCTAATTTTCACATCTAGTATTTTGTAGTTAGTTAGTATTTTGTAGTTAGTTAGGTTCGTAGAATTGTATTACAATTTTTTTTTATATTTTACTTAGGGTCTTTTAGAACACTCGCCCTAGAGAAAAATGTCACATTCCGACAACACTAAATTATGATAAAATGCAAGCGATGAATTTACTTTTGATTGCACAAAAATTTAAGAGATTGTAAAATCCATCAATACCAGAAGGGCGACTCGAGGTGTTACTGCAAAATGATTTCAGTTCCTAGTTTCAAAAATAATACCAATCTGCTTATAAGTTAGAAAAAATGTCTGACTTGTTGTAATTTTGCCACTTTTAATTTGTCTTTTATGTTAAAATAATGTTAAACTTCTGTGAAATTAAATGAAATTACAATGTAATATATAATTCATATTTTTAACCGCTTTGATTTTGCTTTTTTATTGTCTCTTTTTTCCTTATAAAATTTTTTTACTCATTACGGCCCGAGATGTGACGTTTTTCGATTCTTTTTTTTAAGACATGCTCCTTATGTTGCATTTCTCTGCGTTTATACAAAGTGTTCTTAAAGCACACCGCAATACGTCAAACAGTGATGGAAAATGTCAGTCTGAGAAAAAAAGTTTTTTTTATATCATCATTCGTTAAAAAGTTATAGCTTAGCAAAGTGTCACAATGTGCGAAAAAAAATTATTCTGTACTTTTGACTAACCCTGTATCCTGTATGTAAGAATGTTTTTGTGTTTTTTTTATTAATAATTAATTTAATTATTTAATTATGTAAATTTTTTATATTGTTCTTGATTTTTTGTAAATAATACTTAATCTTAAGTATATAGTTGAAGAAGATATAATAACATCACCATGAAGAACATTTTTCTCTAAGAAAAAATCACCTA